>NW_024080978.1:659164-981767 GCF_003009895.1 Hyaena hyaena
GTCTCTCTTGTTGGGACCTTGGTTATTTTATTTTCCTATTCGTAGTGATATTTGGGACTCTCCACCTTGTGTACTCTAGCTTGTTTCTTGAGGTAGCCCTGGAAAAGAAAACAGACAGACAAACACACAGGGAGCAGGAGCACACAAACGCACAGGCTAATTCAACTAACATGCAAAGCGAGAGGGAAAATGAAAAAGTTAAGAGAAAAGACGGAGGAGGGAGGGCGAATAATAGGGAGTATAAAATACATAAAAGGGTCAAAAAGGGGAAAAGAAAAGGAAAAAAAGAAGAAAACCGATGGAGAAAGAACGGTTTAAAGCATATACCTGGACTTCCCAGCTACAGTTAAATAGCCATGTGTATGCAGTGCTGGTTGAAGAGCATAGAGAAAGAGAGAGAAGGCAGGGCGAGATGAGGCACAATTGGAAATAGAATGAACAGGCAGAGGGATAAAAGCTTTTTTCAAAGCGGTAAAGGGTAGAATATGGTTGGATAGGTGAGAAAAGGGTGCTGGAATTATCCAGAGAAACTATATAGTCTAATTACTCCTGAGAGAAAGAGCTGAAAATGTCGGTAGGTGTAGAATTTACGTTTACAGAATGGACTCGTTGTGATTGTTTAAACAAGTTGGCGACCAGAGTTAGTCAGGTCAGTGTTCTGGGGAAAAAAGAGAGAAAAGAGAAAGAGGAAGAAAAAAAGAATGAGAAAAAAAAGGGGGGGGGAGAAAGAAAAAAAAGGGAAAAAAACAAAAAAAGGAAAATAAAAAGAAAAAAAAAAGGAAGGAGGGCACCTCTCAGGCAGGGATGGGCGTGGCATGATCCAATGCCTCAGGCGGGAGCTCTGCCTTGGCGGTTGTGGGGAGGAGAGTGATGGTGCTCCAGTCCCTTCTTGAACCAAGCGCTGCACCTCGCTTTTTGGGCGTGTAAACTCCCCGTACCGGGGGCGCAGCCGAAGTTGGTTGCACTCTTCAACCCAGGCCAGTTGCAATCTCCAAATCCCCGTCCGCACGCCCCGCTGAAAGTGCCTTAGACACTGCGTCCCAAGCAACCCCCTCGGGCAATTCTAGGCCCCCTGCCGAGCTCTGGGGGTGGCGTTAGAATCGCTGCTTCCTTTTCTGGGTCAGGCTGGTGCGCAGGGGCGGGGGCTTGCCCGCAGGATGTTCTGAGCCCGAGCCCGCTGGAGTGAGGAAAACCAGGTCCGTCTATGGCTCGTCCCCTGAAACACGAACTCACAGGCTAATTTCCCAGTTTTTAGTTCCTTGCCTTCCCTCTCGAGTTCCATCCAGTCAGGAGCGCGGACGCCCGGTGTCTGCGCGGCTCTTTCAGGGGCCCCAGCCGTCTGGGAGCTACAATGGTGGCAGGTGCGCTGCCGCTCTGAAGGGCAGCCGCCAGGAGCCAGCACAAAGAAGCAGTTTGTGTGCTCAGCCCCCCCTCCCCCCCCCTGGGGCATGAGGGGACCTGGTGTGCAGGTATTTGGCAAGTACGGTCTTTCTATGCACCGAGCGGAGGTTTTTCTCCCCTGAGCGGAGGTTTTTCTGTTTCGGACTCTCTCCTTTTCCCCTCTCACTCCCCGTAGAGGGTAGAGGGGGATCGCCTCCCACCCTGGAGTATCCGATCCCGGCCCGATTTTATCTTCCCCGGTTTCACTCACATTAGAAGGCTCTCTCAGTGGATTCTGCGTCTTTTTTCTCCCAATCTCTCAGGTTTTGTAAGGTTTCCAATGGCTTCAGATCTTTTCTGTGTGATGTATGGGCGCGAGTGCAAGTACGGAGCTCCTTACTTCTCCGCCATCTTGCGCTCTCTCAAGTGTGTACCAGTTTAAAAGTTTCTTCCCCCAAAAGGCATACATGCTTGCTTCTCAATTTTCTTGGCCAAAGTGAGTGATACAGTCAAACTGAATTGTGAAGATAGGCCAGTATAATCCTGAAATGTGCACAAAGTAAACCAGAATATCAGAAAATAGAAATAATGACCATTACAGTCCCTGAGTGATTTTGTCCAACAAATGCAGTTTAAATTACAACATAAATGCTAATGACTTGCACATCTATAAAGTGGGCTCATATCTCCTAATCTACTATACACCCGTATATACCACTTCCTGCTTCACTTGGATATGCAAACCTTAAAGTTGACCCTCCCCAAACAAACTCAATACTAAAACTTCTCATTTTCGTCACCTTCTGAGAACACAGTTAATCACTTGGGGGATATCCCTGATTTATTCCTCTTCCTTAATCTATATATCAATGGTAACCTATTAAAGTTCAATCCGTGGTCTCAATACTGTTACCCCTCTTCCTGTTCACATTTTTGTTTTCTTAATATAATCTCTCCATATTTATTGCCTGGATTGCTGCAGCTGACTCAGTCTTCTTGCTACTAGCTTAGTCTCTCTCAGACTTTCATCGTCACTGCTGTCAAAATTATCTATCTACATCACAGACTTGATCACCTACTGTTTTTAAAGTCATGTATTGTTTGCTACTTGTTGACTCTAGAGTAATACCCAAGCTTCATATATCACACCAGACCTCTTATGATGTGATCTCTAATTATCTGGCCAGCTCTTTCTACCCTTTCCCTAACTTATCACATTCCATGATCTAACACTGATGAATCAGCTCACCAAAAGTAAAAGATACCTTCAGAAGAAAAGAAAGAGTAGAGAAAAAAAAACTTTTGCGTTACCTATAGCCTACAGTCTTCAGAAGGAAGTTTCTCCCTGTTTACTATCTAGAAAGTGAGCAAAAAGTCAGCCATGAGGTGTAACCACCCTGAGCCAGATACAGATGTGTACCCACACAATTGATGCCAGTGACTTCATCCTTCCAAGGCAAGTGTGCCAGGCTCTCTGTGTACTTAGGGGATGCCCAAAGAGCTCAACTGATGTGGGGCACCACATTATTTTTGCTCTCTACCTGCCAGACTCCGAAGCTGCCAAATCTAAGGCTTCACAACATGCTGCCAAGGAAGTTTTTGCACTTGAATCTTGTCTAACTTGCCTGGCGTGGTGAATATGATGTTGCCTCTTTAGCCAACATAATGCAAGTCAAAGTTAAGGATGAAAAGTAAATTAATGCAAATGCTGGAAAAATCAGCATTGTTCAGAGCTAAATTACAAGGTGGTATCAGATGGTTTTCAATTTGCCCCACTTTCATTCAAATTGTGGATATTAAATTTTTTAAATTAATTTTTGAAATCCCTGAAATGAAAATATGAGACATGCAGAGATGCAAATCAATAATAAATGAGCCACTTATTTATCAATAAACTAAAACAGTTTATTATTAAACTGAAAAACTTAAACATTCCCTAATTTCTGTTCAGTTGCAGAATCACTCAGATTTAGATTGCTTCTATAGGGAGAGTTTTAATTTTAATTTTTGTTACAGAAACAAGACAGGCAATATGGGGACAGTATTACATAGTTATTCTAGCTGAAATATTCTGTGACCTTTTGTTATGATTATTTCAGAAGTGCTGCTAGTCAGTTATATCTATCACATACCAATATGCTTGTTATATAAATTATATATTGTATATTATATATATTACAGAGCATAAATAACATATATTACGCATGTGTATGTTATATTAACCACATAGCTATTTTTGCCTAAAAAACTGCAAGTGTCTGAATATGTTAGAATTATATGTCATCTCAACACATCATAGCCTTTATTTCCTACTTACTAATTCTGTGAAAGCAAAGTAAGTATTACTACTGAACAATTTTTTTAATTATAGAAAAAGAAAGAGATATTACATGATTCGAAAATGAATACCTGTCAAGTATTGTGAGGAAAAGACCCCACGTCAGATGATTCTTTTTTGTTTGAGGTTAAACCTTTACAGAAAATAATCCTTAAAAGTAATATTGAAAATTGATAATATTCTTTTTGTTCTAACACTATAATTAGGTATAGTGTTTTCCATAATTGTCTCTAAACAAGTCTTCTGGCTTTTCCAAATAGTGTGCCAGTACATTTCCATTATCTCAAGATCAGTTGGTGTTTCTGCATCTTCACGGCCCGTCTTTCATATCCTGAACCTGCTGCCATCAAAGACACACACCCCAGGCCAACCTGTATAATAGTGGTTTCCAGCAGTGACAGCAGACTTTTTGGCTACTTCTGTCTAGACAGCTGGGGTGGTAGCTAACACTTCCCCTGCCAGTCTGACGCACAGACCTGAAGTTTGAGTAGTTCTGGAAGCCGCATCTTAGGTTGATTATAAGTTGCTGTGAATTCAAAGAATTTCACATAAAAGACAAAATATATTTTTTCACACTGACATAAAAATATGTGTGGATAGGTGTATAGATATGTATACATATGTATATATACATACACATAGGTGTATATATCTTGCACACAAATATATATTTGGTTCAATTCCACAAATAAAGATTCAACATCCTCCGTGTACAAGTACTACATTCACATTTATAAACTTGCATTTAGGGCTTACAGCCTAACTAGCAGGTTAAAAATTTGTTTCATGTCATTTACTTTGTTTCTAAAATAGTATATGACTTATGCCTAACTGGAAAAAGGCATGATGCTACTGGTCAAAATAATGAATAGATTCCCCTGTATAAAGCTTCCTAGCATTTGTTGAAAGCATCTAAATGATAAAGTCCTGATTTCCCCCAAATTTATTCAGTCATGAATAGCTTTTCTTTTTTTATGCACAAACCAAAGTTTTGAAGTGTTGCACTACTCATTAATTTTACATTAATCTATACACCTCACTTATTGAGACATCTGTCAGGTTGGTAATGGAGAAATCCTTTAAAACTTACTCATTATTAGCCATTCTTAGTCTCACCAAGCCAAGAATGTCTCCTTAACTGAAATGAATACTTTTTCTATCATGTAGTTCCAAATTACTTACCAAAAAGTAAAAGAAACCTAAGAAAAAATTGAAATAAAACTGGAAATAGTAAATATACCACAAAGTAAATTGATAAAACAATGGTGATGGAAACTGAAAAGTCAAGATTTAAAATTTTGTAATGCTGTACAGTTTGTTTGCTGATAAAAATAATTTAATTACTTAGCAATATTGTGTGCTACTTTCCCTACCCAATCTTCTCTCTCTCTACAAGCCAAGTTTCCTTGGCTCGCTCATACTCAAAAAGCAATGCATTATCTCTTACTTATCATCTGCATACCATACTCAAGTGTTAATACAAAAGAATTTGCTAGTTGGTCTTCTAGTGTGACACATTTTCTCTCTACTTTGTAAGCCACAGCATTATACAACTAACTCCTAACTCTCTCCCCAACTCCCTCCTTTTCATTTATCTTCCATTCTTCAGTAGCAAAATCAAGCACTTCCTGAATCATATTCATTTCCCAGAATACCATAGCCAAAGGTGATTTCCATTCCGCTTTGTCATCCCATTAAGTCTTGATCACATGCTCTATGGTCCCACTTAGTTATGCAGTTCTGGCTACACATCAGAAAAAGCCTTTCAAACCTGCAATCCCACGTATTTCCTGATTTTGTGTTATCAACTTCTACAATTCTAACATGACATAAAGAAGTATCTATTTAACATCCTTAAGTACACACACAAAGCCTTCCTATATTATACCTACTCTGATAAGTCCATGTTTCTACCTATGTAAGCATAAACATGGCGTCCTTACAACTTTCTGTACCAGTATCTGGAGAACAAATGCATTTCAGAGCTTAAAAAGCACCTTAGAGATTACTGGGCAGGTCCAATGCTTTTTTTCTCATTAAGCTCATTAACCAATTATCTCCAGTAACTGGCCTAAGGTCACACAGGTTGTGACAGAGCTGGTTCCAAAATCATAGCTTTCTAAGTCTGATATCACTATCTTCCTTCCCAAAGAGGTGCACATCAAAATATACTCTTGTGGTTACTCCTTTCTCAATACCCACTGCGCCCTTTTTTTCTTCCCTTCTTCATCCCCCTTACTCACCCTTCCCTAACCTCTGACTTTGTGCATTTTTCTTCTATTCATGTCCCCTGTTAACTATTCGAAAGTTGATGGTATTTATTTCCTTTAAATACCTATTGTCGTTCAGTTACATTTATTCTGTTGAATTTATCATAATCTATCAAACATAATAGTTATTTATATTCTTGTTGTATCTTGCTATCAGAAAGTAAGTTACTTAAGAGAGAACTCACTGTGTCTTATAGATCTGTGTAGCCCTTGTAGTTCTTAATAAAACAGTGTTGAACTGAATACAATTTCACCTATCACAGGAGGTAGCTGGTTGAGAGGCAAATTGGTTATCAATCAGCACTTAATCTGTCTGATTTGCCATGGTTTAAGATGGTTTCTTGAGTCCATCTTATTTTGTCATTGTTGTTATTTGCAAGACCACACTAATAAACTTTAGCAAGAAAAAACTGAACTTCTTCAGTTACATCCAATTTAAGCATGTTGTAGATTATACACTCCCAGAAAAAAAGAATCTCTTTATGTCATCTATAACAGAGCTATCTTTAGAAAACCTTGGTGTATATGTTTATGTAGATACTAGTCCTAATACTGGAACAGTAAATGATTGAGAAACATTTGAGCTCAAAATTGTCAGAATCTCAGTGTTCAGAATTCTGAATTATGATATGAAAGTTTTACTTTGTGCTTGTCTAGAGTGGCATAAAAAATTTTAAATGACCTCAATTCTGTGAATTTCATTGTGTTGTTTTAATATAATGTGGTCACCTTAGGTACACTAAAAGTGGCCACAGTTTTAGAATACATATTGTAAAATTTAGTGTTGAGTTGATTAGGAGTGAAAGCTAAATGAATTAGTCATTGACTGATGATTTACACTAGCTATCCTTGAACTTATATTTTTTATCATCTTTGATATTTATTTTTCTGTATGGAAAGAGAATTTATTATTTATTATTATTATTTTTTTCTGAGAGAGAGAGAGTGAGACAGCATGAGCAGGGGAGGGTCAGAGAGAGAAGGAGACACAGAATCTGAAACAGGCTCCAGGCTCTGAGCTAGCTGTCAGCACAGAGCCCGATGTGGGGCTTAAACCAAAGGACCATGAGATCATGACCTGAGCCAAAGTCAGATGCTTAACGACTGAGCCATCCAGGCACCCCTGGCAAGAAAGTTTAGAAACTCATATTCCATTTCTTTTTGTAGCAAATGAAAGTAGTGTCACACAATAAATGTCAGCACAGTAGCTTTTTCTTTTAGAACACCATACATCTGAAATTCTTTCTTCACAACATTCCTGGACAATCATCTTAACAGTTGGGTTTCCCATTGGGCTTAGCAGTCTGTGAGCATAGCAGCTGTTTTAGGATATATGCTACCACTTTCTCACTCATAGATGTCAACATCATGTCATCTCAACTAAGTGGGGGTGACCCTGGTAAGAAAGAAAATGTTCTATACTCCCCATAAACCAAAGCACTACTTGCATTCATAGCCAGATTTTCTGGAAGAAAGAAAAATTACCTGAAAGGTATTGTGTTGTCAGTGTTGTCAGTAGCTCCATATCTCAGATAATGAAAAAATATGAAATATGTTCCAACTAGTCTTTTATGACTTGTTGCTGTGTGACATGTTTATTAGCATAAACAATGTATTTCATCATCCAGTTGCTTTCTGATTGTGCTCTTGTTCCTATCTGTGGGTCCACATATATTTACAGTTGTTTTTGTGGCTGACTCTGCCCATGATGCACATTATCTTAGTTTGTGCCAAGTAAAGTTAAGAGAATGTTGTTTGGAATAGAAAAGCCTCATATACACTCATTAGTGAAACCCAACTTAAATACTTATAATTGGGACTCAGACTAGCCACCTGGTTTGCAAATGACATTCCATGAAATAACAAACGAAGTTTGGAGTGTACCATCCTATGGTCAATCTGAAGACAAGCTATTCTGTCTTGCTTTCTCCATGGCAATTTACTCTACCTTTACAAATATTTAGATATTAATTTTTAATCCATATTAAGATACATACCAAATGCAAGGTACTGTGCCCTCCATTAAAGTACTTAATCTAAAAGTACCTTGATATTCTGTATTTACATCACTTAGTAAAACAAAGTCCTTCTTTGAGGTAAACTTCTATTATAATGGAATCCATTCAAATGTTATTAAGGAGAAGTTATTGAACGAGGAGTATCAAACTTTTACATTTGTGAATCGGGCATATATAAAGAGAATTATAAAAATAAAAAATAATATCAAAGGCACATGAAAAATATTTATTCTTCTTTGAATGTTGTAATATCTTTCTCCAAAAGTTGTTTTCACCACCTCACCATTCCTCACACCCAAACAGCCATAGAATGACAAGTTATTCCACCAACTAGTCAACAGTTCTCATTAATTCAAGGCTTAGAAAAGGCTAAATGATAATTCATCGTAAACATTTTCCCTACGGGTTAATTATGGGGCAATAATACCTACATCCGAAGAGTCTGCGGAGATGCAAGGATGAGTTTGATTATGTCTAGAGTAAGTCTTTGAATTGCTTAGTGAATAAGCTATAATAATTTGCAGCAATATTGTTATTATCTATTGCCTTGAGATTGTTAACTTGTGTTTATATAATGTCTATCTTAGATTAATTGGAAATGCTCCATTTGAAATCAGAGCAGTCTCCAGAGAATACTGCTAAAACATTCTATCCATTAGAAATAATTCAAAGCCAGTTAGCTGGCCAATGAAAAAATTTAATGCTTTAGGAAGTCTCTTCTACATACTTATTTTGGATCACCATGCATATCTATATTTGGCTTTTAAATTACACCTCTGTAGTGTATTCCATGTTAGGCAACACCAGCAGAAATTAATAGACTCTTTGTGATGCATGGATTATACAATGATTGAAATGATCCATTAGCTCTTTTTGGTGCATATGCATAGAAACAAGTTGTGGAGATTGGCCTCAAAAAGAAACAACTACCTTATATTTTAATTGCATATTTTATGACTTAATAATTGTTAAATAGTGTGCATGTAATCCTATGGGGCCCTCAGAAAAAATTCTATGAATCCTCCTAAATAACCATCATCATAATAATTAATAATAGCTACTGTTTATTTAATAACTGCAGTGTACACAGTATACACTAGGCATACACAAAGGTCTTTTCTTTCTTTTTTTTTTTTTTTTTAAAGACAACTGCAGTGCACTCTGTAGTGTACCACTCAGACCTCTCCCCTTAGAGATAGTTTCTGAGCTACCAGAGAGAGAAGTCTCCCTCAAAATTACATATCATTTTCTCAGGGCTGCCTACATCCAATGACTTGTTGAAGAGAAGTTACAGGGACCTCGGTAGTTTACCACAATTCAAGACACCTTAATTCAAGGTACATCCTATTTCATTCTCCTCCATGGAGTTGGCTGAGAGCTTTTTTACAAATGTATAGAGGTTCAAGTTCTCTTGCTTCCCTTACTTCTTTACAGATATTATTCCTGTAGAGTACCTCCCCTCCCCAATAAACCTCCTCCATCTCAACGTGTTTCCTGTCTAACGTGACCTCAGATTCTACATAAACCTAAACATATGGATGAAGAAACAAAGGTCAGAATGAATCTAAGAAATAAACTTCAAACCCACAGCTTTTTATAGCTCACTGTTGTCTGGCAAGGAGGATACAGAACCAAAGTCTAAGAGTTCTTGTTTTCTAATGAATGATTATTTCAACTATGGGAGTAGGCATATCTATGGGAGACTTGAGAAAACAAATTCTATAAAATCTTAGAAAAAGCAAGAGTTATTAAAGAGTTATCCACATCACATTTTTAAAGTACGATGTCTAGAATTTTTAAATCTGTTCTCTGTTTATGAAGGCAGCAAATTTTAATTCATTCTTGTACTATCCCATTAATTTTAGATTTTACAAGCTCTAACACAAAGAAATAATGAAGATTTGCACTATTCAGAGATACATAAAGGGAAATAAGGAAATAATGGAGATTTGCACTATTTGGGAATACATGAAGGGAAAAAATTCTATGAGCAAATTCCATCTTAAATATACATAGCTATTGGTTGGACTGTTAGTCTTACAACATTAAGTGCAAATGACAGAGATTTGGTTAATATGTTTTTAACTTTTGCTTTCTTCATGTTTACTTAGAAAGGACGTTTGTTAGTCTGTCAATATGTTAGTCTTAGAATATAGCTATAAATATCCTTTTCTTACAAAGTTTCCACTCAAAAAGCAAGGAACTAATATACACCTAGCATTTTGTTTTGCACAAAAGTCATGGCCCTACATAAAATACTGCTAAAAATTCCACATAGTACTATTCCTAACAAGGATTTTTTTAATTCTAAAATTAGAGAAGCAAAGGTCTTCCATAGCAATAAGATATTGCATTATATTGGCTAATTGCATAATACATTTGGAAACTAATAGCACCACATATTTTCAAGAAAAGATAATCATTTTCCCACATCCTTATGGCCACATTCTAAGGTTATACAATACTTCATATTTCTGTTACTTATAAAGGGTTTATTACTTACAAGGCTTATGTATCTATGAAATAAAAGCCTTCTTATTCTAAATCATATTATTTTGTTCATTCTTCTAATGCCTTAGACATTAGACTCCTCAACCAAACTTTTTGGAATTAAAAATAGGAAAACTTATAACAGCAATGCAATGAAATAATTTGGCTAAAAGCTCTCTGATTTATTTTCTATCTTTTTCTGCATAAATACAAAATTTTCATGTATGACAGAAAATGAAATATAATTAGACAAATAAAATTCAAAATATACAATAAATTCTGAAAAACAGAAACAAAATTGGAAAGATTCATTTTGCCAAATCACTTACTCACTTACCAGTCTCAATCACATATGAAATATCAAGGATTGAAAATATTCCAGGAATGCTTGGGTGGGTCAGTTGTTTGAGTGTCTGACTCTTGGTTTCAGTTCAGGTCATGAACACAGGGTCGTAGGATCGAGCCCCACATTGGGTTTCACACTGACCATAGAGCCTGCTTAAGATTCTCTCTCTCTCTCCCTCTGCCTCTCTCTCAAACAAAAAAAGAAAGGAAAGAAAAATATTCCAAATGAACCAATTTATCATTTCAATTCAATTATTGCTCAAACCAATTATTGTAACCCAAATCAAGAACCATGATGATAATGCAGAAGTGGTACACTAGCTCCATAGAAACAGGAACTACTCATTACTTGAATCTGGTGTAATGAGACCCTTGATATACATATTGTTTTTTTCACTAGTATTTGATCAAACCAAGGGGCTATTTAGAAGAAACATGTTTATCTCTATTTTATGGCAGAAGTACCTAAGGCAGACTCAAATTCGGCAGTAAAACTATTCCAGTTTATAAATACGGCTGCTAATGAGGAGTCATTGGGCATCATAAATCATAACTTGTAGACAAAGCCAACGTTTCCCATGTAAAAACCCTTCCTGGACATTTCACTAAGAAGCTTCTACTCTAGGAAGCTTGATGAATACAAGCCGAAGAATATCAGCACTTAAAATGGAAATAGATGTAAAACCCATGCAACCACAATGATTAGACTGCTTGTCCTTTTTATAGAATCATTAAAATCACTGTAATCTTAACAGCCACAAAATGAGCCTCTTAGCATTTGGAACTTTCTCACATGCCTGAACTCTGTGCTGCCAGCTATGCTCAGAAGGTAATATCTAGTTATATGAAAATAACGAGCACAGTGATTTAAACAAGAGAAGTGCATTTATTGCTACATATTAAAACAGCACTATCTTTGGTTTCCTATTAGCACCACCAGGAAGACGAATTTTCTAATTAGGGTCTGGACTGTAAGAACTGTTGCTGGTTAAGAGGTAACTTGTAGATTGCCTAAATGGAATACAAAGTTAAAAAATCTCCGAATTCTTATAGGGAAAGCCATGGAATTACTAGGAGCAGGGACACAAGAAATACCACCACCTTTCATATACTGAAGACCATTTTGAGATTGTGTATATAGAACTGGTATGTATAATCTAGCTTCACTCAAGCTAAAATAACAAGGGGCCTCTACATGTTTCCCTTCTGTGTATTTTAAGTCTTTAGTCGTTAGCTATGACATAAGTAGCTATAAAAACTACAGAGAGGTGAACACAGTATTATGTTGTCCCTGCCTGGGACATAGTACCTCCTCCTGTATGCCACTCCCTGCACCCAGAAATCTTGGAGCCTTTTCTTGGGTAACACAATAACTAGAAGATGAGGGTAGAAGTAACATTGCCCTGTGGTTTTTGCTTGTTTTTATCAGGCTACTTAAGGGAATATTCTTCCCAGTGGGCACATTTTCTGGGCAAGGAAATTACCTACATTCCTTTCAGAGAGAAAAAGAGATAAAGAAACAAAATTACAGAGCCAAGTAATCACCGTCCTGAGGGAATCGTTGTTGTTTGTCAGCCTCCCGGTTGTTCATCTGTACAGGTGAAAACTGAGAGACTCACTCCACTTTCAATTGTGGCAAAAGTATATCTTCAGCAGCTTATGAATTATCAATGCTCTCTACATACTAGATGTCGTTTTTGTCTTTCCCTTCAAAACTCTATCAGGTCTGTCATGCTTGAAGGCCACAGATTTAAGAGGAAGGCAGGAGAAGGAAAGAGAATTAAAGGAATAATAGACCCCCAGGAACTTGATAGCACACTCTCTTCCATTCCCCTGCAGCCAGGCATGCAGGACCTATGTCATAAGAGTTCGAGAAAAAACATCAGTCATGGCTCTACCTCTGTGCAAAGTGCTTAGCACTTGAAAGAAGACAAAGATACCACCAGAGAGTTTTCAAACAGGCAGTGGATTAATTAGGTATGATATTAAAAAATCCTACTTAGATTAAATATATATGATATTATGTATATATGGTATTGTGGTCAGGTAGAATCAATATTAAAAGCATCAGAAACATTTGGGAGGGGTTGAGGTTTAAGCTGTGTATAGGATAGGGTTTTGATAGGTGCTATACAGTAGTAAAACTGGAACTTTGGGCTTGAAGGGAAAATGTGAGTAAAGCAATAGAGGAGAGAAAAGGCAGAAGGGTTTTGAGGAAACAGTCATGATGGAAACACCATCAGAGCAATTTATACAGTAAAATGTTGAGCCAAAAAAAGACATTGTAACCAGCATTTGAGTGACAAAAAAAAAAAGAAGCTTATATATAATACAGTAATTGAGAAATCATTGGAGGAATTTTATCAGATGAACAAGACAGTTGAAGCTGAACCTTAAGGCATAAACTGATCATAATGTATAGCCTGGATTATAGAGCAGGGAGAGGAAACAAGAACCCCAGTGGAGGCCAGATAGATCAACCAGGATAGAAGCAAAATTACAAATAGGTAGCAAAGGATGCACAAGTCAAATGTATCTGACTTTTGGAGCTGGTTTGAATGTAGAAAGCAAAGGAGAAATAGAACTCCCTTATGACCCAGCAATAGCACTGCTAGGAATTTACCCAAGGGATACAGAAATGCTGAGGCATAGGAGCACATGTACCCCAATGTTCATAGCAGCACTCTCCACAATAGCTAAAACATGGAAAGAGCCTAAGTGTCCATCAACAGACGAATGGATCAAGAAGATGTGGTTTATCTATACCATGGAATACTACATGGCAATGAGAAACAATGAAATCTGGCCATGTGTAGCAACATGGATGGACCTTGAGGGTGTTATGCTGAGCGAAATAAGTCAGGCAGAGAAGGACAAATACCATATGTTTGCACGTATAGGAGGATTAGGAGGAACTTGACGGAGGACCAAGGGGGAGAAGAAGGGCGGAAATGGTGGGGGAAAGGGAGAGAGGCAAACCATGAGAGACTCTTGAATGCTGACAAAAACTGAGGACTGATGGATGTGGGGGGGAGGGGGAGATGGGCATGAAGGAGGGCACTTTGGGGATGAGCACTGAGTGTTATGTAAAAACTAATTTGACAATAAACTATTTGTAAAAAAAAAAAAAAAAAAAAAAAAAGAAAGCAAAGGAGAGTGTGGAAACAAAGGTGATGCCTATAAGGACACAAATCTAAACCATACAAACACCATGACAGGCTTTAAGTTTCCCCTCTGAACTAGAAGGCCTAAGTTTCAGTTTCCCTGGAACTATCAGGCAGCTACACATTGCCCAAGGCCGAAGAAACTGCCTACCACATCACTCCACCACACTACCTTGGCAACACCCAATCAAGAAAGGCCAGCAACTATAGATAAAACGCTGTTACCTAATGTTAAAGTTAACCCATTAGGCGCCGAACAAGACTCTAGGCTCACTCTGTACTTGGTTAAATTTAAAAGTACTCTAAATGTTGTAACTGGGTCTCGCCAAAAGTAGCAAATACTGTAGACAATGTGTATGGTTAAACCCGCTGTCAATGATATTGTATAATTATGACTGGATCACTGTTTCCATGCCACAACTTCTGTAACTCCCCCGTCACAAACCCCATAAAAACCCTACTCTGCCTTTGTTCAGGGCTCACAGCACGGATCCACTGCACTGATAAAGTTTGTGAGCTTGAGCTCGAGCCCGTAATAAAGCCCTTTGCCTTTGCATGCGTGACTCGGTCTCCCCGGTGTTCTCTGGTCGTTGAGGATACGGTGATCTGGGTATAACAATGCCCAGGTTTTGAGCCTCATTTACTGAAGGAAAGTTAGTGGCAAGAGGAAGAAGAAATATGTAAAATGGAAACAAGTTCAGTTCTTGATATGTTGATATTAAAGAGCTTTCAAAACAAATAGTTGGAAAGGTCAAGTGTGCAGATTTGAACTTTAGTCTGGATCAGTCTTATAGTTATGAGGAGAATTATGTGCTTATAAGTGGTAGGTAGTAGATGTAGAAATGGATGAATTTCCCATGAGACAGAGAATACAGAGCCACAATACAGGAGGACCAATAATAAAACCTAGGTCAGGCATACATTCAGGGGTTGGGAAGAGAATAAAGCAGCAAAGAAGAAATGTCCAAAATGCAGAAGGAAAAAGAAAAAGGTGAAGAGACTCCATATTATTTTTTCTTAAGATTTATTTCTTTTGGGAGAGCACAGGTGAGGAAGGGTCTGAGAGAGGGGGACATGGAATCAAAACCAGGCTCTGCGCTGACAACAGAGAGCCCAATGTGGGGATTGAACTCATGAACCCAAGATCATGACTTGAGCTCAAGTCGGATGGACACTCAACAGACTGACACCCAGGTGCCCAAGACTCCATATTCTCATGCGCGGGGGACTCAATATTGAGGACATATTGGTAGTGTTCTAATCTTAAGAAAATAAAAATAATTGATAAACTAGTAAACATTGTCAGAAGAACAAATCAAGACCAGAGTCATCAAACACTTCCACACATACAGAAGTAGCCTGTGCCCATTTCCCTAAGTCTTGCAAGTATGTGGCCTTGGACCAATAAAGTGCTCAAAGAATTTTGGAACAAGATTTTTTATTAAATATTTGCTCCTCTTCTTCATTTGTCATTAGCAATCCCCAGGACATATGGCTGAAGGTGAATAAAGGCCTAGGAAAGAGAAATAACACAATGTGCTCATTTCAATTTTCTTTCTTCAGAAGAAGGTAGTAAGTAACAAATGAAATGGTTCAAAACATTTGAAACTGACATGAAAGACACTTAGCATTAGACTGGATAAACAATAGAAGAATCAGTTGATGTGAATTTAAGTTTTCTGCTTAAAAATACAAAGCTGCAGCTCTAGGGAAGAATTCTTAAAGATCAGATTTCAATATTTGTCCTTCTCTACAAACACAGAGGTGCTGTAGGACGCAGCTGAGCCTCAGTGACTTAGAATTCTAGGGCCCACCAGAGATTCACACTCAAAAGCACAGGACCAAAAAAAAATTTTTTTTAAGGTACAAACTTGATTTTAACACTCCATGGACCAATTACCTATATCTCCATACAGTACTAGCCATTGTTTGAGGTAACTTTTCTGACAAAGCTGCAAAGATCAGCCCAGTCTTTTGACTTTACAAGCAAAAGATTTGTAATTATCATCAAAAATCTTTGCGGGGGGGGGGGCGGTTT
Organism: Hyaena hyaena; assembly: GCF_003009895.1. Classification (NCBI taxonomy): domain Eukaryota; kingdom Metazoa; phylum Chordata; class Mammalia; order Carnivora; family Hyaenidae; genus Hyaena; species Hyaena hyaena. Next base: position 675,208 of record NW_024080978.1, read on the forward strand.
GGGAGGGAACACAGAGGATATCATTATGGTGGCATTGTCATAAAGTCTGATTTAAATCCACCTAAGAAGACTTACATAGGGCTTGAAGAACTTCTAATTATTTACAACATGCAAAAAGCACAGCTACTTGTGAGAATATATTAACACAAAATTGAGCAATGCGTTAGGCTGGAAACCTCCAATTTTACAGTCAGAAAAAAAGGGAAATAAATCGTCTGTTGTACAAAATGGAACAGAAAACACTTATAAAATTATGCAAAGGGCACCTGGGTGGTTCAGTCAGTTAAGGGACCACCTTGATTTTGGCCCGTGTCATGATCTCAATGTTTCTGAAATTGAGCCCTGGTTTGGGCTCCATACTGACAGCACCAAACCTGCTTGGTAGTCTCTCTCTGCACTCTGTATCCCTACAGGTGCACACAAGCACATGAGGGCACACACACACACACACACTCTCTCTCTCTCTCTCTCAAAATCAGTAAACCTAAAAAATGTGGGCAAAATTATTCTATCCTTGAGACACCAGCAGGAATAATACAAAGTTGTTTTATTATTTTTAAATGTGTATTCATTTTTGAGAGAGAACATACACACGCATGCGAGGGAGGAGCAGAGGGGGGCGTGGAGAGAGAGAAATCACAAGCAGAGAGAGAGAGAGGAGAGAGAGAGAGGTTCTGTGCTGTCAGCATGGAATGCAAGGCGGGGCTCAATCTTGTAACTGACTGAGTCACCGAAACTCCCCTCATTTTTAAAAATATTTATTTATTTATTTTTGAAAAATACAGTTTAGTTTTAGAACACTGCCATCACCTAAAGAAAAGTCACTTTGCAATAACCAACCTGCTTTCTTGCCAGTGTAACTTTGCTGACTATAAAAGTCTTTTATTTTGTACAGTTCCTTGGAGCTCCTTTCTATCTGCTACACTGCGTGTTTCCCTATTCAAATCAATTTTTTCTCACATAGACTTACAATTTTTCATAAGCTGCAGTTCATCCCTTAACAGCTCTGATGTGAGAAGAGAGAACTGAAGGAGACCCCTAAGTGTCCCCAGAGCATCAACAACAAGATGGTAGAATCTGCGGAACTAAACCTGCTGAACCTCTTTCTCAAAGCATCTGAAGTGGTGGAAGGTCACTCCCAGACCCTAGTTTTTACTTTATGGGCTTTCAGGCCTGATTTGGGAATTTCTTTTTTTGTGGGCTGATCCAGGAACCACCTAGAGTCATACTGGGTCTGACTTAGAAACAGAATGGAGCCTGGGTCAGACTGTGTCCAGCATGAGGCCTCAGGTGAATAACATTTTGTTTTAAGGTGGAACAAGTGCGCTAACATTACCAAAGATAATTTTAAATTACAGAAGCTGCAGTGGAGAACTTTAACCACCTTAGGTAAACTTGTCCATGTATGAGAATACAAGGTCTCAGTCAGGCACTCAACTTTTAAAGGGTAGAGGAAAAATTATTTTTCCTCCCCTACAATTTCTGTTGACCAGGATAAGATGTGCTGGGATGTCCCATTTGACAGGAGCCTGCAAATGTGATCCTGGGAAAACTGGCAGAAGCTGGCAAAGGGTGAGAATTCTCATTAAGTCAACTCTTTCTTATCTTTATCTGTGGTGCCTGGTCACGAGAGGAAAATAAAACTTCATGCTGTCCCTTCCTTTCCAAATTCAGATTGGCAAGAGACAACATTTGTAAGCATTCGATCTTTGAATTGTGACTGATGAATTTGCTTTTGGGTACCTGTTGGTTATCAGTCCTTTCTGTTTTAGGGACAGCTATTGCCTTCTTGTTTGTCTCATCTAGTATCCTGAGAACGTGGCTTGGCAGCCCTTAGGTTGGGGGCCCCCAAAATATGACCAGACAGAAAGGTAGGTTGCTCTCCCCTGTGGGTAGGGCTGAGTCATACCCTAGAGTTGGATGTTGATGGCGATGCTCAGAATTGTCCACCACCATTGCTACCTCTTTATTCCAGCTTACAAATAAACAAAATAACAGAAGAAAACAAAAAACTGACTAATGCAAGCCATTGCTGCTATAGCTGTGCAGAGATACTCACTGAGGCCATAAAGATGAATGGATGGCCACCAGTTGCATGCAGGAGATGGGAAAGCTCTGCTGTGTCAGTGGTATGCTAGAAAATATTTAACAGCAGGCCCTCTGGGAAAAAAAATTTCCCTGATGTGTAATATTTTTTTTTTGTCTTATAGTATAAAAATACTCCTACCTTGGCAGATGTTAGGCCACTAAAATGATATAACTGAATGCAGAATTGGAAAGATACGAACACGATCAGCTTCTGTGAGCAGGGCAAGACAGCCCCAGTTCATGACTAACTCCTGCTGCCCTATCATTTCATTTATCTCTAGGAGTTGGGAACTTCTGAGCTCTGAACAGCATTACACTGACAGAAAAACTGAACTAGGATTGTTGCACAGGTGCTCCTTGACTAACTTAAGGTCTACAAAGAATTACAATGAAAGAACTAAAAACTATTAAAAATGTAATTACAAACTTTCTAGATAGCTCTCCAGATTTGGTATAGGAAATCAAACCAGAAAGAAAAAGAAAAGAAAAAAGAAAGAAGCCCAAGGACAAAAAGAATCTACGAATTAAGAAATATATTAACTCTCAGTCTTGGCTTTCACTTTGTACTACAACTACATTCAACCTGTTCTGGACTGCTAACTGAGCATTAGCTGTGTCCAGAGTTAAATTTTGCAGCATAGCAATGGTTCCCTGTAGTCTCCTCTAGCATCCTTGTCTTTGATAGATAAATTCTGTTCCTATCTCACCTTGAGCAATCTCTATTCATCAACATTATCAACTGAGCAGACATGATAATATTGCCGATAGAAGAATTGCATTGAGTATGTATGAAGTAAGCTTGTGTCAGCCTATACATTTTATTATTTAGTTTATAAATAATAATAAAGCCACCTATAACCATTAATATACTTCACAAGCTCCTTGAGGCCAAGGACTGTTGTGGTTTTTTCACAGACACATCTCCAATGAGAACATTATATAACTTAGAGAATACCAAGTGTTCCATATAATGACTACTGATTGACTCTCTTTGGAGCTGAGTATTTAAAATACTCATTCCTTGAAATAAACACATTTCATCTGGGATGAGATAAATCTACGCTTTACAGTCATCATATTCCCCACTTTGGTCTGAGCACAGGAGTCAACTAAGAGAGTTTTTTTAATACAGTTTCTGGCCTATTAATTATTTATAGGGATTGACCTTGGGAATCTGCATTTAACAAGTTCCCCAGTGATTGTTATGATCTAGTGAGTTTAGGAAATACTACCTTGTCACACTGGCTCACTATAATAAAGCCAAGTGGAGGATCCCAAAGGCAAGAGGAAAAGCTGGAGCCAGAAGGGCTACTCAAGCATGATAGACCTGGTTGAATCTTGACGATAGAGCAGAAACTAACAGCCAGAAGAGAGCTCTTGGTTCTCAAGGAGCAATGATGCACTTATAGATCACCATTGCCCTGTACTAACTGCTGTTCTTATACACATTGTTATGTTGAAGGTTTATGTACTTCTAATCCCACAAATTTGATTTTCATCATTTCTACCTTAATTCATGTAGCTATGCTTGTATCATCTATGGTGTTTAGTATGCTCCTTTCTATAGCATAGGTGCTCATAAAATGGTCAACTGTTGACTATTTGATCAATGATCAAAATCTGCTCAAGTGTCTATAAAACTCAGAATGCATACCACCTCAGAGCCACGGCATGACCCTAGCAGTATAACCATTTTCCCTTACATTCTGTGAGCTTTATTTGTTTCTGCTGACTATGGATCAGATCTGTTCTTAACCTTATACTTTTTGTCCAGCTTCCTAATGATAGTCATATCCCTCCAGACAGAATCATACCTGCGCTCTTCTCAATATTTGTTTCACTTAAGATGTATTGCTTCCCTAATTACAATTTCAAAGCAGATATCCTTGTAAATATTTCGCTTCGTGCATGATCTTCCAGAAAACAAAAATGCAGTTCAGATTTGCTTATGATATTTCTGTGAAGAGTTGTTCATCTGTACCCTTCCACTGCAGGCTTTAGGCATAAATGCCTCTATAAGAATTCTGAATAGCAAGAGGACACCAGCTATTGCTATAAAGACTAAAGGCAACTGTCTGAGAGACCACTAATATTCATCATGACTCCAGATTCCTGTAATCTCTATGATGGTCATCAGCAACTGACAGCAAACTGATCTGAGAAAGTCAAAATAATACAGTGATAACTGCATCAGCTTGATGCAGAGTGTAGGCATTGCAGGACAGGTGGTTACAGAGTGAATGGTCTATTAAAGGAGGGAGGCAATTTGACCATGATCTAATTTTGGCCCACTGATTTTCTTGTGAGTGGTTTTCTACCTTATTGTTCTTAATGCTGATAGGGTCACTTTCCTCTCATTTGTCTGAATCACATCAAATGGGAATGAGAAGATTTTTACCTGTTTATTTCTTGATTGGCTATATCAACCTCTCTCACTAATAGGTTATCTCAGACTACAGCTGGCTGCATTTGATAATAAAATCAGCAGTATGTTCCTGCCTGAAAATTGGAGAATAAACCAGATGACTTGCTGTAGTCCCCTGTCAGGTATGGGAGCTTTGACAAATGTTAGGCTATTTTATGTTTGCACTTAAAAATAAGGAAGGTAAGTGGTGTTTATTGAAAAGAATCACCTCAGAGGACTGTAAGGTTATGTTACTCTGGGATAAATGAAAGCAATTTTAACCAGTTTGTGATTGCATAAAGAAAATGAAAAAATATGGGAAAAATTTCAAAAGTTTTCTATTTTACTTGTGATGAACAGATAACTTAAATGAGCTAATATTTAGTCATAAGCCCACACCAGTATTAAAGCCAGCTTAAAAGCCATGGTTTTGCTATATCCTTGCATCACATCAAACTGCTAACAGCTTCTTGAAATATTTACTTAAATCCACAAGGAGGAAAAACGTTTTAAATATCTGAGAGAAATCACAAGAAAAATTAAGGATCTGGCTGGTTCAATGCAAAATTTTTGAAAAACTCTTTAAAGATCATCAAATGTAGGTTATAGGGTAAGATTTAAAAGCTTTCATAGAGAGAAATGATTTTAGCACGTTACTATCAAGCTTCATTATCCCCAAGCTAAGAAAGAGGGCAAAGAGCTAAGCAAACAGCTCAGATGATTCATTTATGGTCTTTCTGAGTGATGGAAAAATTCCCACTGAGCCAGTTAAATTCTGATCAAATTGTTGTTTGGGGAAGCAATGAGAACATTTCAATTCCAAACCACTATTCCTATGTTGTGGGGACATTAAATGGAAAATTTGATCTTCTGGGTTGTATATATGAAGTATTATTTAGGAGTCTAGAAATAAATGCAGCAATCTTTTTAGCAACTTCTATCCTTTGGTAAATTGGGGTCCCATCACAAATTTAGATGCAAGGAGTAAGATGGAAAAGGTTTAACTTACTTTCCACACACAGATTAGATTTAGATGAGGGTCTCCTTAAAATCTCTGTCTTTTTTTCTTTTTTTTTTCTGTGACTGAAAGGAGAGCTTAGCAGAGTAATCAGAGGCACATACAAATCATTTCTAAAAGGATTGCTGAAAGGTAAAATCAAGTTATTAGTGAGAAATCTGAACAAAAGAGAAATATTGTATTGATATTACATCTGAAACTGTGATCCAAAGTACCCCAATCAGGAAAGGCATTAAGAGTCCTATCTTTACACTTAATTTTGAAATATTAAGATTTTTTTCAATAAAAATAAGTTAATTAGCATTTTTAAATGGTCAAAGTAACACATTTACACAATTTTAAAAGGAAAATAATGATAAAAGGCTTCATGGGATAATTATTGTCTAAAATATTTTTGTTTTTGTTTTAGTCTAAAATGTTAATCCTAGCAACTCTTACAGAATTGGGGTTATATGACCCTTTTTCTAGCTAAATAGCATTTAATTTAGGAATGTTCTTGGGATAAGAAGAAACAACCCAGATAATCTGAAGTTAACATATGAGGAATATATCCATGCCTAAATACAATGCATTATTTCATGAAACTCTAATATTGAAGGGAAATATCAGACCCAGACATGTTCTAATGTATAACCAGAGTCCTAAGCGCAGGATATACCTAAAACGTGGTCCTAATGGTTAACAGCCATGTTTCTAGAGAGTCTGCTGTGACCCTTACTTTCTCAGACATTATTGTTATGAGATATTCTCCCTAAGTGGATCTTGAAAGCCTAGAATCTGCAGTTGTGTCAACATTCCTAATCTTTTGAATTATTCAGAGAAGTAAATAAATGCATAATTTATGAGAGTGTTTATATCTGATCACATCCTCAATTCTTATTAACCTTTGTCACAATAGTGATCGTGGAAACCAGCATCCTTCACCTCCTCCTTGTCTCCTTTTCTTTCTCCTGTTCTTATTAATATTACCTTTCCTGCAGTTGTTTTATTAATATGCATATGCTCATATGGTTCACCATTGGTTTAAGTTTGTGCATTATGAGTATATTTCTTTTCTATGTAATTTTTCTATCACTGAGAATAACTACACCTTTATTTTTCATCTATTTATTTTCTTCAGATCTCTTGTGTAATCCTCACATCAAACTGCAGACAATATGTCAGTTCCATTTTTTTCCCCCTTCTGTTCTCACATTCCTATCTGGCCTAATTACCTACCAAGTCCACTACTATAAAACTGTTCCCTTGGAATGCCTAGTTCTCTGTCCTGTGTTGGGTCCCTTGTTTCCTGAATTTTGTATTTTACTATATTTTTGTTTTATTCTTCGTTTTGATAGAGCATATCCTCCACTGGATTCCCAGGAAGGAGTGCAGAGAAGTTGCACTGATGCTACCTTCACATTTGACTGATACTTAGGCTGGGTATAAAAGTTTGGGTGAAAACTATTTCACTCAGAATATTGAAGGCATTATTGCATTGTCTTCCAAGCTTCCAAAATTCCTTTTAGAAGTCTGATGCCATTGTGATTCCTCCTTCTTTGTGTATGATATGTTTTTTTCTTTCTGAAACTTTTGAGATTTCCTCTGATTCCCTGGTGTTTATTTCTAGTGTTCTGACAAGCGTTCAGGTAGATCTTTGTGTTGAGCATGCAATGATCCTTTTAGAATACACAGTTTTTTCTTTCAGTTCTGAGAATTTTTTTTTGTATTTTTATATAATACCCCATCTATTTTTTTAGTTTTCTTTTTTTCATTCAAAACCTTAATGAGATTTTTATTTCTTTATTATTTATTTATTTATTTATTTATTTTTAAATAGTTTATTGTCAAGTTGGTTTCCATATAACACCCAGTGCTCATCTCCACAAGTGCCCTCCTCCATGCCCATCATCCCCCTTCCCTTTCCTCTTTAGTTTTCTTTTTATATACCTCTATTAGATTGATTTCTTATCCCCCAAACATATGCCATAAGTATTATATCTCCTCTATTCTCTATTTTTAATCTCTTTGTTTTTTTATTCAAGGTGCTAATATGTTCAGCTAGAAAAACTTTCAATTAGAAAAATGAAATATAATTAAAATTGTTTCATATTATGGGATGGGAATAAAAAGAATGGCAAGATAAAACATATCATTGTATGTGTCACATGTCATCTTTCTAATGGTTTGACATTTAAGTATTATAAAAAGCTATAGTTAAAAATTAATAAAATATACTTCAAACATAAAATACAATAAAGGGCAGTGCTTGCTACCTATTATATTATCAGTCAGAGATCTGTCAGGAAAACAGAAACTCTACTAGATATTTCAGGTAGGAATGTATTTAATTCAAAGGAATGAGTTCTTAAAATTATGGAGCAACAATGAAACACATTAGATACAGCCACCCCTAGATTTCAGGAAATAAGGAAGCTGTAGGGACATCAGAAAACCATGATTGATGTCTACACTGCCAAAGCAATTTTCACAAGAGAATGCTTGAAAGCTACTGGCAAAATGGCACACCTGCAGCCTGCTACAAATCACATGGTTGCTTTCTAGTCCTAAAGTAGCCATAAGAGCTTTAGTTCTTCTGCTTTCTGAATCTGAAACAGGAGAGTACCTCTCATTGACATTGCATCTGCTGGCAAATATTTTGAGAGATGAGGTCCCCCAGCTTTCAGCTCCTATGTTCCAGGACGAAGTATGAGGGGAACAGTGTTGCTTTTATTTTATTTTATTTTTAATATTTTTATTTATTTCTAGGAGAGAGAGAGAGAAAGAGACGGCGTGAGCAGGGGAGGGTCAGAGAGAGAGGGAGTCACAGACTCTGAAACAGGCTCCAGGCTCCAAGCTGGCAGTCAGCACAGAGCCCGACGCGGGGCTCAAACCCACGAACCGCGAGATCATGACCTAAGCGAAAGTCGGATGCTTAACCGACTAAGCCACCCAGGCGCCCCGAACAGTGTTGCTTTTAAAAGGTAATATGACACTATGATAATTATGACTATTTGTTAATATTAATATTTTCCCTTTGAAATATTACATTGTCTACATTGTCTCTGTTTCCTCTCTTTATCGCCCTTTTTGCATTACTGTTGCTTATTTCCTCAAATGGCCTGGTAACTCTTTTTAGTGAAATACTAAAAATATCCATAAGCTCTGGGTATACAGGTGGATCCTGTTTCCAGGTGGATGGAGATTATTTCCAGGTGATCTGTCAGTGTGTGCATTATGGCTACCAGATAGATTTTATAGTGGGAACTATCAAATGCCACTATGTTCCTCTAGGTTAGTTTGATTCCTTTATAGATGAATCCCCCAGACTTCTCAAGGGACTGGACAGCCTGAATGACAGTAAGGTTGTCATTAAGTATGATGCTTTTGGTACTTCACCATAGAGGAGAGAGATTTTAATGTAATTTCATTGTTAGTACCATGACTCCACTCCTGCCTCTTTGCTTAGTATTCCTGAGTTTGGAGGCTTATAGCTCTATAGGTGAGCCAGCTGTATAATTACACAGGGCTCTTTGAAGGGCCTTTTACTTTGTTTAATTCTGTTCTTCAGTCATCTTGAAAATTCTTAACTTTTCAACAAGGAGTCCCACATTTTTATTTTGCACTGTGCCTCCAGCAGATCACTTAGCTGTCCTTGGCTTTATTTCAGTTTCTACAAAGGCAACCCTTTGACTTCTGCAGGGACAACAGATTAGTAGTTGTTCTAATGGTTTGACATTAGAACAGGATTCCAACTTTTGAATACACAGGCTTTCTCTCTCTCCCCCAACCACTCCCAAGTACCCCTGAGGTCTGCTACCTTCAAGTCCAAGTCTTTCTGAGACTTCATGAGTAGCTCCTTCCAAGGACACTGAATCAGGCCTTCTGCTCACTGAGTCACTCAATAATGCCATGGTTCTCACATCCTATGGTTAGGAATACTGAAGGAATACCGTCCTATGGTTAAAAATACTGTTTTATTGAAGATCAACTTTACATATCTGTTTCTTTTTTGTCTTCTTTATTATTTTAGGGATTATTTTAGAAAGCATAAGAGAACAAAATCTCTTCTTGCTGCCATCTAGAAGCCAAAAGCACACATTATTTTTGCAATAGTATCTAGAAAATTTAAGGCTGATCATAGAACTGAAACATGGGTTTGAAACATGTAGCCAAAGGTGAAGTCAATTATGTTTTTTAGTATACCAGTTGAATATGTTACTTTCTCAAATATTTTAAATGGTATTTTCTAGACATATTTATTGAAGTTAAAGAGCTAACACATTGTTACAGAAGAAAAGCATTTCTTCCCCTAATACAAGTGGTTTTTGCTCACCTTATAATTAATTATACCCTTGTTTCCAAAATAAAGACTTTAGCCATTTGTGGCATGTATTTTATATTTTGTCATTTATAGCCCACTTTATTAAAAACCTAATTTAAAGTATTTATGATATACAAAATGTAATGTAACAAAATATCAAATTATGTTCATGAAAAGAGTATAGAAGATTTAATAGCTGTGAAAAAGACTTCTAGTGATTGATCATCACATTAAGATCCACATTCCTGGAGAGCCAGGTCAAAAAGAGAAATATTAAGTTACAAAGTTCTAATTAGACTCTATGACCATGGATGATTGCTCTTTATGTGGCCATCTCCACTTCAGTATTTTTTAGTAGAAAACACTCAAGTCCACAAGTGGGAAGAACTATATATTTCTCTCTATTTAAAACCATGGATGGACATGTTCCTCACTGACTCTCTGCTACTTTACATTCCCTGAGTCAGAGACAAGCACTCTGATGTGGACAATTTGTGTTTAGCATGCCTCAGTCTAAATTTTGAGTTCTTCTCTTTCCTTCTATGTATGTATTTATTTAATTATTTTGTACCAGTGATCTCTGGGGTGGTAGCACATTATTAATTCATGCATTTCCATCTGTTTAGTTATGTAGTTAGTTATTTGTATTGTTGTAGTAAGCACTTTTGAAAACAGTATCCAAATAGAGTCTAGAACATTAGAAATTACTTTGATTTTAACAGAGAGTTCACAGAGTGACCTCTCTGATTCATCCATCTGCCTCCCCTAGACCCTGAATCCTGTATCCAACAGTCCTTTGCTTTCCTTTATTTAACTTATTGCATTTGTTTCTAAATGTTTGTTTCTAAAAAGTGAGTCATAGGTGTGTATGTGTGTGTGTGTGTGTGTGTGTGTGTTGTTTTAATTTCATGAAAAATTATTATGCTCTACCCAATTAGGAGTACTTATATTATTTCTGCTTAATGTTATATTGCCAAGATTCATTCATGTTATTGCATGGTTCATTCATTTTCAAGCAGTATATTATATTCCATTTTTTTTCTTATTTTATTGTCAAGTTGGTTTCCACACAACACCCAGTGCTTATCCCAACAAGTGCCCTCCTCCATGCCTATCACCCCTCTTCCCCTCTCCCCCATGCCCCCTCAGCCCTCAGTTTGTTCTCAGCATTCAAGGGTCTCTCATGGTTTGCCTCCCTCCTTCTCCCCAACTATTTTTCCCCTTCTTCTCCCACTTCGTCCTCCGTTAACTTCCTTCTAATCCGCCTATACGTGCAAACATGGTATCTTTCCTTCTCTGACTGACTCATTTCACTTAGTATAACACCTCTAGTTCCATCCATGTTGCTACAAATGGCCAGATTTCATTTTTTCTCATGCCATGTAGTAGTCCACTGTATAAATATTATTATATTCCATTTTCAAATAGACTTCTTTGCCCCTTTCATTCATTCATTAAGCCAATATTTATTGAAGATATACTCTCAATAAGTATTACATTTACAATGGTAAACAAAATAACCCTTTTCCATCATTTCAAATCTCACCTATGTGACCAATGCTATCATACCTTCTAATTTCTCTTCCTTTGCACTGATAGCAAATTGTCTGGTATACTCTTTTAGACTAAACTATTAATATAATCACGAACAATAGACCAAAGTCCTGCAATGTCAATGGTAAAATTTCAGGTTATGGCACAGAGTGAAGAAGGTGCTTGATAACAGAGAAAATGTTTCCATTGCCTTTCAGATTGGTTATCTAAGAGCTGGATCTTTTAACCAGCCTTACCAAAGTAAAATCTTTCAGTTTATAAAAGATCATACAACTGTAGGTAATCAAGATGCTGTTTATGAGATATTGGAAAGTATGCAGTCTCTAAATAAATCCTCAAAACTGAAAAAGGACTTTAAATCTAGCATTCAACATGTAGGGTAGAATGTAACAATTCTTGATAATATGAGCACATTTTAGATACATACAAAATGAGAAATAAGGAATAATAATATGTTCATTTGAAGCTGAATATATCTTTCCTCAAACTATGTGAGTACCTTCTTCACCCTCCCTCATTCTAGATCAGACTACAGAAGAATTATGCATATCCTAAAACATAGCTTCAGAATAGCTCATCAAGGGGCGTCTGGGTGGCTCAGTCGGTTAAACGTCTGACTTCAGCTCAGGTCATGATCTCATGGTCCGTGGGCTTGAGCCCTGTGTCGGGCTCTGTGCTGACAGCTAGCTCAGAGCCTGGAACCTGTTTTGGATTCTGTGTCTCTCTCTCTCTGACCCTCCCCTGCTGGCACTGTCTCTCTCTGACTCTCAAAAATAAATAAAAAACATTAAAAAAAATAGCTCATCAAAATGGCATTTGGTTTTCTCCCCCATCACTACAGTCATTTTTACTTCTGTTTTCCTATATTGTTTGTGTTCAATAATTCTCTGGTTCTCCTGCACAGGGTGTCCCCTAGTATCTCCCCTTCCCATGCCTCCACACACTGGCTTCCACATGGCAACATCTACTCCACTCTGGGAGTGTTTGCAAAAATACCCCAGTCCTGTCCTGGAGATTAGAGAAAACTTTGGCTATTCTAACACATATATTTAACACCTATCCAAAAAAAAAAGTTTTGACTTTGCAGTGGGGCCATGATGTCAGGCTAATGACATAACACATTCTTTCACTCTTCACTATAATTTCTCAGTCTCTTTCCTTTACTATTATTATTTCCCTGGTACTTTCTTAAATTCTGCTTCTAGGCCTTTCTTGCAGGTCCTTCTGATTTTTTCCATTATCTAACTTTTATGTTCTCTTACTTTTTCTAGCTCTGCTTTCTCTTTCCCTGAAAACCATTTCTTCGGCTTGTTTTCATCTTACTACATCAGAAGTGGTTTTTCCATCTTACATAATCTTGTTATATGAATGCTAAATTATTTTTAAAAGATTTATTTTAAAAGTGGACATATTGACAAGTATATTCTTCTGAAGGAGTATATATATATATATATATATATATATATATAGACATGAAAATTTCAAAACTGCTTGAGAAAATTCTCAGAGCCATAGGTTGAATTTTTGTCATCTGTGTTGGAGTTAATGTTGAAATCATTTAAATCTAGATGAGTTCTTTTTACAAAAGTATTGCGTATGTCTTATTAAGAAAGGGAATTCCATTTAAAGAAACTGCAAATGCAGTAGCAATATTTTTTAATAAAATAAAATGCAGTAATACATCTTTGTAACTTAATCTTCACTTTAGGTAACTGTGAATAATATACATACTAATTAAAGTTTTAGAGCTATTTTACATTTTAGTATGTATTGATTTAAATACTCATCTCTCAAATCAAGTATCGTCAGAGTTCTAAGGTGATAAAACTGAAATAAGAATATGGCAAAGTATATATTTAGATGAATATTTTCTTCCAAGATATTGTTGACCTTTTAGATGACTAAAGGTTGCTAGCCTAAAACAGAACAATGTGTATCTATATGTTTGTGTGTGATAAGATATTTTAATTTTTATGTGACCATATATATTTATTATTCTCTTTTTCAGCCTTCCATTTCCTTTTAAAGCTCAAGTATGTTATTTTTTCTGGATATACTAATGTTATAACATATTCCCATCAAGTCATTTTATTATTTTAAAATATATTTTATTTCAGTGAGGTTCAATTTGTCCAATTTTATTTTTATGGACAATTATTTTGTGACAAGTCTAAGTCTTCCCCCAGCCCTAGATTCCAAGAATTTTCTTTTTCCTAAAATTTTTTATAAGTTTACGTTTCATACTTAAGTCCATAAACCATTTTCAGTTAATTTTGTATAAGAGTGAAGTTTAGGCTAAGGTTTATTTTTTTTTCTCCCTATGGGTGTTTAATTACTTCAGCTTTATATTTTGAAAAAGCTATCCTTCCTTAATTGAATTGGTTTTGTACCCTTTGTCAAGAATCTGTTCAGCATATTTTTATGGGTGTTATTACTGAGTTCTCACTTCTGATTCTTTTACTTACTTATCCTTTATCAAAATTGTATTAGTATTATTTTGTTTTAAATGAGAGACAAGGAGGAGAGCTGTTTTAATTTCTACTCAGTATTGTACTAGAGATCCTAGTCAATATGAGAAGTTTAGAAAGCAAAATCAAAGGTATAAGAATTTTAAAAGAATGAAAACTTTTTTCTTCTTTGGAAATGATGGGAGTATTATGTTGAAAATCCAAAGAAATGTGTGGAGAAATATATAAGAATTGATAAGAAGTTTCAGCAAGACCAATTGGTACAAGATCAACTATAAAAAGATTGAGCATTCCTCTACCCAAATAATTAACAAGTAGAAAAAATAGTAGAAACTGATACCATTCTCAGTATCGACAAAAACTCTAAAGTACCTAGAAATGAACTTAAACCCTCTCAAAGAAACATTATAAAGATTACTGAAGAACAGACAGGAAGTTTGAAGAAATGGAATAAACATGTAAAAGATGATTATTTTCTCCCAAAGTAACCTGTAAAATGCAAGTGCTATTTTAATCATAATCCAACAGTTATGTATGAAATTTAGAAGTTGGTCCTTAAATTAGTATACATAAATATAGTTAAAATAATGCTGAAGCTGAGGAGCAATGTGGGGACAACTGTCCAGAGATCAAGCCTTAGTTACTATAAACTATGTTAATTAAGAGAGTATAGTGCTGCTGTAGGCAGGAACAAACACATGTTTGGAACACAGAACACACATATAAACATGTGCATTAATAAAAACTCAATGTGCAAAGAAGTTGAAAAATTGATGTATGGCACAGGTAATGTTATAAATGAATGGAGAAAATAAATTAGTTTCAATATATTGCAGTGGGGAAATTGGTTATCTATATGAAAATAAATAGACCTATATCCCAACCTCACATTATGGGCAAAAATAAATTCTAGTGAATTAATAAATGTAAGAAGCAAAATTTTACTATTTTTAGAAGAAAATATAAGAGCATTTTTTTATGTCCTTCGGGGAGAAAAAATTTAAGCAAGATACAAAGACTATAAATTCTACATAGGGAAAAAGATTAGTAGGTTTGACTGCCTTAAACTTCTATTCTAAAATATATACCATAAATTTTTTTACAACCCAAAGCTTTTGTCTGGGAGAGAAGATATATGTTAGTATATAACTGTCAAAGGATTAGTATTCAGAATTTATAAAGGACTCCTAAAATCAATAAGAGAAAAAAGAAAAACAATCGATTAGAAAAATCTGAAAAGTAGAAGAACAGGCCATTCACACAAGAAAAGATCCAAAAGGAAAAAACAAAAACAAAACTAAACTTCATAAGGATTTATAGATGTGCAATTAAACACACACATACACACACACACACACACACACAGTTTTGAGGTCACAGATCACCAAATTCTTAAGTATGAAAAAACAAAGTTTTGGAGAAACTACGGAGAAATGGAAATCCTCTATAGTGCTTATAGTGTTTGTAAACTGGAACAAATACATAATAGAGCATTTTGATAACAATGAGCAAAGTAAATGGGCATTAAAATGTGTGCTCATCAAACAAGCCATTCTACTTCTTGGTACATAATGCAGATAATTCTTGCACATCTGTATAAGAAAAACTATCATAAGAATTTTCATTACCCTGTTATTTGATATTAACAAAAATGTTTTAAAATATCCATAACAGAAGAGACAAATTGTTGTATAGTAATACTGAATGCAGCAATTAAAATAAAGTTACATAAGTTAATATGAATAAATCTCAAATATGATGGAAAAATAGAAAAAAAAAAAACAAATTGCCTAGCAGTGAGTTCAGTAAACACGAAAAGCAAAGTCCTATAACTGTCTATGGACATATTTGAATTTAGTTTTGATATGAAACATGGATAGCATGACAAATATCAAATCCAAGAAAGCAGCTACTGCTTGGGAGGAAAGAATTGACATCAGGGCAGTGTGCATGAGAGGACTTTAGGACTATCTATAATGCTTTTGTTTGTATAAAAATTCTAAAGCAAATAAATCAAAATATTAAGATTTGATCAAGCATCTAAAGGCAAAGTGAAATGGGTATGACAAACCATCAAGCAAGAAGTTAAGTAGGGAGATAGAATGAAGATAGAAGTTTTAGCATGAAACCCAAAAAATGTGAAGCAATTTCTGACAGAAAATGGGAAGTGAAGCCAGGGAAACTTCCCTGAGCCATGAAAAAAGTACTACAGACTGTTTGTGTAAGTTACACGTGATAATTAATAAGTAAGGGTTCCCTTTGCCTTCACACTTATAGAGATAAGGCATCAAAAGATCTTGCAGTAAGCCATACGACTTTGTCATTTTCCCAACTTTTTGGCAAGTTCAAGATCTGGGCACATAATGGCATCAGGGAATGCCTGGGAAATGCTAATATCAGATATTTATTAAAACTGCCTGTATACATCCATTGCTTACATGAAAAATGTGAAAGCCTCTCACACATAACAACTAGGAAGTTTGGATGAATACACTATCATTTACTCGATCACAATAACCATAAGTAGGGAGGCCAGTTGACCATATGTCACTAAAATTGTTCAGATCGGCCTCAGATTGTTTGAATCCAGACCAAAATACAAGCCACTTAAAGAAATTTGTACATAATTCACAAAGCTCATTACCGTACTCCTCCTCCTTATGGCTGTGAGACATCACACGGAGCAAGGTGCCTTCATGAACTGCCCTGCCTCCTTGGGTATTGGCTTGAAGTCCTGAGTTTTTTGTATAGTGTGGAAAGGTCTAGGAATTATTAGATTCCAACTATCTCTTGCCTTTCTCTTCTCCAAATAATCTCTTCCTGCAGTGCACTTGGTGAAAGCCTCTTCTGGAGAGATTAATGAGGTTGGGAGTTGAGTTAAGTCATTTATTTTTCCATTCCATCATGAAGGGGTTCAAAGTTACCTTTTCAATAAGCAGGCTAATATATCATGTGACCACCAAGCAGTCCTACTTTTCTCTCAGCATATCTGATTTTATTCATGAAGGCAGGCAGAAAGCATCATAAAAAGCTTTGGATGAGACTACATGAAATTCAATAGGCCTGATGATGCCTTCCTTAAAAGGCTTCCTCTATGTGTAAGCTTCATATACATACTTCAGGGTAACCTACAATGTATAGGAAATATTGGCATTTCATTCTGCCTAAAAGGGGCTACTTCAAGGTCTCAGTCATGAATAGATACCAGAAAGACCAAGACAATGTTAAGAGGAGGTTATGGATACTCTTACAATGTCTCTAACTCTATAACTGAACATCTCTGATTCTGTCTCAGTAGGTATAATTTAAATAGGTTTTTCAGAAAATATTTTAGGGAAACCTACAGGAATTGGAAAGGAAAAGAATGGGCTGAATGTCATAACATATCTTTTGATATCTCTTGTGTTCAGAATCTTGATCCTGCAAGTTTTTGGTAGTACTCAGTAAAATGAATTGCTTAGATTTCTAGTTCTGGTTGGTAGGAAGTTTGGTTCAAAGTAGGCACACTGCTGTTGCAAGATCTAGACTCTTATATGATATTTATGAATGTAATGTGGGCTTTGGAGAATGGGGTGGGGGGTAAACATGCTGGCCTAACATTTTAGAACCTATTTCTAGAATTTTGCACTCCAGAACAACATTTTGAAATCTTGTATTTAATATGTATTACCTGTTTATGTCTTGTTGAATACCTACCACTTGATTATAAGAACAATATACATTTAGATGGAACGTGATGTTCAATTTAATTACTAGAAGTTTGCATATAGTTTGTATCCCACCAGATAATCAGAGGATTCATGTCGAACACATATTCATCTTAAATTTATATTTGTTTCTATTATACATTTGTGGTTTTATGTGAAATCATAGCAAATAGTCTTTCGTTTGACTTACATGTGAATCCTTCTTATGTACCAGAAACTCTACAAGGTAATGGTTAGTTAAAACTACTGGGGGAAGTGTCAGCAGGGATAAAGGGGAGCAGGAGCTGAAATTCAATATTTTTTATTTGGGTAGCTAAATAATTTTCATTTGCTATTTTTCCTTATCATAGTTCCTGTTAAATTTACAGTGGATATATAGTAGAGAGACTGTATTTAGAGGTTGGACTGATCAAACTTATTTATGGGATGTCATCATTTTTTATGCTGTTTATCCCTATTCATCAGTTTTTTTGAACTTGTTTTATGTTTGTTTACTTTTCTTCTTTCATAGTTTATTGTCAAACTGGTCTCCATATAACACCCAATGCTCATCCCAACAAATGCTCTCCTCCATGCCCATCACCACCCTCCCCTCTCACCCACCCACATCAGCCCTCAGTTTGTTCTCAGTATTCAAGACTCTCTCATGGTTTGCCTCCCTCCCTCTCTCCAACTATTTTTCCCCTTCTCCTCCCCCATGGTTTCCTGTTAAGTTTCTCCTCTTCCACTTATGAGTAAAAACATGTGGTATCTGCCTTTCTTTGCCTGACATATTTCATTCAGCATAACACCCTCACGTTCCATCCATGTTGCTACAAATGGCCAGATTTCATTCTTTCTCACTGCCATGTAGTATTCCATTGCATAGATAAACCACATCTTCTTGATCCATTTGTCACTTGATGGACATTTAGGCTTTTTCCATGATTTGGCTATTGTTGAGAGTGCTGCTATAAACATTGGGATACATGTGCCCCTATGCATCAGCACTACTGTATCCTTTGGGTAAATTCCTAGCCGTGCTATTATTGGGTCATAGAGAGTTGTATTGTTAATTTTGGGGGGTACCTCCACACTGTTTTCCAGAGAGATTGTACCAGTTTACATTCTCAACAACAGTGTAAGAGGGTGCCCATTTGTCCACATCCTCACCAGCATCTTGAGTCTCCTGATTTGTCCATTTTAGCCACTCTGACCAGGGTGAGGTTGTATCTCAATGTGCTTTTGATTTGTATTTCCCTGATGAGGAGTGATGTTGAGCGTTTTTTCATGTGTCTGTTGGCCATCTGGATGTCCTCTTTGGAGAAGTGTCTGTTCATGTCTTCTGCCCATTTCTTCACTGGATTATTTGTTTTTCAGGTAATGAGTTTGATGAGTTCCTTATAGATTTTGGATACTCGCCCTTTATCTGATATGTCATTTACAACTATCATTTCCCATTCCATCGGTTGTCTATTAGTTTCATGGATTGTTTCCTTTGCCGTGCAGAAGCTTTTTATCTTGATGAGGTACCAATAGTTCATTTTTGCTCTTGATTCCCTTGCCTTTGGGGATGTGTCAAGTAAGAAATTGCTTCAGCCTGAGGTCAAGGAGGTTGTTTCCTGCTTTCTCCTTTAGGGTTTTGATAGTTTCCTATCTCACATTTAGGTCCTTTATCCATTTTGAGTTTATTTTTGTGTATAGTTTCATTCTTCTGTGTGTTGCTGTCCAGTTCTCCCAGCATCATCTGTTAAAAAGACTGTCTTTTTTCCATTGTATATGCTTTCTTGCTTTGTCAAAGATTAGTTGGCCATATATTTGTGGGTCCAGTTCTGAGATCTCGATTCAATTCCATTGGTCTATGTTTCTGTTTTTGTGCCAATACCATCCTGTCTTGATGATGACAGCTTTGTAGTAGAGGCTAAACTCTGGGATGGTGTTGCCTCACATTTTGGTTTGCTTCTTCAATATTACTTTGCCTATTCAGGGTCTTTTGTTGTTCCATACAAATTTTAGGATAGTTTGTTCTAGCTTTGAGAAGAATGCTGGTGCAGTTTTGATTGGGATTGCACTGAATGTGTAGATTGCTTTGGGTAGTAATGACATTTTAACAGTATTTATTCTTCTGATCCATGAGCATGGAATGTTTTTCAACTTCTTTGTGTCTTCTTCAATTTCCTTCATAAGCTTTCTATAGTTTTCATCATATAGATCTCCTATATCTTTGGTTAGGTTTATTCCTAGGTATATTATGGTTTTTTGTGCAGTTGTGAATGGGATCAGTTTCTTGATTTCTCTTTCTGTTGCTTCATTGTTGGTGTATAAAAATGCAGCTGATTTCTGTACGTTGATTTTGTGTCCTGCGATTTTGCTGAATTCATCCATCAGTTCTAGTAGGCTTCTGGTGGAGTCTGTCGGGTTTTCTATGTAGAATATCATGTCGTCTGTGAAAGTTTGACTTCTTCTTTGCCAGTTCTGATGCCTTTTATTTCCTTTTGTTGTCTGATGGCTGATGCTAGGACTTCCAGCACTATGTTAAACAACAGTGGTGAGAGTGGACATCCTTGTCGTGTTCCTGATCTCAGGGGGAAAGCTCTCAGTTTTTCCCCATTGAGGATAACATTAGCTGTGGGCTTCTCATAGATGGCTTTTATGATGTTTCAGTAAATTCCTTCTATCCCGACATTTTCGAGGGTCTTTATTAAGAAGAGATGCTGTATTTTGTCAAATGCTTTTTCTGCATCTATCGACAGGATTATATGGTTTTTATCTTTTCTTTTGTTGATGTGATGGATCACATTGATTGATTTGCAAATATTGAACCAGCTCTGTAACCCAGGAATGAATCCCACTTGATCTTCGTGGATAATTCTTATGTGCCGTTGAATTTGATTTGCAAGTATCTTGTGGAGGATTTTTGCATCCGTATTCACCAAGGATATTGGTTTGTAGTTCCCTTTTTTTTGCAGGGTCTCTGTCTGGTTTGGGAGTCAAAGTGATGCTGGCTACATAGAATGAGTCCGGAAGTTTTCCTTTGATTTCTATTTTTTGGAATAGCTTGAGACAAATGGGTATTAACTCTGATTTAAATGACTGGTAGAATTCTGCAGGGAAGCTGTAAGGCCCAGGGCTCTTATTTGTTGGGATATTTTTGATAACTGATTCGATTCTTCACTAGTTATGGGTCTGTTCAGATTTTCTATCTCTTTCCATGTGAATTTTGGTAGTGTGTGTGTGTGTGTGTAGGAATTTGTCAATTTCTTCTGGGTTGTCCAATTTGTTGGTATATAATTTTTGATAGTACTCCCTGCTAGTTGCTTGTATTTCTGAGGGATTGGTTGTAATAAATCGATATTCATTCATGCTTTTGTCTTTTTGGGTGCTCTCTCTTTTCTTTTGAGAAGCCTGGCTAGAGGCTTATGAATTTTGTTTATTTTTTCAAAAACCAAACTCTTGCTTTCATTGATCTGTTCAACTGTTTTTTAGATTCTATATTATTTATTTCTGCCCCGATTTTTATTATTTCTCTTCTTCTGTTGGGTTTGGGGTGCTCTTGTTGCTCTGCTTCTAGTTCCTTTAGGTGCACTGTTAGATTTTCTATTTGAGCTTTTTCTAGTTTCTTGAAATAGGTCTAGAGTGCCATGTACTATCCTCTTAGGACTGTCTTTGCTGCATCCCAAAGAGTTTGGATTGTTGTATTTTCATTTTTATTTGTTTCCATATAATTTTTAATTTCTTCTCTAATTGCCTGATAGGCCCATTTGTTCTTTAGTAGAGTGTTCTTTAACGTACACATTTTTGGAGGTTTTCCAGACTTCTTCCTTTGGTGATTTCAAGTTTCATAGCATTGTGATCTGAAAGTGTGCATAGTATGATCTCAAGTCTTTTATATTTATTGAAGGTTGCTTTATAAGCCAATATGTGATCTCTCTTGGAAAATGTGCCATGTGTATTTGAGAAGAAAGTGAATTCCATAGTCTCAGGATGTAGCGTTCTAAATATATCTGTCAAATCCATCTGGTCCAACGTGTCTTCAAGTCCATTGTTTCTTTAGTGATTTTCTGTCTAGTTGATCTATCCATTGCTGTAAGTGGAGTATTAAAGTCCCCTGCCCTTAGCACATTCTTATCCATAAGATTGTTTCTGTTTGTGATTGTTTTACGTATTTGGGTGCTTCCAAATTAGGTGTGTAGACATTTATAATTGTTAGCTCTTCCTGATGAATAGACCCTGTAATTATTATATAATGCCCTTCTTCATCCCTTGTTACTGCCTTTACTTTAAAGTTTGGTTTGTCTGATATAAGCATGGCTAATGTTGCTTTCTTTTGACTTCCAATAGCGTGATAGATATTTCTCCATCCCCTTACTTTCAATATGACGGTGTCCTCAGGTCTAAAATGAGGCTCTTGTAGACAGCAAATAGATGGATTTGATTTTTTTTATCCATTCTGCTACCTTGTGTCTTTTGATTGGAGCATTTAGTCCATTTACATTCAGTGTTATTATTGAAAAATATGGGTTTAGAGTAAATGTGATCTATGTAAAAATCATGCTTGTAATGGTGTCTCTGGTACATTAAGTTCCTTGCAAAATTTCCCTCATAGAGTCCCCCTCAGGATTTCTTGTAGGGCTGGTTTAGTGGTGATGAATTTTTTCAATTTTTGTTTATTTAGGAAGACTTTTATCTCTCCTTCTATTCTGAATGTCAGGCTTTCTGGATAGAGGATTCTTGGCTGCATATTTTTTCTGTTCATCACATTGAAGATTTCCTGCCATTCCTTTTCACCTGCCAAGTTTCAGTAGATAGGTCTGTCACCACTCTGATAGGTCTCCCTTTGTATGTTAGGGCCCTTTTATCCCTAGCTGCTTTCAAAATTCTCTCTTTGTACTTATATTTTGCCAGTTTCACTATGAAATATCATGCAGAAGATAAATTCAAGTTATGTCTGAGGGGAGTTCTCTGTGCCTCTTGGATTTCAATGTCTGTTCCCTTCCCCAGATTGGGGAAGTTCTCAGCTATAATTTGTTCATGTACCCCTTCAGTGTCTTTCTTTCTCTCTTCCTCTTCTGGAATTCCTATGATATGGATATTTTTCCATTTGATCAGTTCTTGAACTCTCTTTTCGTGCTCCTGGATCAGTTTATTTCTCTTTTTCTCAGCTTCCTCTTTTTCTATAATTGTGTCTTCTAATTCACCTGTTCTCCTCTCTGCCTCTTCAATCCATGCATTGGCCACCTCCATTTCATTATGCACCTCATCTATAGCATTTTTTTAATTCATCGTAACTATTTTTAAGGTCCATAGTCTTTGTAGCTATTGCTTTTTTGATGTCTTCCATGCCGTATTCAAGACCAGAGATTAATTTTATGACTATTATTGTAAATTCTTGTTCAGCTATGTTGTTTATATCTGTTTTTGAGCAGTTTTTCAGCTGTCACTTCTTCCTGGAATTTTAGAGGAGAATTCTTTCATTTTGTCATTTTGGCTAGCTTTCTGTCTCTTGTCAGTTTTAAAAGCTTGTTATGAGCTATGCACCTGTGAGTACTGCTATATTAAAGAAGGCTCATTGACTATCCAGGGCCTGTCCATTCAGAAAGTGTTCTTTTAATGGTGTCTCTTGGCCTCCCTTGTTGAGACTTTGGTTATTTTATTTCCCTACTCGCAGTGATATTTGGGACTCTCCACCATGTGTACTTTGGCTTATTTCTTGAGGTAGCCCTATGAGCCCCTGTCTCTTTTCCTCCCAGAATCCTGAAGTTCAGTGTCTTATGGCTTCAGGTCTTCTCTGTTTGAGAGATGTGAGCTAGTGAAATGTATAGAGCCCCCTACTTCTCTGCCATCACTCAATGTCCCCTTGCCCCGAAAGCCAAAGGGATTCCCAGGGGTAAAATATGTGGGTCCTTGGTAGTCCAATGACCACTTTTTGTCATGCCCACATTTTCTCTGTTCTCCCAACAAAGACTTTTTCATAGTCCACGAGGATTTCCGTTCACCAGTTCATTAAACGATATGATAAGGATACAGATGGACATCCAGATAGAAGAGATGCATAGGACCAGGTTTAGGGAAGGGTGGAGGAGTTTCTGTTCTATCTACAGATACTCCATTCTCCCCCAAATCTCCTTCTCATCAGTTTTTTTTTTTCCTACAGCAAAGAGAGAATCAAATATCGCACTTACTAAGAAAAAATTTTAGAATGTAGAGTTTTCTGGATGGGGGGAAGGGGAAAGGCATATGTTAGTGCTTTTATACTGTTTTCAGGGGGAAATGTAAGTATTATATGAAATAACAGTTTATGTGTTTTGAATTTCCATTAACAGATATCAAATGGTATTTTTAAATTTTTATTTTATTTGAAAATGATAAAAATTCATTTGGACATCAAATTTCTTGTAAATTAAATTTAAATAAGTGACCCATGTAAATAAATGAGAAATCACAGGAAATCTATAACAGAGAGGGAATGCATCCTAGAGTCTATTGATTTAAAAAAAAAAAAAAAAAAAACAACAATGTGAGCAGTAGTTGGACAGCATTCTTGGCTCTTTCAGCATCCCAGGAATCCTTGCAAATGTAATTTATCTTAATACGCATAGGTTCAAAAGAACTTTTAGAGACAAGCTGCTTTTCTCTCCCCATTTATATTATACAATGAACCATTGTACTTGCATCATCTTACCTTATCCATGTTTTTTCCACTTCTCATTATTATTCAACTAGTCTGATCCCATTTCTTTTCTGTGAACGCCAAGTCTTCAGCTCCTTTCTCACCATGTTAACCAGACTTTATGCCAGTTTGTAGTCTCCTCTTTATTAAACTCTAAATTTTGTATAGTTTGAAGCATAAAGAAGATAGGAACTTTTGTTTTTTGTATAGTTTCAACAGCAAAAAAATAAATAAAAATAAGAATAAAGCTATCACAAACTTTGTGTCAGAAACTACTCTAATACTTGTGTAATAGTCTAATGTACATATCACTCATATGTGTTATTTTTCTAGGAATATTATTTCAACTAAGTTCACTGAATGGTTTTTAATATAGTTCTTCTATCATAAAAGAATACTTTTTGGAGACTGATTAAGGGCTCTTGCTTACAAAGTTAGTCTTCAGGGGTGCCTGGGTGGCTCAGTTGGTTAAGCATCTGATTCTTGATTTCAGCTCAGGTCATGATCTCACAGGTTGTGGGTTTGAGCCTTGTGTCCAGCTTTGCACTGACAGTGCACAGCCTGCTTGGGATTCTCTCTCTCTCCCTCTCTCTCTGCCCCTCCTTTACTCATGTGCGCACATCATGGGTGCACACACACTCACCACCATCTACCCCCAAAATAAAGTCTTCGGTAAAGGGATATCACAAAAACATCTTAAAGTACTTGGCAGGAACATGACTTTAAAAAGCATGTGAAATTGCTCAAAATGAATCTGAAAGTTATTTTTCTTTATATTTTGGAATATTCAAACTTTATGTTTGCTCACTCATTTTCATATAGTCACTACGAGGCTGCAAAACATGGATGGTTCCAAGATTTCTCTTGATTTTCGAGCTTAAACTACTAATAAATTATGTCATAAACATGTTCTCCTATGAAGTAATTACTCCCCTATCTGTCTGCTATTTCTCTTCCTAAACTCTGTTTAGTTTGTAATTGAATGACAATTAAACATTTTTAATCTGATTGAAATTTATGTTTTAGGAGATTATTTTGCATTATCATCTGGATATTCAATATCCTTATATTAATAATAAATGAAACATATGATAGATGAATTTTATTTTTGCCTTCAAAAAGTTCTTCATAGCTATTATTTGGTCACTAGTGGAAATCATTTTTACACAATTGTTAACTGAATAATCCTATGGTTTTATGAATTAATCCTGTATTTTGGCACTTAAAGATCTAAATCCTTCATATGCTGCTATTATTTGATTAATGTACTTTTGATGAGATTATAATTAAAGAAATGAATTTCCCTTAGCTCTCATTTAGTCTCTAAATTTAAGTGCCTACCTCTTCCCAAGACCAAAAGAGTTTTTACATCTTCTCCATTTTCCTGTGGCAGGCGCATATACCTTAAATCAAATTTGGAAACCTTTATAGCTAAACCTAATTCTCTCAATAAGTTATGTAGATATGAGTATAGAATTTAATTTTTATGTGATTTTTAAAGTAAGGTCATTAAATCTCCTAAATGGTATCAAATTGCTTTAATTATATGATGGTCTGACATATGTCTCGTGGATAAAATAATTTAAATATTTGAGGCTTTTTATGTCTGAATTTTTGGTTTCTCATTACTTCTGATTTTCCCTTTGAGAGAAAAGTATTGAAGTTTGCTAAAGTGTTGCCTTCTGTTCTGTATAATTCTCTCATATTCATGCAGTCAATCTGATTTTTTCCCCATAATTACCTCAATGGTGGAGCACAGTGAAGAAGACTTGGACCCCTAATGCACCCACTTGTTTTGATGACATTATGGTGCTATGTAGTGGCAACTTCCAGAGAATAACTCAAGCCAATAAAATGATGGCAATAGTATTAAAGAGGGCAATGACTATAGCCATTATTTATTAAATACCTCCCATTTATCAGATACTGTATTAAGTAATTTATGTATATTACATTATTTAATCTCCTAACAGTACTTACTTGCTATCCTTATTATACAGCTGAAAAGGCTGAGGTTCAGAGAAGTTAAATATTTTACCCAGGGTCACATAGCTAATAACCCATAAGACCAAGATGAGAACCCAGTGACCGTTTGACAAGCAAATTATTTCACCTTTATTTGTGGCTTTCCTACTTAAGTCATTACCCACGACCTGCTGGAGATTTTTTTAAATACAAATAATCATGGCCTCTAATTCAGCCAGACTTTGGCTACAGTAATGCGTGAGGCAAGAGCAAGGAGGTCTCCCTCCCAAGGGTTTTAGGAGCTGCTTTCTTTATTCTTGGATTAGCCCTAGAAATATGAATATTTTCCAGGAGGTGTGGAGCTCATGTACTTTTAGGGGAATCATTCTCCATTCTAGATCTTCTAAAACTGATCTGCTTGCTTTACTCCTCTCATAGAAAAGGTATACTTTAGGGGCACCTGAGTGGTTCAGTCAGTTGGGTGTCCGACTTCAGCTCAGGTCATGATCTTAACAGTTCATAGGCTAGAGCCCTGTGTCGGGCTCTGTGCGGACAGCTCAAAGCATGGAGCCTGCTTTGGATTATGTGTCTCCCTCTCTCTTTGACCCTCCTCCACTAACACTCTGTCTTTCTCCGCCTCTCAAAAATGAATAAATGTTAAAAATTTTTTAAAAGTAAAGAAAAAGTATACTTTATCAATCTCCAATACTAGCATGACACATTTACACACACTGTAAAGTCTATAGGCCAAAGAATTTTTTTTTAAATGGGTGATGTTAGGTGTTGAGAACATGAAAGACTAATAATTGGGTATAAATTTCTTACAAGTGTAGTCATTTCCAACTCTTTGATTTCAACAAAACTGAAGAAATATCTAATTGAGTTGTCAATTACTTTTAATAGCATGCCACAGTGTCATTTTTAACCTATACTTGAATGTTCAAACACTTGAATTCCTTCCTATAAAAACATCTTTCATTCCCATCTATTTATTTATGTCAGAAAAGTTTCCTAATCTTTATGTATATGAAAATGAAAAAATAGGAATTGAATCAGTGGTAAAACTTGACATTCTGCCAATTTTATCCAGAGATACATAAAAATAAACCCTTATATAGCCTGAGGCACCTGGGTGGTACAATCAGTTGAGCATCTGACTCTCAATTTTGACTCAGGTCATGATCCCTGGGTTTTGGGATTGACCCCACGCTGAGCTCCACACTGAGCATGGAACCTGCTTGAGATTCTCTCTCTCCTTCTGCTCCTCTCCCCAACTTGCACATGTTCTCTCTCTCTCTAAAAAAAATTAAATAAATAAAAATTAAAAAATAAACCCTTACACAGCTCATTAAAAGATGCATTTCCAAAAAATTTTGAAATCTAGTGATTAAGACATCTGTAAAATTGTTTAGTTCAATTGTGTACTAATAGAAAATATGCTAAATATTGAGTCTAGAAAAAATGATAATATCCTCAGTCTATGGTTACCAAGAAGTAAAAAAATTATTGATATACTTATCTGTATGTTGTTTTGTCTGTATTTACTAAAGTTTAGTGATAGCTCCATTTAAGGAAAAATTTCATGAAACTTCAAGGTCTATAGTTCAGCTGCTTACACTTGTTTACGAGAAAACACATTTAGTTTTTAAATTACTTCAAGGACATTCCAGAAACTCAGTGAAGAAGAGATGGTGTACAATCCAGTTACAGTTTTTGGCATTGCTGCACTTTTACTATTTTAGCTCCATAGCTGCCATAATCACAATCATTGACACTGGGTCAACCACCTTCACGTTTATATCCATGTTACCAAAAAGTACTAAGCCATTTAACAATATGCAATATTGGTTTTTTTAAATATAAATAAAAATTTTTAAATATATATAAAAAATATATTTTTTTATCTGTCTGCAATATCATCAAAAAAAATCCCTCATCCTGAGCTCTCCTAAATTACTCTTATCGTTGGTAGTGATATTAATATGGAAGAAACATATATTGACATTTTCAAATTGTACCAAGTTATTTTCCAAAAAGGCTTTTTATCTGTTATAATCACCTCAAAAACACACCACATGTATTATGCTAGTAGGAAAACAAAAATCTCTACCTAAAGGATGGTCTTAATAATACTTTGTTAAAACTAAAATAAAGGACTTGAGGATAAAGTCAGCATTGCTGAAATTAGCTACTCTGTACCAGAAATAGCTATTGTTTGAAAGTATTTTCTTTTATTATTAAAGATTGTGTCTTAATCATTGAAAGTATGCCCTTGACAAGACTAAGAATCAAGTAGGTTCTTGAAGAATAAAAGATAGAAAACTTGGGTATTTTATTCCAGCTCCCAAACCTTATTTTTAAAAATAATGTCCATATTTATTTAGCACCTGTGTCTAGGGTTAAACTCACTTCGTTTATTTAATGATATTGTAATGTCAGAGAAAAACTGTGACAGGTCGGGTTAGACAAGACTTTATGCAAGACTATTGCATAGGAGTCAATACTATTAGAGTAGGAGAGATTGAACTCAACTCCCTTGAAACAGAAGGCAGGATAATTCACACACTGGAGAGAACTATGAGAAAGTACTGAAGGATGTTAAGGGGAGGCTGATCATGTGGTTAGGTCATCTGTGTTTAAATATTGGTGCTTATGGAAGTTAAGCTTTTACGCTTGAACAGAGACTGGCAGATAGGGGCACAATCTTTCTTGATGATTACATTTCAAAGGGATGGATCCCAGATCCTTGAAAAAGACCTCTGAGATTGCAAAACTGGAAAGAGTCTGGGAAAAAAGGTACATCTTGGAAAGACAGGGGGAAAAAGTGCAATTTCAAGTTTTCTAAAGTAAAACTCTAAGAAAAAGGGAAGTCAGGGGAATATAGTCAGGAAGAAACTTGTCTAAAGTTTAGTAAAGCTGAAGGAACAGTAAGATTGCCTTGGTCAGTCATAACAAAGATGCTTTTGGCTGTTGAAAACCGTCAAGTGCAAAGATGACTGATCTTGCTTAGATAATTTATAGAAAGCTGAAATTACATTGAGGGTACAGCATGGCTTAATCTTAGTTGGATTGAATGTATACTTATAGGTTGGTAGTGCTCTGGAGCATGGTAGTGCCCCTTGGCCAATGCTAGCATTTTAATTAAAGATGAGTGATGTCTGAAAGCATGAGTCTTGTCAGTTGTCTTGGGACAGGGTGAATCAGGTGATTTGCCTGGTGAAGCCTGAGAGTTTCTGCCAGTTAAGATTGGTCATGTAGCTGTAACATGCCTGTGGAACCAGCTCACTATGAGATCCCATGATGAAAAATTGGGGGCTTCTTGGTACAGAGGTGTTCCATATGCTCTCAAGATAATACTTCTAGACATGGAGGCAAAGCACATACTGGTAACCCAGGGATGGGAAGACAAAGAGGCCAGAGCCTGAGACCCCTTTCTCAATGCACATCCTCATGTTATTACTGTCCTGTCACTTTCATTTGTGATAATGCTCCTGCGTGACTGTAAACAACCTAGTGAAGTCCTTTCAGAAATAGGATACTTAAGGTTATAGCCATGTAATCAATACATGTAATATATTCTAGTACATTTTGATTCATATATAGAAACTGTCTCATGTCAGTCGAATACAGATTATTCATTTTAATTACTACATTTATCTTTTAAGAAACTTTGATCATGTTGATAACTGAAAAATGTTTCTGTTTTTGTTTTCAAATTTGGAATATCTATATACTGATTGATTTCTGCCCATAGACTCTAAAATATGTATGGGTTAAAGTCAAAGAATTTGAGACAGAGTTTTATAAACTAGAGGCCTCCAGGCCTATGTTAAAAGATGAATTAATTTTCAACACTTAAAAATTGGGACATTTTACATATAAATCCTGATTGCCTTCTTCATTTGAAATATTGGAATACCCAGCCAAGTGAATATTGCCATCTGGTAATAATCAGCTGAATGTTGGCTTCTCTTTTCATACTAAACCAGGCATTTTCATCTACCATGGTCCACACTCAGCCTACGCACATTTATACCTGGTGTAGAACCTGGTGTACCACCATATATACACACATTTATACCTGGTGTACAACCTGGTGTACCACCATAAGGCAACTGAAATAATGCCATACAAAGAATAATTGAAAGAGATGGGGAGCTTTAGAGAAGAGAAGCCACAGAAATGACATAATCATTTCCTTCAAATATTTCAAACATTTTCACATGGAAGATGTAATAGAAATATTTTGTGTTATTCCAGTAATAATTTTGGTAAAATCTCCATAGCACCTTATCTCATGCATTCCTCATACTACCTACTGTCTATAAAGGAAACAAAGTTCTTAAACCCATTTTATAAATGAGAAAACTCAGTTAAGAAGCTTGCCAAGGGTCATAAAACCAGGAAATGTGAAGAGGTGGGGATTGAACACCAATCTTTTTATCTTAAGGACAAGAGGGGCACACAAACTCAAATGCTTCAGAGACCAGAAAAATACCACAAATATATGGAGTTGTAGGGGGTGACAGTAGGAAGTGGTGGGGTCTGTGAAAGATGGGAGGATACATGCATCAATTAAAATGTTAACTTAAAACAAAAGTTATGATGAGCCAAAACACATATGCCTTTGGTTGTGGAAAGGGACCATGAGTCTTGAACTTCTATGCAATATGCTGCCTAGAATTATGGATGTTACTTCACAGCAAAACAGTCTAAAAGTGAGTTTACTATTGCTCTGAGTACTTAAT
Organism: Hyaena hyaena; assembly: GCF_003009895.1. NCBI lineage: Eukaryota > Metazoa > Chordata > Mammalia > Carnivora > Hyaenidae > Hyaena > Hyaena hyaena. Next base: position 706,112 of record NW_024080978.1, read on the forward strand.
CCACATAGGGATACTATACTAGGATACAGACTCAGGCTGAGTTCAATTAGGTAACTTTGAGCATCTTTCAGACTCCAAAGTCCTATGAGTAATTTTTTAAAGATATAGCTCTAGTCTACAAAATACAAAATAGCCAAGGTAAAATGTGTATGCCCCCCAAGAGGTTGTGTCCTATGCTATTGAATACAGAGGTAAAAGAAATTACACTGGAATTTCATGTTTCCCAGGAAGTTGTAACACCCTACATTTTCAGCCCTAGAGATTGGTGCTGGGTAATTGTACCAATGAAGGTAATGCTAGCTCTTTTAACAGTTAAATCCCAAAATATTTAGTTTTCAAATACAATAGAAGTTTATTTCTCCTTCAATATGACTTCCAAAATGGGGATTCAGACTGGTGGTGGCCTTTTCCATAGGAGCGATTCAAGGAGTCAGATCCTTCCTTCTTGTGGTTTCCATTTATCTGTGTATAGTCCAAAGGTTGCCATGAAGATCATCTTCCCAACCAGCAGGAGGTGAAGAGAATATCACAAGTATTGCACATGGTAAAGTTTTACATGCCATTCCTGAGAAAGATGCTCAACAGTCCTGCCTACATTCCACCGGTGAGAATTCAGTTACATGGGACACCTAATTCAACTAGTCTAGCTGTGAGCCTAAGAGGAAAAGGAAATTGATTTGGTTAACAGCTATTCAACTTCTGCAACAGCATTGCTTAGGCTTATATTAGAGCTAGCATATATTCCCAGACTTTTGAGATCTACACAATCAAAATAGCACACCTTTGCATAAAGTTACATATACTTGTCAACATGGTTTCATGTTCAATGTTGCAGGTGATCCTCACAATTATCCTGTATGAGTGAACTAATCCTCTGCTCTCCTCTCTTTCTAAACTATGATACAAATGTAAGCACATTACCTCTGCAGTCAGATACTTGGGTTTGTTTTATTTATTTGTTTGTTTATTTAAATATTTGTTCATTTATTTTTGAGAAAGTGTTTGTCAGCAGGGGAGGGGCAGAGAAAGAGACACAGAATCCAAAGCAGGCTCCAGACTCCAAGCTGCCAGCACAGAGCCTGATGCAGGGCTTGAACCCACTAACTGCATGATCATGACCTGAGCTGAAGTTTGATGCTTAAGGGACTCAGCCACTCAGGTGTCCCAGATACTTGGGTTTAAATCTCATTTCAACTACTTGCTAACAGTGCAAATCTTGGGTAAATTACATTACCTCCCTAAATCTATCATCTTAACTGTAATGTGTTTATAATAGGAATAAAGGCTAATATTGAACAATTATCAGGTATCACACACTGATATTAATGATCTTGTTTAATCCTAACAATAGCTTTGAGGATGTTTTGTCATTGTCCCCATTCTCTAGATGGGAAAACTGAGGTACAGAAAAGGTAAGTGACTCTGGGGGTCACATAGGTAGAGAGTAGTAGAGCCAGGATTTTAACTTAGGCCTGCCAGACTCTCAAACTCTGAAAGGCTATGCCTTTAGCCACTTTGGCATTCCATTTTTAGTAGAATATGTGCTTTGCAGGGTTGCAATGAGGGTCAAATTTAAAAATAAAGGAAAAAAATGAATGAACGAATTAATGTGAATGAATGGATGGATGAGTGAATGAATCCTCATGTATCTTATAATGTGACCAAGTAGGACTAAACAAAGATATCTGAGCTCTGTCACCTCATCAGATTCTTTATAATTTAAAAGGTAAGTTGCTGTGGTAGAAAAGTACAATAACATTCACATTCTACAGGTTTCACAAGATTGTTCTACCATTAGGATACATGACCACTAATATAAATCATGAAAGAAATTTGGTTAGCATTCTTTTTTCTCTTCTACAACTCAGTTTCCAAGGTACATGGTGACATTTTGTGATAGTCCTTAAGAAATAGCTCCGATATACTAGCATTAGCTTGATTTTTTTTAAAATTGCTTAGCAACTTTAAAATTTGTTATAGAAACCCATGCAGAGCAAAGTGTGACAGACAATGCTGCAGTAGCAGTGGCAATTATAAATGATTCGTCTACAAAATGTGACTCTGCAACCTTGAAATGGTGCCACTGGGGTGTATTATGCATATGGCGCTGATGCCCACGCAAAGATTTGTAATTACCAAGCACATGTTACAGGGTATAATTTCTTGCTATGGGAGAAATCAAAAATCTTGTGTCTCTTAGCTGAAGCATGGCTCATATCACTTTAATGTGTGACAAAGGGACCATATACTCAATTTTACATGTTACTTGTGAATGTCAAACAATGCCCTGGAAATGTCCAGCCAAATCTGTGTGCAAACCCCAGATAGAACGTATATCACTCAGGACAAATGTTTCTAGGTTTTATTTCCAGGGAAAAGGCTGTTACATTTCCTTGGGGAATGAACTCAACTTTTTAGTTGCAAAAAGAAAAGCTAAAAATAAAAACGCTCCTGAAGAATAAATCAGGAATAGGTAACACTTAAGGACTTTGGATACATTTAAAGACAAGGCAGTATTTCAAAAGATAATCAGATTTCTTTATCCTTAATAGTCTGAAGGCAATGGAAGAGATAACCAGAAATCTTCATAATGTGGGGCCCTAGAACCCATATCTTTGGGAAATCATGTAACTGTGTTTTGATACCAATTGAATCTGTGACTAATTCCTTAGTGCCTACCTCATAAAAATGCCCTGTAGGGATGAAAAAGTTAAGTTTCTCAAATAATTCCTTTACCCTTTCTGAAAAAGTCCAGGTAGTTGCTAAATCTCCCAATTAAAGAGAAGCTAACTTTCATCCTCAAATGGATCATTATGCACAAACAACATTCCCTCTTAGTCCAGAAATTGCCTCCTCAATCCATCTGTACATAGTCCTAGGCAGAGAAGGCACACTGGGGTCCTTATTATCAATCTGAATTAAATACATCAAAGATAGAGCAAGGTAGCTCTCTCCCCTTTACAAATCTCCCTCCTTAAGTTTGCATTTCTGAGTTGTCATTTTATAATGCAAGATAGGAAAGATAACATATGTACCTTAAGGCATAAAATGGAGAAAAGAGAGTATGATAAAAAAAATTCTTTATTCTATCCATCAATTCATGCTGACTAAATATTTGTTTCATGCTTACCGTGGGCCCCGAGTACTGCTCTTGTTGGTTGGGTTTTAGCTAGGAACCAGAGTACATCCCCAGTTGCGTGTAGTTCACAGTCTAGTGAGAGAGAACAAAAGTACAATCCTGGTGCACTAAGTGCTTTGAGGGAAAATAATGCAGGCAAAAGGGGCAGAAAGGGGTGTGGTGGCAAGGGGGAGGCCTCTCAGAAGAGGTGCATTTTAATTTGAAAGACCGAAGGGAAAAGAACTTCAGGATGAGGAATGAACAAGTGTGAAGATTCTGGAGTGGAATGAACTTGTCATGTTCAAGAACCAGCCAGGAGGTCAGTGTGATGGAGCTAAGGGAAGTGGAGGCCCAGGGAATGTGGTAAGAGGTGAGGAGGGTAGGTGGAGTAGTGCATATTAATTACCTCCTTCTCTATTGCTGAGTAGGTCTTCAGTTTTCTCTTTGTCCTCTTTGTAGAGGCCTTCTGTCTCTTTCTGACCAGGGCCACTGGTTTCTATTTACCTTATACACTGAGGTGAAAAATACCACAGCCTGAAGGGAAAAGATAAAGCACTAAAAACAAAAACAAAATGAAAAAAAAAAAAACACCCTGAAGCTATAAACCAGATCTATGGAACTGTTACTACAAAGTGTTTACCAGAAAGCGCTGAGGAAGGAGTCTTTTAGGTGAAGAAAGTCATTTGGGGTTTGTACTCCATTGCTAGTGTTTGGATAATGAATGCTCATTCTGCTTCTGTATTTGGCACTCAAACATTTATGCTTAAAATTACTTTAACCTTTAAGACAGAAATAGCCTAATGCCCTTCCAAAGAAATTCTATTACCACAAATATGCATTTGCAAAGTGTGTTTTCCCCTCATATTCTCTACCAGATTAAGTGAGGTCTTTAAAAGGCAACATTGTCAAGAGCCTTATGAAATGTACACGACGATGCTAAACCTTTGGGTGCCCTTTATGATTAGAAGGGCAGTGTGGCAGTATGCTGAGCAGGGTAGTCTCCAAATGATGGTGCCTCTAAATACATCCCCTTTTCTAGGAGTGGGCTGAAATCAGCACAGTAGAAGCTTTTCAATTTCCTATTTTGGAATATACACGGGAGTAGTCCATAAACATGCCTCATTTTCATAACTGCATTACCTATAGAAGTATCATAAACATTTCTGGAAATGATATTTTTTCCTCAAACCTTTAAACTTAACGGAAAATTTAGAAGCGAATTGAAACTTCAAGTTGTGTCCTTACTGAAACTGTCTCCCTTTAATGAAAAAGTACTCCATAAAGCTAATGTTTGTCTATTACCATTTCCAGCTCTTTCCCCAATTCTTTAACTCTAAAACTTCAAAGGCTCTAAGACTGCTCTACAGTAGAAAAGCCACCCAACGGGGAATTTTGCTCTAATCCTGGCTCTGTCACTTGGTTATCTATATGTAATCTTGGGCAAGACACCGACTACATCCTATAAAACTAAGAGATTGCTCTGCTGTCCTCGAGGGTTGTTGTGACTATATGAATGAGTAAATGAATATTTTCCTCTTCTGAAACATCAGCAGCCTGAATGATTGGCTATGGCTCATTCTTCCCAGGGTCCTACACCCGCTTGTCATTCTGCTTATGCTCAGCTGTTCATCCTCAAGCCACTGCCCCAAACACTCTGGTTCACAGCATTCTTCGGGTCCACTATCCCAAACTGCAACATTTTGCTTTCCTGAATTCCTCACAGCAATTGGCACATTGTCTATCAGGTAACAGTCGCTTTAAAAATGAATTGAATCTTGGGGCACCTGGGTAGCTCAGTCCATTAAGTGTCTGACTTTGGCTCAGGTTATGATCTCGTGGTTCTCAGCTTCGGGCCCCTGTCGGGGCCAGAGCCTGGAGCCTGCTTCAGATTCTGTGTCTCCCTCTAGCTCTCTGCCCCTACTCCCCGCCCCCCTCCCCCGCTCATGCTCTCTCTCTCTCTCAAAAATGAGTAAAAACATTTAAAAAATGAATTAAATCCAAATATATCAATGATTCAGTAATTCTACTTTATAATATAACATTTGCTAACTAGAAGAAGATGATGTAAATCTATCAGCTGAAACATGTTTCTTCCCATTCATGTAGCCATTGCTGACAAATAGAACTTCCTGCAGTGATTGAAATGTTCTGTATCTATCCTCATGTTAGAACTGTTCACCTCCTGTTGAGGACCTAAAATGTGGCTGGTATAACTGAGGAACTAAATTTTTACTTTTATTTAATTTTGATTAATTAAAATTTAAACAGCCACATGGCTAGTGTTTTTGGTACTAGACAGTGAAGATCTATACCAAAGTCATAAAAATACTGTCTAGGAGTGAGGGAAAGTTTTCATGGCCACTTGGAGCCTTAAAACAGTTTAGACAGGGGAACCGCCTATTTATGTAAGTTGTGAAATTGGCTTCAGATTATACTCTATATCTATAGCCATCAAATTCCTCTTTAAATAGTCTACACAAAGCACAATAACACCCTGATTATTGGTTTCAACTACTTTCTCACTGGAGGCAAAGACAGTGTACCTGAAATGAGATATCTTCCTTTGGCTAAGGCTTCTGTTTCCAGGGGAGATCTTCTGAGCATCTTAATGATCACCAATTCTCAGACAGGACTTCAAAAATATTTTTAGATGATTTTTAGACATAGCCACAAGCAAAGAGAAGATAAATGGTTTTCCAGTGATGCCACAGGGTCAGTGTTCTTATAGAGACTGAGGAAGAAATATTTGAGCCTGGTAGACAAACAGTATTTTCAGGAGAATTCCATTTTTATCTTCTTCAGGAGAGAGGAGCACATGAAGAGCATGTGGATCTAGGCCTTTGTGACTGCATTCTTTCTCTCAAAAACACAGAATTTAAAAGCTGTGGTCTTTTTAGATAATGCTGCTTCAGATTGCTTCTGAAAAAGCTGTAATGAAAACAACAAATAAGCAAAGATGGCTCAAATACTCTGAGGTCCAGCAAGAAGAAACTCAAAAGATGATGAAACTTTGGCTTGACGAGAGTAAACACAATAAATTCAGGATCAGCTATATGAAGTGTGACCATATAATAGATTCTCCAAACCTGGACATTTTGATTGTGAGAAGGGGCAATTTTAGTAATTACCCTGGGAATATAGGCAGAAATTAGAATTGTTCTAAGTAAACATAGATGTATGATACCCAAACCTTTTGGGGAAAAAAAATGTGTTCTGGATCAATGTTAGTAGTTTAACAGCAATGATTATGAGCAGTCCTGTTCTATATGACATGCCCTGCCTCTTTTCAAAAACTTTTATTTTTAGCATTACCAGGAATCAGATTTTTTAAGTCAGTGACAGTTTCAGAAGTCCTGCTATGCAGCTGCCTTCTAAGGAAAGTCCTTCATAACAATAAAGCTCTGTATCCAAGTTAGTGGTGGAGTCTTCTGATATTATAATACCTGAAACACACCCTAGGCAGGCCAAAACCATGTGTAATATTGAGATCAATGGTTGGCAATCTTTTCTATTGAGGGCCGTATAATATATATTTTACATTTGATAACTATTTTACATTTGGTGGCATATCTTTTGCAGCTAATCAACGCTGGTTGTAGTATGAAAGCAATTATAGGCAATACAAAACTGATTGGGTGTGGCTATGTTGCAATAAAACTTTATTTATAAAAACAGGTGGTGGGCCAATTGATCTAGTTAGACCCTAGCATGAGAGACATAGAAGTCAGACCACATTAAGTTTTCCTGTATTGTATTATCATAGGGTTCCTCCTCACACAGATACCCTCCCTTCCTCCCTCCCTCCCTCCCTCCCTCCCTTCCTTCCTTCCTTCCTTCCTCCTTTCTTCTATTCTTCCCTTACTCCTTTTTCATTCATTAAAAAAAATATACATGTTAAAAACCAGCTCTGTACCAGCACTTGGGATTTCAAAGATAAATAAGGTATGATTCTTCCTAATTTTCCTTTGGATAAACTGACAGCATGTGGAGCAAACATGTGTGACATGGCCTAGTATTAGAGAAACTAGGGCTCAAGGTCATAAGATAGTTTAAAGAGAGGCAGCACTAGACTTCATTGACCTGATTCAGACCACTGCACTGTCCTTCACTGCTGCACCCTGGCATATGTTTGGATGATCCAGAGAAACAATAGACCAGCAGCAGTCCATTTTTAGAAGCCCTGTTTATAACTTACATTCTGTAAATAGCGGCATTTCCTTAATCTCCCAAAGAAGACATTTTTAATAGCCCTAACATAGAATTAATAATAAATGTGTTTTCTCTATGGTTATTATATTTTTATCAGAAACTGAAAATATGTAAAACAATATAATGGCAAAGTAATTAGCACCTCCAACATTTTTATGAGATTCAATTAAATATTCTAATATGTGATTAAGTATACATTAATCAATAGGAACATTTATGTAGAAGTGCTTTGTGTTTCTGTCATTCTATAACTTTTATTCCTAAATATTTATCTTAGAGTTATCTAATATTTTCCTTAGATCCAATTCCTAAAAATAAAACAAACTATCTAGGGGCACCTGGGTGACTCAGTCGGTTAAGCATCAGACTTCAGCTCAGGTCATGATCTCCAAAGTTGTGGGTTCAAGCCTCGCATCAGACCCTGTGATGACAGTTGAGAGTCGGGAGCCTGCTTCGGGTTCTGTTTCTCCCTCTCTCTCTCTGCCCCTTACCCTTTCACATTCTGTCTCTCTGTCTCTTAAAAATAAATAAATATTTAAAAAAATAAAAAATAAGCTATCTAGTTTGCGATTGATCTTAAGAGAAATGATTTAATTTCTACTTTGCAGTAGAACCACACTTAGGTCACCAGAGGCCTTCTGTGATTTACCTCAGGCAGCAAATGAAATGCACTTCATGGAAGCTTCAACATGTTAAGGAAAAGATAGAGCATCTCCAGTCTACTTCATTTCATTAAACTTAAGTATAATTTCCTTTTTTTAAATGTTTATTTATTTTTGAGAGAGAGCATGCAGGTGAGTGGGGGAGGGGCAGAGAGAAAGAGAGACTGAGGATCAGAAGCAGGCTCTGCACTGCGGGGCTCAAACCCACGAACCATGAGCTCAGCTGAAGTTGGATGCTCAACTGACTAAGCCACCCTGGCACTCCCCTTAAACATAATTTCTTAAAGAAATCTAGTGTAGCATCTAGAAGAAGGTCAAGGTACCTTCTTTTAAGTTTCTAAGGTATCCTCAAGAAATGTTACATCATAGTCCTGGCATTCATGGGAATACCTATTATACAAGATAACAAATATTTATTCAACTTCCCCTTACTACAAAATTAATTAGGACATTATATAGACTAAAATGCCAGACTTTACATTAATGTCTTCCATAATTCTCACTCAATCCTCGTTAAAACCACGTGAGTGAATGTGGGGAAATAAAACGTCCCTGAATTTATCAGTGCTCTTATAAAAAGCCCCAGCCTCCTAAGATTTCTTTCCCCTTATAAGCAGAGGAGAATCATTCTTTCCTTATTCCTCACCTATGGAATGTCTAGTCACTAATATGGGACAGTAGACCTGACTCATCACATTGCTCTGGGGTAAGGACTAGGAAAAGAGTGGCCAATGCTCTTAGTATTTACTATGAAATAAAAACAAAAACAAACAAAAATCCTAGAGTACATTTTGTATACATTTAGGATAGATTAATAAAGTTGAATATGAAAAACTCAACAGCAAGATAAATCCTCTATACAGATGAAAAGACAGACATTTACCAGCATATAAGGAAGTCTGAAATTCCTCCTGCCTTAATCTATTTGGGCTGCTATAACAAAATACCAGAAGCTGAGTGGTTTATAAACAACAAAAAAATGTTTTTTACAGTTCTGAAGGCTGGAAGTCCAAGATCAAGGTCCTGGCAATTTGGTATCTGGTAAGAACCTACTTCCTCACTGATGGCTGTCTTCTCACTATAACCTCACAGGGTGGAAGGGGCAAGGGAATTTTTTCTGGTGGCTTTTATAAGGGCACTAATCCCATTCATGAAGCTTCCACCCTCTTTATTGATACCTCCCAGTAACTCCATATCCTAATACCATCACCTTGGGGTTTACGTTTCAACATATGAATGGAAGGTGGGGGGCTATAGATATGCCGACCACAGTACCTCCTGTCACTGAGATTGCAGTCTGCTAGTTCCTGGCTGTTGAAGTGGTGGGAGAATTCCTGGAACAGCTTCATCTTGAGCCCCCTCCCGAATCGCCATCTCTCCTGCCTTCTCCTCCAGTACTTTTGGGCCCTTTCAACTACTCTCAGGTCTCAGACTCATCTGCATCTGTGTCCTTCCTGCATTACTCATAGACTCATGTGCTTGGTGTGGGTGAACACCGCTATGGGTTCCTCCTCTCTGTATTACTACACTTTGCTCCCTGTTACAGATGGTGATCATTCATTGTTTTTCACTCAATCCATGCCTTTGCTAGTTTGTTTGATTTTTTCTGCTTCCTTGCTTGCTTCACTTTTTTTTTTAAAGCCTCTCCTCACTTTCATTTTATGATGTGGGTTTTCAACACCCACCCAAAGATTTCTTTGCTGATTGATTGGTTTTTACTTATTGTCTAGCAAAATTTTCCTGACCTGAACTTGTTTAGGGGCAAAATGTGGCCTAAACTGATAAGAGGCTATTTGGAGACTTTATTTCTCCAACCTGGTGTGTACAGTTCATGGCAGCCCATTTTGTAATTACTTTAGGTTCTGACTCTGTTTCCCTGGAGTTGGGAAGTGGATTCTAAAACCTATCCTAGGAATTCCATATTACCATTCTAAAATCTGAAAAACACTCTTGATTTCCAAAACACACCTGGCCTAAGAGATTCAGAGAAGGCACTGGGCAATGTACTTCCTGAGCCAATACTCCTTCTAAGGTGATCAGCCATGTTCCAAAACTGTTTTCTACCTGTGTCATGTCTACCCAACGGAACATGAATTAATTGCTTTTAGGCCTTTTTACGCCTTATGTTCAAATCAACAAATTCAATTGTCTGCTTATCTGAGGAGAATTTTGGAGTGAAGACAAAGATCTAAATATGAAAGAGCCTGTCCATTTTGAGGCAGAGAAACATAGTGCTTTCTGAAGGGAGGGAATAGATGTTGGGATTAAAGTCTAACTGGTAATGCTGACTGGCTGCAGACTAGGGACTTGATGACTTTGGTGGTGGTTATTGTGCATTAATCGGGCTTTGAGGAGGCTAGACTCAAGGATTCCGAGGGGAGGAGGGTTTTGGCAGATCACTCAGTATTAGAAAAGAGGTTAAGAGTTTGTTTTCAGTTTATTCAGTGGTAGGGGGCCAACGAAGCTGGGACTCTGGGGACAGAGGTTGAAAACAGAAACAGAGACTACTTCAGCAGAGCAAGAGCCTTGGGAACCCAGGTTTCCTACAATAGAAATTTGAGAGAGGTTACTTTGGCAAACCCCACCCAAAGAGTGGGGACTTGGGGGTTAGTTCACACAAGAAGACACCTGTGAAAGATAGGGTAATCAGAGCTGGGGTCTCTGCCCTTTAACATTGAGATAAGATCTGTTTGAACTTCATTCCTCCATTTTAGGAAAATCCAGCACTGTCCCTGAAAATCTGCTTTAGTTTTTAGATGTTAGGACAGGTTTAGTCCAGTCATCAACTGGGGAGGAAATGCTGCATCTAAATGCATTCAAATATATATATTTTTAAAAACCCAAAGTCCTACAATGCCAAATTGGAGGATGAACCACCACTTTATGAGCCTGCCTAAGGGATTATTGATGACAGCGGGTAATCTTTTCTTTCATGTCACTATAGCTGGTAGGAGATGTTGATCTTCTTGTTCCTTCATGTTTTCCTTTTTTTCATTGACTTATGTCTTGTTTCCTTAGATATATATCTCTTCCTCCTTCTCAGTGCCACATCGTTACCCCTTGTTCTGTCCCCAATACCACCACCCCCAGCAGTCCACTCTCTTGTCTTACAGGCTGCTCTCAGCTCTACATGTCTCTCTGTCCTTCTGGATGTTTGCACACCCTCACTCTGGCAATAAAGAAGACATTAAACTCATTTAAATGTTTATTTATTGAGTAATAATACTATATAGTTCTGGTTGCAATTTTATATAAAACTTAAAAGAAAGCTTTGTTTTCCTCAAGATCTTGTCCTTCTCTTATCCCTCTACCTCTATCAAATATAATCTTTGAGGGGCACCTGGGTGGCTCAGTCAGTTAAGTGTCTGACTTTGGCTTAGGTCATAATCTCACAGTTCCTGAGTTGGAGCCCCATATCCTGCTCTGTGCTAAGAGCTCAGAGCCTGGAGCCTGCTTCAGATTCTGTGTCTCCCTCTCTCTGCCCCTCCCCTGCTTGTACTCTGCCTCTCTTTCTCTAAAAAATAAATAAACATATATATGTATGTGTGTGTGTGTGTGTGTGCGCGCATACACACACACACACACACATATATAAACTTTGAATATGGCTCTTGAGTATATATATTTTTTCTACTGGTCACTTCTTCATTTACAGAAATAACCGTTTTCTCTTATTTAATATTTAATTTATACAATTTTTTAAGAGAAGCCACTGCCCTGTTCTAAAGAGTTAATTATAATTCACAGTAATGGTCTTTTTAAAAAAACATAATAAAGAACATAATTGAAATGTGTCTCCTTGGGAAGGCATAGACATTAATTCTTTCTGACCATGAATTTCCCTAAAGCAAAATTCTAGCATAGTCAAATTTACTTTCCCATACTTGTTCAGTAATCTAGAGAATTTCTTTCAAAGAATGAGCAAATATTGCCTGCCCACCTTGGGAGATAATTAGGAAAAGGGGGAAACTGGGAGTTGGGAGAAGAAAATGGGGATTGAGCATGTGGCTAAGCAAGAGTAGAGGCTTTTGCAGTAGTTGTCAGAGATAGCAATGAGGCTGAGAGAAAATACTTTGGGTCTCACAACTGCTTCCGATGTAATGAGAGGAGCAGAAGCTTTGAGTCTTACAAGGTGGAGCCGAGTCTGAGAATTCTGGTGTGTTCTGGGATCCTCTGGTGAACAACCTGTGTTCAGGGATTTGAAATATACACCATTTACTGCTCGAACAGATGTGTTGAGTAAGGTAACACAAGTATGCTGCCTGAAGCATGCATGTTCGCCTGCAGCCATCCAGTGGGCTTGGACATGGGAGACAGAAGTTAATAACTCAGATTCATAAAATGAGAAAGAGATTGATATCTTGAAAAAGAGACTAGAGGAGTGGGGTATAGAGGAAAATGCGTCTCATGATGCATGGTTTCTACAACAAAGCAAAATTGATTTCAGACATTTCTTTGATTATAAATAAAAGCAAGACCCTAAGCAAAGGAAGGTATGAAAATTACATGTCAGGACAAATTGTTATTTAACTTATGTAAAAATTACTGCTTTGTGAGGAGCTCTTTATTGTCTTAGCTTTAGCAAATGTTTGTAATATTTTAAGATTCCCTTTCATGACCTTAGTTGTTCTGACATTTTATTTATCCGTTTAAGGTTTTTAGTTCTTCAACTTAAAATTATCTCTTTATAGAGAATTTCAGATAGGCATCACAGTAGTTGTTGGCTGGGGCAAGGAGGATTGGACATTTGATTGAAGGAATTCAGGAGGCCCTTATCAGGATAGGATTCTTGAGATGCAGTTACCTAAGTTTTATTTAAATGCTTCAAGTTACAGAAAATTGGCCAGCATACAAACAGCTCATTAAGGGCATTTGTTTGGACTTTTTTCTTACAATGGTCTAAAATATTCTTTTTGGCTATTTCTTCTGCTCTTCCCCATAAGAAGATAAAATCTATGTCCTTTTCTAAGAGGTGATGACAAGTTTTATGTGTGTGGTCCAAGTTCCTTCCCTTAGTAGCAAGTCCCTTATACATTCCTTCACAATATGTCATTTGTAATGATCAAATATGACACTTCCACTGCTGGAATTCCATTTTATCTGACATAGTTGGGCAGTTTCACTCATTGCCATTTGCTTACTCTCTGAAATTCTTCCTTTCCTCTCCTTGGCTCTGGTTCTTACCATTCACCTTCCCAGCCTTTCTTTCCACTGCTAGAACTCCCTGCTTTGTCCTGGAGACTCCTCACCTTGCAAACACTCAAAAGCCAGGGCCTGAGTCTGACAGGTGGCTCCTTGTTCCTGGGGACAAGTAGGAGTCAGACCTAGGACAGGTCACCTTCTGGGTCAGGGAGAGAAAACTATTGTGACTCAGAGCTGTCAGTCGTAGCAAAGGAGCATCCCAGAGGCAATGCCTCTAAAAGGTCACTTGAGGAAGCTGAGCAGGGCAGGAAGGGGATGGGATCCCACTGGCCCAGCCACATGTAAGCCTGCAGCTCTGTGGCCCCTGGGAAACTGACACTGAAATCAGAGGAGACCAAGGCAGCCAGAGGGGTGTTTGATAATGTTTATATATTTTGTATTTGAAACAGTTTAAGAACGCAGATTCTCTGATTTTCACCAAAAGAAATTCTGACACTTTGATAAGGTGCTGGTAATATTGGTAGATCAGTCTTAGGAGAAATCATGCCAAAATGCTGTAAGGAGAGTTGCTTCCTCTCCTGGTGTAGACACGCTGCCCCCAGCATCTTCCTGTCTGTAGGTTTCACTCATTCATCAGGTTTTTTTTTCCCCTTTTCCTAGAGGACAGGTCTTAGCTCCATTTCTGGGGTACTTTGCTTTAAGGCATAGTAAGTTTATGTAACTGATTTTGGCATTCACCTGAAAAACAGCTGTTAGGTATTCATTCAACAAAGTCTGTGGCTAATTGCTAGGGATTTAGCCATAAATAAGACAGAGAGTCAAGATGGAATGGTAAGCCTGTGGGCTCTGGAGCCAGGCTGACTGTGCTTAATGCAGTTTAATTCATACATGTAAGCCATTTAGAATAGCACTTAGCAACCACTATATATTTAATAACTGGCATATGTTAGTATCTTAAATGTATCCTGCTCTCAAGTGTCTTAAAGTTTAGTAGACAGAACAAGAATGCCAGTTGACAGTGATAAACTGATTGGAACCTTTATCTTAGGTCACTTGATCAACTAAGGATCTTACAACTGCACTGTGTTTTGGCCATTTAAAAAAAATTCTCCATTTAGTTCATAAGGATATCTTAAGATTGGCCAATGACCTTCAAGTGCCATTGTTTAGTATATTATGATTACCAATACTATATGTGGAACATAAAGCAGTGTGGTGCTTTTGAAAAGGTGTATAATTGCCATCAAAAAGCCTGGCTGTTAATTAGGTTTCTATGAAAGGTTGGATAATGTCTTACTCAGCTTAAACTGCGATAAGAAACTACCACAGACTTGGTGGTTTAAACAACACACATTTATCTCTCACAGTTTTGGTGGCTGGGAAATCCAAGATCAAGGTTCTGGCAGATTTGGTTCCTGGTCAGGGTCTACTTTCGACTGCTAGACAGTTTCCTTCTCTCTGTGTATATGTGCAGAGAGAGAGAGAGAGAGAGAGAGAGAGATCTGTCTTCCTCTTCTTCTAGGACACTAATTCCATTATGAGGGCCCCATACTCATGACCTAATCTAAATCTAATTACCCGCCAAATGTTCTATTTCTAAACACCATCACATCAGGAGTTAGGGCTACAACATATGAATTGGCAGGGGTCAGGGACACAAATATCCATCCCATAACAGTCACAAAACTTACCAAGAGTTCAAACTCTTGATCTGTAGTGCAGATCAACAGTACCAATCGTATTTCTTGGGATTATTGTGTTTGTAATGGGATGCTCTATATGAAACCCAGTGCTCAGCATCTCAGAGGACCTTCTGTCCAGAAGGAAATAACATATGTGCATAATGAATGTTCAAGAACAAATACTGGAGGCAGAAATGTCTATCTTATATTGTATTAATTTGTAGTTGATAGACGAATAAAATTTCACCTCCTTCCTGGTATTATTTCTCCATATGATTTTTGCAAACATACCCAAAAAATGATTGTAATGGCTTAAGAGGAAGACTAGGTACCTATCTTTTGAGAGTATCGTCCTATTTAGTAGATGGCGGCTGAGAATCATTTCAAGCTTTATTGTCATTCAAACCTTGTCAGGCAAAATTTTAATTGTTCTTAAACTTTGCCTTTCATTGGTGTTTTGTTTTTCTAGTTCCAATAAAAGGATCCTTTGCTTTGTGAATCTTAGACATTTTTTTAAATGTTGAAACAGACATCCTGTGACTGTTGAGAGCCAAGAAAATATTCTCAGAAATACTTGGCCTGGCTCAGTGGCTTCTATGTGTGATCCAAACGTTCCCACCAACAGTCACCATAGTCCCTTAGAAGCTTCAGGCCAGTGGGAGCTTTCAGTTTGGGAAGAGAGTGTTTGTGAGTGGCAGGCAGCCTGTGGGCATGTAGGTGGGATGTTATGGGGCTGACATATGTGAAGCTCTTCCACTTTTACTGCAGAACTTCTGGAGAACAAGAATGTACCGGATACAGTCTGTTAGGAGAGACTGAATAACATTCAGATGCACAGTATGCCTCTGGCAAACACTTGTTTGATCTTTGTTGAAATATTAGCCTGTGGAAATAACATGTCTGCATTACCATTTTTGGCCTTTTATTTCTTTTTTATTTTTGTTTTTAAGTTTATTTATTTTGAGAAAGAGAGAGAAAGTGACAGTGGGGGAGGGGCAGGGGGGAGAAAGAGAGAGAGAGAGAGAGAGAGAGAGAATCCCAAGCAGCCCTCATGCTGCCAGCACAGAGCCCAATGCAGGGCTTGAACCCACAAAACCATGAGATAATGACCTGAGCCAAAACCGAGTCAGACGCTTAATTGACTGAGTCACCCATCACCCAGGTGCCCACCATTTTGGCCTTTTACTATCCACCAGAAAAGCTGTAGTTTATTTTGAAGCAAACTGATGTGTGAGAGAAGGCCAGCTCCTAGCTTTCTCACTTCCAAGCTGTATTGATTTGTTACTCAGTCTCTGCCACCTGGTCTCCATATCGGTTAAATCCCCATCTCAGAGGGCTCTTGTAAAGATAGAAAGGCAGAGGGTAACTGGATACCTGGCACACGGCAAGTGCTATAGAAAGCAATGCCTCATGATTATTACTGTTTTGTTCAGTTTGAATTTAGTCTTTTTTTTTGAGCAAAGCTTTCTTATAAATGAGGAAATGTTAGGCTGCAAGTAATAGAAAAGCTAACTAAAATGTTTTAAAAAAAACAATTTATCTTAGATAATAAGAAATCAGGAGGCATTTAATCTGGAGGTCAGTTAAAGGTAATCCATTCATGCAACAAATGTCACCAAGAAATTGTTTTTTCTTTTCGTTTTTCCACTCTGATCACTAGCATGTTAAACTTGGTGCATGTCCCTTTAAGATGACACCAGCATAAAATTCCACCAGGTTTAATTTATGAATCTCTCTCTCTTTCTGCCTGGCTTTCTCTCGCTCTCATTTTCTCTCACTATACCCAAAAGGTAAGCCTATCCCAGAAATCCTCACAGAAGGCTTCCCCTTATGTTTCACTGGTTAGGATGTGTCATGTGCTCATGCCCACACCAGTCATCAGGAAGGCGACTAGAATAGGATGTGGCCATAATCAGAATTTTCTTAAGTTCAGGGGAAGACCTGTGGGACACCTAGGCCTGCAGGTACCTAAACAGTTGTGCAAGTTTTGTTAGCAAAGAAGGAAGTTGATTGCTTTTGTGTAGACAGTAAGTGGTGGTTGAATAGGCAATGAATAGTCCACTCTAGCTCTGATTTACATTCCAGTATAGTTCAAAATAAAAAAGCAAGTGCAAAAAGAGACCAGCTTTTTCAGAAAGCAATTGAAAGGTTTACAGAGCAAAGTTTAAACGATGGAGATGGCTAAAGCCATCCTCAGCTGTGAGAGAAATGTGATGGGTTTGCATATTGGTAACAGCTACAGCGGTCAGCATTTGGAGATTGGAATGACTTTTTGAAAATGGTGGTTATTCTCTCCCATAGGATAAAAAGTTGGACACGTTCTCTTCTGATTGGGATAAATATAGTTATGTAAAACCCATGTTTGCTGACCTAAAAATGTTCTGTATGTCTCTATTCTAGGTTTTTCAGCTCCTGCTCCATGAAAGGAAAGCAGGGGAGGTCAGGATAAGGTGACTGTTTTGTCTCCACCCCATTCCCAAATGTCTACCTGACAGACACAGGACGTCTCACCATCCTGAGAGACACAGGATGACCAGACTTATCTATGAGATGAAAATGTAGCTACCAGGACTCAAACTTCAAGGAAAGCCCAAGAACTGAGGAAAGATCCAATGCCAAGTGTTTGACAGATAAGTACCTTATAAGTAAACTTTTAGTATTAAAAATACAGCATTTTTAATACAGCGCAGAAGATAATGAGACAGTCTCTCCCCTTTAAAATTAAAGGGAGAGGCACCTGGGTGGCTCAGTCGGTTGAGCATCTGACTACAGCTCACAATTCATAAGTTTGAGCCCCACACCAGACTCTATGCTGTATTAGTGGGGAGCCTGCTTGGAAGTCTCTCTCCCTCTCTCTCTCTGCCCCTTCCCGACTTCCTCTCTCTAAATGAATAAATAAACAATCAAACAAACTTTAAAAATGTATTAAAAGATAAAATTAAAGGGGAACATTTACTATTTAAAGGGAAAAATCATTTCTTTTATTCCAATAAAATCCGTGGAATCTGTTGGCATTCAGTGTGCAGAAGAGAGGTACGGATTGAATTTAAGTGCTGTCTTCAACATGTAAAGTGCTGCTTTGTAGAGGATAATGGCTGGTTGCTATTATTCTACACTTAGGTCATGGATGAAACCTGTTTACATTAAAGTAGGAGAGTGTGATAGAAGTTACAGAAAAGAATTTCTTGAACATTTGTGCTATTGCAAATCAGAATAATGTATTATTGGAGGCTGTGTCCTATTTCTTTGCCAGTTTCAGGGCACCAGAGTGGCTCAGTGGATTAAGCCTCCAACTCCAGCTCAGGTCATGATCTCGCAGTCTGTGAGTTTGAGCCTCAGGTCGGGCTCTGTGCTGACAACTAGCTCAGAGCCTGGAGCCTACTTCAGATTCTGTGTCTCCTTCTCTCTCTGTCACTCTCCCGCTCTCTCTCTCTCTCAAAAAGAAATAAACATTAAAAATTTAAAAAAAAAAACAGTTTCTATCAAAGAATAACTTCTTATCTGCTATGGTTTAAGTATGATTCAAGAAGGTTGGGTCAGATTATATTCCAAGCTTCTTACTAGTTTTTTAAAATAATTGTTAGCCGTGTTAAGACTTCTTGGGGAAATGTTGATATTTAGGCTTTCCTCTATGAAAAACACTGCCAAAACAATAGCCAGGAATGGTTAGATTTCTCGCATTAAAACACCTTGTAAAATCATATGCTTTCCATACACTTTTATTCGTCTTTCTCATCCATTAGGCTGCTATGTCAACAGAGGTACTAACATGTCAGTGTATGTTGTGTGTATAATTATTTAGGGGCATAAGATAAATAGGTGCTGAGTGACGAGGGTTTTCAGTGAAAAAAATCAATGATCGTTTATGCTTGGTAATACATAAGAGGATGCTGAACACACTACTGACTACCTTGGAAATTTCTCTTTATTCTTAGGTTATATATGTTTTATTTAGTAATGATATTCTTTTTTTTAATGTTTTATTTATTTCTGAGAGAGAGAAAGAGACAGAGAGAGCCAGCATGAGCAGGGGAGGGTCAGAGAGAGAGGGAGACACAGAATCTGAAACAGGCTCCAGGCTCTGAGCTGGCTGTCAGTAGAGCCCGACACGGGGCTGGAACCCACGAACTGTGAGATGGTGACCTGAGTCGAAGTCGGAGGCTTAACCGACTGACTTAACCAGGCTTAATCAGGTGCCCCTACTAATGATATTCTTAAAAAATGAAAATGGAAACTGACAAATAAGAATGGAATGTAATTCAGCTAATCTAGTTCATGTCAGAATTTAGATTCAAAATATTTTTAAAGAGATGGAGAAAATAAACATTCAAAGGGATATACTTCTAACCCTTCATCTAATATTCCATTAACAGAACCCAGAAAATAATGTATTTACAGGAAGCTATCATCTTGCCCTTACATGTGTTCAAACATATTTTTCTTTTTTAGTTTCATGGACAAAAGGTGGTTATCTGAATAAAACTAATTAGCTACCCAGGGAAAACCACAGCCTTTCATTACAATCAAAGTTGATAGGGGCTCATCCAAAGGGTTAGTATATTGTAGGCTCCATCAATGCTTAAAAAGGACTTGGGTAATTCTGATAATTAACATAGAAACTAGAGTTGATTTTCTGCTTTGAAATTATGTATTAAATTTAAAAAGTGAGACTGGCCCAGTAATGAAAAATTAGACACATAAAAGCAGTAAACAAATTATTATGTCCAGTCAGGAAAATGCAGTTTAAATATTGTAATCTAGCAAGTTATGATCTGAGATTGTCATACTTTCAAAAAATGCATTGTTTAAATTTATAAATCAAATGATCCAAATACTTTTAGTTTCTCTAAGCCTCTGAAATTTGTTATTAAAATGAAGCTCTAATTGTAAATCCTACCATGCCCTTGGTAATTAATCCAGTAATGACACCATTTATTCATTATATACCCTATGATGCTTTATTGTATATTATATTCTGGAGAATTAATTTTGCTTCTGGAAGAAGACCAATTTTCAAAACAGTGAGCCAACTCTAGGTCTTTTGAAGTTTGTCAACCATATTTTATGATTTTCATCAATGTTACCTCTTATATAGTGAAAAATGAAATCTTTAAAACTGAATCCTAGGGGTGCCTGGGTGGGTCAGTCAGTTAAGCATCCAACTTTGGCTCAGGTCATGATCTCACATCAGGCTCTGTGCTGACAGCTAGCTCAGAGCCTGGAGCCTATTTCGGATTCTGTATCTCCCTCTCTCTGACCCTCTCCTGTTCACGCTCGCTCTCTCTCTCTCTCTCTCTCTCAGAAATAAATAAAACATAAAAATTTGTTTTTAAAAAAACCCTGAATCCTAGGGGCACCTGGGTGGCTCAGTCAATTGAGTCTGTCTTCAGCTCAGGTTGTGATCTCATGGTTCATGAGTTCAAGCCCCACATCAGGCTCGCAGCTGTCAGCCTGCCAACATGGAGCCACTTTGGATCCTGTTACCCTCTTTCTCTGCCCCTCCCCCACTTGCACTCTCCCAAAAATAAATAAATATTTTTTAAAAACCTGAATCTTGTTGAGTCTGAATATGTGAAACATATGAAACTGAATATATGACTCATATGGCAAAATATTTTTTTATTTAAAAATATTTTAATGTTTGTTTATTTTTGAGAGACAGAGACAGAGTGCAAGAGTGGGGAGAGGCAGAGAGAGGGGGACAAAAGTCGGCTCCAAGAACCCAACCTGGGGCTCAAATTCATGAACCGTGAGATTATGACCTGAGCTGAAACCAAGAGCCAGACACTTAACTGACTGAGCCACCCAGGTGCCCCTCTTCCCTGGCTTCTAACTGCATGTGGTATGATATTCTAAACCTCTTAGGTAACCCCTGAGGCCCCCACAGTCTTCCCCCATCTGGTGCATCCCTGCTTGACCAGACCTCCCTCAGTTTTGCTAATACAGTGAGTGAGTGAGTGAGTGAGTGAGCTCTTTTCAATCTCAGGACTTCTGCACATGTTGCTTCCTGATCATGGAAAGGTCTTGTGCCTAGTCTGCCAGCTTAATGCCCAGCCATGCTTTAGGTTCAGCTTAAGCGGTACCTTTTCGAAGAGGCTTTCTCTGTCTTTTCCCTTTATATTAGCTTCCCTCACATTGTACTCTGTGACCTAGCTCTCCTGAGCATTAGCACAGTTATAATTATGTATTTGTTGCCTGGAGCCATGCTATCCAATACTGTAGCCACTCATCACATGAGGCTGAATACTTGGAATGTGGCTCCTCTGAATTGAGATGTACTGTTAGTGTAAAAGATACTCTAACTATGTGGTACAAAAAGAGAACATAAAACATCTCATTAAAAATAATACTGATCACAGATTGAAACACAGATGTCTTAGATATATTGTATTAAATAAAATAAAATATATTATTAAATTGATTTTGCCCGCCTGAGTTTGGTGGTTTTTAAATTTTGTCACTAGAAAGTTTAAATATGGTCTTTTCTTGTTCTTTGCACATCTGCCATGGGAATCCTTTCTCATCCTTTGATTTTAAGCGTGCGTCACTTCCTCAGGGTAGATTGCCTGGAGCAGCACCCTGCCCACAGGTGCTGTGGGGCCATGCTCCTGCAGTATGTTATGTTGTTCTGTTTTGTTTTCATTCAGAACATTTCTGTCTCTTTGACTATTTATCTATTGCCTCAGCTAGACTGTCAGTGTCATGTATGTCTCTTCCTCACCACCGTACTCTCTTGGCACAGTGTAGATACTCAGTATATACTTGGGGAAAGAAGTAAGCTGTTGAATAAATGAGTCTGGAGCTTGGGAGGTGGGTTGGAGCTGGAAGTTCACATTCGCACTTGGATAGCATCTTCCTGAGCCAAACCTCAGTACTGTGCTCTGTGTTCCTTTGCAGCACCAGTCCGCCTGACTACCTGTACTTCCGAAACAACCCTCCAGTGTGGTAGGAGTGGTGGGACCCACTGCTCAGCCCTGGAGTCCCAGTCAGATACCCACGCTTTCCAGCTTGATTTTTCCAATGAACCCAGATGCCTTTTGCACATATTACATGTTTTGAGCAAGAAAAACAGGTGATTTGGCAGTTTTAGTGAAGGATGAAATAGAATGTTTTGGCATCATAAGAATCCCAAACTTGAGATACTTTTCATTTTCATATAATTTCGCCAATGCATATGTCGGTGGACTCAACAGTTATTGCAGAATCCAGCTATCCAGTTCATATTAGAAGAAACGGCATGCAGAATGCTAGAATGTACAAATATAGTGAAAGTTGATACTACATTTTATCAAGAATCACTTATGTGATTTTTATATTAACTATTTAATGAAATGTCACTCGTAAGGCTGACTCTTAGCCAGAGCAAGTTACATTTATTTCAAGCTCTGTAATATTCAATTTGGTTAGCAATGTCTTTAAATAAAAAAACAGCTGGTTTTGAAATCTGAATTTGTTTAACACTCAACAGCCAAACTGAAGAGGCCACTGCTATTTGCTATGCATGGGATATCTATACCCAATGATAAATCTTGGTTTAAACTTTAATGTGACACTTCAGAATTAAATAGGGAAAACTGCATAGTTATCCTAAACACGTGTATTTGCCTGAGCAATAGTTTAACACATGCAACCTGGCTGCAATCTGTACAAGGAATATCACTAAAATTTTAATGTGGCATCCCATGGATGGAAGAGGAACCATTATAATGTTGTTAAGATTGTAGCTGTCCCCTGTCAGTTGAAAAACAATTCTAATTAGGCCAATGGTAATCTTGTGTACAAAGTACCTACAAAAAAAGGAAACTGGGGGTGCTTGGGTGGCTCAGTCGGTTAAGTATCCAATTTCAGCTCAGGTCATGGTCTCATGGTTTGTGGGTTCAAGCCCTGCGTTGGGCTCTGTGCTGACTGCTTGCTCAGAGCCTGGAGCCTATTTCAGATTCTGTGTCTCCTTCTCTCTCTGCCCCTCCCCTGCTCACCCTCTGTCTCACTCTGTCTCTCAAAAATAAATAAATGTAAAAAAAATTTTTTTTAAAGGGAAACCAAAGATCCTATATTTAGCTCACCTAAGAGTAGTACCTTTTGAAATGTGGGCTACATTGAATGTATGGATGATTCAATATGTTCTTTTCTAAAAAAGAAAAAAAAGTTTTACTGCATTAATGATTGTTCACTATTGTTATAAACAATATGGCAGATGGTAAGATTATTTTTTTCACAGCCCAAATAATCTTTGTTGCATAGAATCTCTTATTTTCATCTCTCCATACCTCTCTCTCTTCTGACAACAAAAATGAATGCTCTGGCTATTGTGGTGGGTATTGACCTGGTCAGAGGGTAGAGTCTATTCAGAATTTTTCAGCATTGGCCCATGTGAATGATCCAGGCAGGCAATGGAAAAGTGATCAAGATTGGTGCAATCTGGTTCCAGTATGCGGACTTTTCAAGGTCAAGTTGTGGAAAGTGAGGCTTTGTTTCCTTCTCTAGTAATAAAATCTAGGGGTAAGATCCATATAAACCTAGGGCTAGGTCTTTTGCCACATGGAAAAGATGATCAGAGCAAAGGAAGCTGACAGGAAGATTCAAGACGTAGAACATCAAACCAAAGAGGTCTCAGTCCTTGCTTTCAGGCCCAGAAGTCAGGACCACTTCTGCCTTTTCAGCAGATGGATTATATGAGCCAATAAATTTCCCACTGTCCACTTCAGCCGGTTCACTTGGGGATTCGGTCACTTGAAACAGGAAATGTCATGACTGATACATCACATTAATAAGGCAACAACTCAATAAAATAATGGAGTGGCTACTGCATTCAGTACCCTTAAATCCAAATAGATATAACATGGCTTTCACCATCACTCTGCTTCTTTCAAATAAATGGACTTCCCTAAGAGACAAAAGCAAAAACAATTGTCCAGAAGACTTCAATGAAATGCTCAAATAATTGTTGCCATTCCTAATTATGAGTATTTTAATTAAAAAAAAAAAACAGCATTTAAAAACCACATTTTTAACGTAATTTCTAAAAAGGACTTCCCTAGTAGGCAATTAGGACTGTCAAAGATAAATATTAAACTGTTGATGTAAAGTGGAATTTACATCTGAATATTCTGCTGTGAGTTGCCAGAAGCATTTGTCATGATGTTTTTCAAATCCTATCACCCTGAAGCAGCAGTGTCATCTGTCTTTGCTCGTAGCGATTTCCATGCAGCAACATTAAGAACAAACTTAATTGACAGTCAGTAGGAACCCAAGGGCAGCACACATGATCAATTATCTAAATATGCTGGCAGTTACCAAAGAGATTGGAGTTCATGAATCTCATATAACAAGGTTTTTATGTAAAGAGATTTTTGTTCTTTGTTGGCATAGATCTATCACCTGAACCTGAGCTATTTTTATTTCAAATATATATTAAATGAAAGTTTAATAATCTTTCCCCCATTTGAAATCTTGAGAACTTTACAAGGGTGCCAACTAATCCTAAATAGAATTATCAATATTAAGACTGATAGATGGTTCCTATCCATCAGCTCTTTTCTGAGGATTACTCTTTTGATGGAAGATTCCTGAAGGCCCCATGTCTCAACCATTCACACAGGTTGTCACTGTACTGTGACAAATACATTTTGCAAAAGGAAAGGGACTCTGTGGAGATTGGATTCTGGGCATTGTTTGTTCAAGATTCAAAATTATTGGATATTATATCAAGTCTTTGCTTTAGGAAGTCATTTGTAAAAGAGATAATTTGTTTTATCAAAGGGGGTCATTTTGAGAAAAATGGTTGATATGTTGTCTGAGAAGAGCTTGTATTATACATGAAGAATTCTGAATACTCAGCTGTACACTGTGGTAGAGAAGGCAGGCCTTGGGGTTAGGAGTCAGACAGATTTGGGTTTGAATCTCAACTCTGTCTTTTGCCAGCTTTGTAACCTTAGGCAAGTTTCTTAACTCCTCAATTTCTCATTTGTAAACCGAACAATGGTAGTATTTCCCTCATAGGACTGCTCTGAAATAATGTTTGATAAGGAGTCATGTTTGAAAAGGGCTTAGAACAGAACTGAGAGCAGAGTAAACAAACATTCAATACTTTGTGTTTAAGAATCTTTTCATGGTTTTTTTCCAACATTAAGTGTAGATTGATATGTTATAGTGAGAACTGGTTCCTATGAAGTGCTAAAAGTCTTCTTGAATATGCAAATTCTATAAAATCTAATAACTGTTTAGCAAGACTTAATTTGTATATCATACTAAAGCTTCCTCTTTTCATTATCATTGTTTGGCGAGGTCCCAGAGGTGGTGATAAACTAGAATTTCTGACAGTCTGACAAAACTATTGCTTGATGCAAAGTGTACATCTTTATAATTTTTTAAAGGTATTATTTTTTTCTAAATAGTTCTATCTCTTTAGGTACTTATGTTTTCATGAATTGATTCTTATATCTATCATATGTTAGGCATTGTGGTAGGTAATATGGCACGTACCTTGTCCCAAAGAGTTTACAATCTGAGAGTTGTTGAGTCAGGCACACATAACTACAGTAAAAGTCAATAGAAGAAAAAATCAAAAGTGCTATGGAAGTTTAAGATTAGGAAAGATTTACCTCCAGCCATGGTTATAAGAGAATGATTAATTTTTCTGGAGTATTCCTTAATCCTGTTTAAACATTAAAATCATCTGTAGATGTTTAAAACCCACGACCAACAACAACAAAAGTAGTGTCTGTGCCCTCCCCCAGACCAATTAAATCAGAAGCTCTGAAAATGGACCTCAGGCATAGGTAATTTTAAAATTCTCCCCAGGTGATTATTATATCTAAAAACTTTTGAGAACTGTCCTGTAAGTAGAAGTAATAGCTTCTGATACGAATAGGGGTAGGTGGGAATTCCAGGTGGAGACTTTAATGCTCACAAATCAACAACGAGACAGAACAGAGCACATTGGAGAACGGTGAGTGGAATGGTCTGGTTGGAGTATAAGGAAAATTCATGCTTTAAGGCTATGTTGGGATCAGATTATAGGGAAATATGAATTAAGTATAAAGGCATTTAGCTGTTATTTGTAAGACTACAAAGAACTATAGTGACATTATCAGATTTGTACTTTAGGAAGAGCATGTGAGTAATATATGATATCTGTCATCATGTTGATCAGCTGTTTGATTTAGCATTTGTTCTCATCTTCTTCCTGGTAGAAATATTACTGCATTTAGGTATCAGGTATTCCTCACATAAGTTGAGGAGTATGGCTCTACCTGCCTTCTCCTCCTGGAATGGAGTTTTGCTAACAAATAATGCGTAGCTTTCACCTGGCTATTTTTTAGTCAGGAGTGAAATTGGCCCAGTCAGATGGCAAGGAAGGATTTATATTCCAAAGGAACTACGTTCTCTTCATCTTTCTGGAACAAGGAATATTGTCTAAGCATCTGATGACCACAAAAATAAAGCAGAATTAGAAGGAAACCGTAGAACACAGAAGATTAAATAATTTGAATCCCTATTAATATCACAGAGCTGTTGATTAAATTCTCCTCCACTATTTTTCTCCTCTCCCCACTGCCCTCAGAACTGCAGATATGTAAGATCATAACTTCCTATGGTTTAAGTGAGTCTGAGACACAGTTTCTATTAAACAGCTAGAATCACCCTCCCTGATTCAAGGGAGTTCGGGTAGAGAGAAATAATTGGCTCAAGGTTTTTTCTTTTTGGTTTGTTCTAATTTAATTTATCAATTTTTTTTTCATTTACATCCAAGTTAGTTAGCATATAGCACAATAGTGATTTCAGGAGTAAATTCCAGTGATTCATCCCCTTATGTATAACACCCAGTGCTCATCCCAACAAGTATCTTCCTTAATGCCCCTTACCCATTTAGCTCATTCCCCCACCCACAACCCCTGGAGCAACCCTCATTTTATATTTAAGAATCACTTATGTTTTGTCCTCCTCCTTGTTTTTATACTTTTTTTGCTTTCTTTCCCTTATGTTCATCTGTTTTGCATCATAAATTCCTCATATAAATGAGGTCATATGATATTTGTCTTTCTCTGACTAATTTTGCTTAGCATAATACTCTCTAATTCCATCCACATAGTTGTAAATGGCAAGATTTCATTCTTTTTGATTGCTAAATAATAGTCTATGTTATATATATATATATTCATTTTTTATCTATTCATTTATCTATGGATATCTGGGCTCTTTCCGTCTTTGGCTATTGTCAATAGTGCTGCTATAACCTTGGGGTGCATGTGCCCCTTTGAAACAGCACATCTGTATCCCTTGGATAAATACCTAGTAGTGCAATTTCTGGGTCATAGGGTAGTTCTATTTTTAATTTTTTTGAGGAACCTCCATACTGCTTTCCAGAGTGGCTACATTCCCCTCAGCAGTGCAAAAGAGTTCCTTTTTCTCTGCATCCTTGCCAACATCTGTTGTTGCCTGAGTTGTTAATTTTAGCCATTCTGACCGGTGTGAGGTTTTGATTTGTATTTTCCTGATGATGAATAATGTTGAGCATTTTTTCATGTGTCTGTTAGCCATCTAGATGTCCTCTTTGGAAAAGTGTCTATTCATGTATTTTGCCCATTTTTCACTGGATTTGTTTTGGATACTAACCCTTTAACTGATATGTCATTTGCAAATACCTTCTCCCATTCCATCAGTTGCCTTTTAATTTTGGTGATTGTTTCCTTTGCTGTGTGCAGAAGACTTTTATTTTAATGAGGTCCCAATAGTTCATTTTTGCTATTTTCTTTGCCTCTGGAGACATGTTGAGTATGAAGTTGCTACAGCTGAGGCCCAAGAGATTGTTCCCTGCTTTATCCTCTAGGATTTTGATGGCTTCTTTTCTTACGTTTAGGTCTTTCATCCATTTTGAGTTTATTTTTGTGTTTGGTGTGAGAAAGTGGCCCAGGTTCATTTTCTGCATGATGCTGTCCAGTTTTCCCAAAACCATTTGCTGAAGACTCTTTTTTTCTGTTGGCTATTCTTTCTTGCTTTTCAGAGATTAGTTGGTCATATGTTTGTAGATCCATTTCTGGGTTCTCTATTATGTTCCATTGATCTGAGTGTCTGTTTTTGTGCCATTACCATACTGTCTTGATGATTACAGCTTTGTAATACAGCTTGAAGTCTGCAATTGTGATGCCTCCAGGTTTGGTTTTCTTTTTCAGGATTGCTTTGGTTATTCTGGGTCTTTTCTGGTTCCACACAAATTTTAGGATTGTTCATTCTAGTTCTGTGAAGAATGCTGATGTTATTTTGATAGGGATTGCATTGAATATGTAGATTGCTTTGGGTAGTGTCAGCGGTAATTAGCTCAAGGTTTAAAATTGACTAGGAGAGGGGTGCCTGAGTGGCTCAGTTGGTTAAGCATCCAACTTCTGTTCAGGTTATGATCTCAAGGTACATGAGTTCAAGCCCCGCATTGGGCTCTGTGCTGACAGCTCAGAGCCTGGAGCATGCTTTGGATTCTGTGTCTCCTGCTCTCTCTTTTCCTCCCCCACTCATGCTCTGTCTCTCTCTGTCTCAACTTGAATTCAACTGAGCTCTTTGGTTGCTAACACCTATGAAAAAATGTGGCCTTTTGGTTTAGGATGTTTGTTTCAGTCATAGGATCTATTATCTCAATTATCCAAACATAGAAAGTATGCACAGCAATAAGCCTTTTCCTGAGGATTTTTATGTGATCACTGAGTATATCTGGCTTATACATGATTCTAATGAAGAGCTACTTGAGATTCATTGTGATTTTTACATCTACATAGAGGAAAGTTGCTTGTATACTCACATACTTAGACTCTAGGGATACCTCGTGATCAAAATACCAAATAATGCAACAGTTCTACCAGAACTTTATTCTTTGGATAGAGATTGTTAGCCTTCTTTACCTGAGACTTCTATATCTCAGTTAAACACTTTGTAAAGTAAGTAATGAGACTTGAGAAATGCACAAAGAGTAGGGAGAAGGGGAAATAGACCCGGAGAAAGGAAAGTGTCTATACTTGGTAAACAAACAGACAAAGAATTTCAAATCTTTTTATTTGGCTTAAGATTGGTCTTGAATATGTTCTAGTGAAGCATGATTTTCTGACATGAATTAATTTTATGTCTTAAATAACAGTTTGAATTTAAAAATAATTATCCTAATAGCTGATAGCAGAATTCTCTTGGAAAGGAATTATGTTTATTAGAAAAATTCCTCAATCCATGCCTATGCTAGAAGGCACACCCACAGGCCTGGACATGGCTGAGTCTCAAACCTTCTGAGAAGAGAGTTGAATTGCTCTGCCTAACAAAAGGAGATGCTTTTGGAGTGCCTAGAACTGTTTAACAAGGAGGGATCATGAGGTAGGTGATAGATGATGATGGCTTTATGGTCTGTAAGATAATCAGTCTGTTGACCTCCAATTCTCCAGTAAGATCCACTAAATTCATGATCATGTAAACACAGATTTAATGGAAACCAGTGATGGTAACTTCATGTCTGAGGAGAGGTGGTATAAAGAGAGACCCCACCTTTGACTTTCAAGGATCCAGAATCCAGGAGAGCCTATAAACATGAATGCTCCAAGAGAATTTGCTTAAGTTCTGAATCTGAATCAGCTAGGGAAATGGTGAAGGAATATGTTGGGGCTTGAATTTAAAATGACTTGCCTCAGAGTGGCAGGAAGGACTCTGGCTCCCTCTGGGATTCACTCTTTACAAGTTAGGACTGTATTGGCCACTCCTTCTACACAGTGTAATTGGAAGAAAGACAAAAGAAAGAAGGTAAAAAAAAAAAGTGCAACATAGACTTGAATCTGAATGAGCTGAAAAGTTCAAGGACTAATGTAGGCAGATGAGGACAGAAAATCAATATATGAGTCAAGGTTATAGTCACAGGGTCTCTTTTGAATTCAAGTTTACTAGCCTTAATTCTCAACTTCTCATGCCTTTCACATATTTTTGTGCATGCTTTTTCCTATCACAAATCACTGGTTTGTTAATTAATCGTGTGCATTTTTTTGAAATTAATAATAACCATGTCAACTAATATTTTATTTTGTACAGGTAACTCTTTACACTTTGCAAAACTTTTTATAATCCTCTCATTTGATCTCTACAGTAATCTTGAAGAATATATAGGACTTTATCATTATTGTCATTTGCAAACAAATTCCAGAAAGGTCAAGTACTCATTCTCAGTTACATAGTTACCAAGGTTTGAAGTTTCTTTTTCTTTAATAGCTTTATTGAGGTATAATTAACATGTAATAAATTGCACATATTATATATACAATCTCATAAATTTTAGCATAGTATACACCACTGAAAATATCACCTCAATTAAATATTGAATATATCCAACACCCCCCAAAGTTTTCTTGTTCTACTTTATACAGTCTCTCTCTTAACTCTCCCATACCACCCTAACATCCATTTCTGGGCAACCATTGATCTGATTTTTATCACTCTATGTTAGTGTGAATTTTCCACAATTATATATAAATTTGAATCGTAAAATATGTATTCATTTTTTCTGTCTTTATCACTCAATATAATTATTTTGAGATTTAGGTTTAGTGAATAGCAGTAGTTGATTTGTTTTAATTGCTGAATTGTATTCCATTCTGTAGCTATACCACAGTTTTTCTGTCCACTTACCTGTGGGATGACCGCTGAGTTCCTTCTAATTTTTGGCTACTCCAGATAAATCTACTATGGATATTTGTGTACAAGTTTGCATACAGACATATTCTTTCCTTTCTCTTAAGTACGTATGTAGTAGTGGAATGGCTGGATTATATGATTGTACACATATGTTTAAGTTCTAAGAAACTCTAAAACTGTTTTCCAAAGTAGTTACACCCTTGTACATTTTCACTAACAGTGTGTGACACTGCCAGTTGTTCCACATTCTTGCCAGAACTTCTCATGGTCAGTCTTTCTAATTTTTGCCACTCTATTCTATATATAGTTGTATCTCGTTGCAGTTCTTATTTACATTTCCCTAATGACTAATGGTTTTGAAGATTTTTTTAATGTGTTTATCTGCAATTATGTATCTCTTTTGTTGAGATGTCTGTTGAAATCTGTTGCCTATATTTAAATTATTTTTTCAGTCAGTGTGATTACTGAATTGTAAAAGTTCTTTATATATTCTATATAAAAGTCCTTTGATGGATGTTTATCTTGTAATTATTTTCTCCAGTCTCTGGCTTGTGTTTTTATCTTCTTAACAGTGTTTTTAAAAACACCAATATTTCCATTTTTATTAAGTCCAAGTTATCAATTTCATTATTTGTGGATCATGCTTTTCATATTGTATCCAAGAAAGGTTTCCAAAAGTTATGATGTTTCATCCTGAAAGTTCTGTCATTCCAGGTATTACATTTTGGTCTATCATCTATTTTTGAGTTAACATTTTATATTGTGTGAGGAATGGATTGAAATGTTTTTTTTTCCTTCAGTGAATTTTCAATGGTTCCAGCATTGTTTCCTGAAAAGACCATCCTTTCTACACTAAATTGCTTTTCCTGCACAGGCAGCATAACAGTTCTTAGACCCAGAGTAAGAAATGAATGCTTGAAAATCTATGATTCAAGACTCTTGGGTTGAAGGCTTTCAAATGATTTCCCCATTTCAGAAGTCTCTTTAGTCAAAGACCAGAGTTCTTCTGTCAACTTTGATTATAGTCATCAACTTTGAGGTACAGTGTCCAAGGCACTTGTGAGTAACTGTGCTAATTAAAGTGTCTATTTACTCTTAGGCATATGCCAAATGTTCATCTGTCGATCAGACTGATCCAGGAGACATTGTAACCTCAAGTGAGGAAGCCCTATTATTATATACAGAAAGGACTTATTGAGATAATCACTGTCAAAGAAGTCAAAGGAGAATATATAAATGGGAGAGTGTAATGCTTGATCGGATCCAAAGTAATTAATATAATTTTCTGTTTAAGTTAAATTTGCTGATATGACAGTGGTGTAGAGTTTGATTCATGAGGATTTGGTTTAAATCCTAATTTTTTAAAGAGGAAATTAATCCAGAAAAGAATAAAATTTAAAAATACCTCTTGATAAATTTCCTTAACAGTGTTAATTATTATTAATATAACAAAGTTAATTATATCGTTGGTAATATAGTGGTCATTAATATGCTGATACTAAGATCCATCATCTGTCAACTTTTTATTTGAAAAGGGTTCATTGGCTGAGACCTTGGTTATTGGTCATTTATTATTTCTCATTTGTAGTTGAGGAATGGCTCATTTTAGTTTAACCTACATAATCAAAAAACTTTGATTTAGTACTTACACGGTGAATAAGAGTAATGTGTTCTCAGTGTTTTATGACATGTTGTTTTGATGTCTCTAAGAGGAGAAAGACATTTCTTTTGAAAACCAGAAATATATTCTCCTGAAGTAACTTGAAAACCTCTTCAGAGTAAAGTTGATTTACTTGCTGTAGACACTTGGATTTAATCCTTGTTTTCAATATAGTCCCCTACCCCATCTGTGCCAAAGATTCTCTGTCTACTCTCTAGGAAATAAATCTCCACTTCTCTTCTGGGTAGGAGAATAGTAGTGGCTAGCTGCACAGAATCTGGAAGAATCTCTAGCTATCTAACTGCTTCTACTTCTTTTTTTTTTAAATACACATATTTAAGCTTTTATTTGAGGAAATATAAAAGGAAGAAAATGAATCTGAGAGAAATCCTTGAGTCCATAGAACTTGAGGTTTGGCCCCTGATTGCTTTCCTTTTCTGCTTTGTCAATAAAAACTTTGAAATAATTGCCTCTAAATCCAACTTTCAATCAATCTTTATATGTTTAGCACCTCCTTTAGACCAATTCCAGAAGTACCTTATGCCATCAATTTCTGAGCCTTTCATAGGTTATAGAACCAAAAGGAAATCAAGTTGTTTACTGGTTCTCCACATTGTTAACTTAGGGTTCAGCTTTCTGGGATCTGCTAAGTCAGTGACCACATGTGTATCTGCTTTCCAGCATCTGAAATGTTTTAATTATTGTTTCCTCTATTCTTGTCTTTGTCTTTGTGGGTTTATTGATTTAAAATACCTCTTTATTGTCATTTTTAGAGCTTTAGGAATGGGCTTAAATATATGTGTTCAATCTGCCATTGCCATCTTTTGCTGGAAGTCTTAACAATAGTTTCTTTTTATAGTATTATTGAGAACATTTTTCAATATGATTAAATTCTTTTATTGCACAATTTGTAATAGTTGCATTATCTTCTATTGTATATATTGAAATATATGATTTATTAAATAAGTTTTTTCATGGAGCGTTTCCAGTTTTGTTTTGTTTTTAATTTTGGAAGCAATGCTGTGATGAACATCCATGTGGAACATTTTGCACGCTTCCATAAGTATTTCCCTAGAATAAATTCCCAAAACTGGTATTATTCAATCAAGAGGTACATAAATGCATTAAAACTTCTGATATTTATTGATAAATAACCCTGCAGGGAGGTTTTATTGATTTCATGTCTACCAGCTGTTTATGAGAGTGTTCTTTCCCCCATATGCTCATTAATGTTGGCCATTATCATTAAAAAAAAATTCTCTTATACTTTTTTAAAAAAAATTGTTCAGACCAGAAGTGGACTCAACACAGTTGAATTTTCTATAACGTAATTATTAGGAAGAATATCTTAAAGCCCATTGTCCTAAAATGGAATATATTATACTTAGCATATCTCTAAATTTTAACCAATTTATACTAAAAATTAAAACACTCTGTTTAGCAGATCATGTGGTTTTCTTATTTAGAAGTATATACTTTTCCTAATTCTTCCTAGGTATTTCAGTTGGAAACTCTCTTGCTCAATTAACTATTCACTGAGGAAAATTGGAGCCTTATTTCCCATGGAATTGGTGGAAATTTTATAAACCCTACTTAGATAATTTTCTGTGCTACTTACTATAGAACAAAGTTTTGGAAGACTTGATCAATTACTTTTTCATGGTTGGGCAAGTCTGGGACTTTTTTCTTCTGTATTTGTTAATTTGGGGAGAATAATCTGGTCTTGCCATAGTTAACTGCTCTAAAATTTCATCCAGTAATGTTAGCCTTACCTTTTGTTTATTTGGTCTTTAAAGAATATGAAACTGTTCATAATAGCCTTAGATAATGTCTATGTACAAAGTTAATTTTCCTGTTCACATTTATTAAAATCTTATAGACAACTAGTAATTGTGAAAGATTGTTTGAATGACAGGCAATTCATCTATCCCTTATGAACTGTGACTTTCAAATACCTTTTTAACATGAAATTTTAAGTCCTATTTGCTTGACTTCCCCTTACTCCTGATAAGGTGAGCAATTTCCATTAGATGGAAATGCCAAGAATAGTGTGCTAGCTCTCTGAAACAGTCATGTAATTGAGTGTCTCATTTTTATGATTGCCAAAATGGAGACAGATTTTGTAACTGTGTCTCCTCCCCGTCTTTTCCTGTGGTGTAATCCATTTATTTACTTTCTCTATAGCAATAATCAACTTATATTTGTATTTACTCTTTTATTAAATATAAAGAGCCCAAATATAAAACATAAATTTGTATGTATTTATATAAAAATATATTTTGTCAGTTTATAATTCATTATAAAAACAGCTTAAGAAGCAAAGGCAAAGGAAATTTTTTAAAATAGTATGGACAGTGGAGAGTCCTTAAAGAATCCCAAAAAGGATGATGAATTGATTATATTTGTAGTTTAGAAAGGTGATAAATGTAGCTCTGTCAAGATAGATTAGAGGTAATTCAGACTGGAGACAGAATGGCAGATTAAGGACATTATAAAAGTTCTTGGCCTATAGAATTTCACAGCCACAAAGGAGAACACAACCCTGCATATCAGACAGAAAACAGTCTGTTCTGTTACAGTTCTGTTTTGTAAAATAGAGACTACTCTTGGTTTTTCAGAGAGAATTTAATGATGAGAATTGTTTACCATGAGTGTTGGAAAATTGGGGAAGCAAAACATGAAATTGTGAGGCAATCTGGAGTTTAGCAACAACAAGCACTACCACTACTCTGAAGGGAAAGAAAGGAGGTGATAGACGAAGCCCAGAACTGGGGCAGTCATGCTAGAGCTGCATGCATGGCAAGGGCTATCTGGAGGGTGCTAAAGTCCTGGAAAAAGGGAGAAGCTATCTGTCTAAAGTTACTAACAGAAGATGCAACTGCTGCTTCTGGTACCATCACCTTACCTCTGGCAGGAGAGGGAGGGAGAAATATTCTGGCTTCTCGCCTTCTCACAAGCTCCAATCCATTCACTGTCTCCCACTGGCTGAATTTACCTTGATGCCAGTGGACAAGAGAGGGAGGGTAATGTAGTTGTCCTACTAGGCAAGACAGAGCAGGAGAGTATGGGTCTGAGCATCAAGCAGGCCAAAGGCTTGTACTGCATGTAAAGGGATGTGGTTCGTGCCATTAAAAATAAGTGTGAACAGTTTATGAGACAACCAGAGTGAAAGAACAATTTCTATTGGGGTGAGAGTACAGCCGATGAAGACCCACAAAGAACAATGTTTTTGTAGAGGAATGAAGGCTGATTTGGGAAGAAAGAGAGGAAATTTGATTATAAATATAGCTGCCACTAAATTTTAAGGGGTTTGGTTGACTTACCAGAGTATAAAGGAGACTGAGAACTTAGATTTTCAAAAATGTGATCTTGCAGTCAACTAATGGGTGTAGAAAAACATTATTATTTCTTTTTTTTTAATATATATATTTTTTTTATTTCTAGGAGAGAGAGAGAGACAGACAGACAGACACAGCGTGAGCAGGGGAGGGTCAGAGAGAGACGGAGATAAGAATCTGAAACAGGCTCCCGGCTCCGAGCTGGCAGTCAGCACAGAGCCGGACGCGGGGCTCGAACCCACGAACCGCGAGATCATGACCCAAGCAAAAGTCGGGCGCCCAACCGACTAAGCCACCCAGGCACCCCACATTATTATTTCTTTTAGTGGATGATTTGCAAACATTTTTTTAAATCTTTTTTAACGTTTTTATTTATTTCTAGGAGAGAGAGAGAGGGACAGCATGAGCAGGGGAGGGTCAGAAAGAGAGAGAGTCACAGACTGAAACAGGCTCCAGGCTCTGAGCTGGCAGTCAGCACAGAGCCCGACGAGGGGCTCGAACCCACGAACAGCGAGATCATGACCTAAGCGAAAGTCGGACGCTTAACCGACTAAGCCACCCAGGCGCCCCAAACATTTTTTTGAACTAACTTTCGGAAATGAATTTTGAGGATTCTGAAGAGAAAGACTATGAACTTTCCTGCCTCACATTCAGCTCAATTTCAGAAGTTGTGTTTCCTCTGTTCTGAAAGTTTGGGCAAGGGCTCTCAGCCCTATTGTTGCTGGAAAAACCATTGAGCAATTATGGATGCAGTTTCAATGCCCGCATTGCCACAACTAGCACGAAACTAAGTTCACAGCCTATGCCAGACCTCAGATTATGTATCATTATTCCAGCTCTAAAACTATTAAATGTCCTAATACCTTAGCCATATTTGTCCCCATACATAAATAACAACTTACTTCCCCTTGAATTTGACCAAGCTGCCTTTAGCTGCTAATGTATGCTTCTTTGGATTTTGCTTAGGTACATTTTTCTTATGCTTTTTAATCCTGGGATATAGTTCTCTCACTTTCTAAATGTATAGAATATGTACATAATTATTCTGTTTTGATCATTTATACTGAGTGAACCCATCATGTTTATGACTATTGAAGATCAGTTTATAATTCTTTATGTGTTTCTATATCTATAAATAAGACAATTACCCTGACGGTTTGGGTCTTAAAATACATGCCATTCCCTTCTTTTTGTCCTATTTTACCCTACATGACCCTAGTTTATAAAAGAGTTCAGCATTGAATTTTGCAGTCCAAATCATTTTAGCATTAAGAATTATATTTGTTTGTGGGCTTTTTACATAGAATATTTAAGTATTTACTTGTAAGATTTCTAGGCATTAGGTCTTGGCAAAGATATTACCATCATCCTGATATTATGTAAATATCTAGAGTTTTCAGATCTGGTTGACAAAGGATGTTCTAAAAAAACTCATTTGGTGAAGCCTATTCTAGCTCCACTTTGGGTTAGTGACTATGGGAAACAACTGACCCTCAGTTAAATATGTCATTATTCAGATCTGGAAGGAAACTTCTAACTGGGGTACTTCTATCTTTATATAAGAGGAAAGAAGATATAATGTCTTTTTCTGATATTTTATTGGGACATTTCAACAATGTTGCAAAGTGTTCTTCCTCTCTCTTGTTTTCTTGTCACGATTTATGTAGAATGTCCTGGAATACAGCCTGGTTCTATGCATTAGCCACTCTAAAAAAGATGTCTATTTATTATATCTCAAAATCACAGTTGAAATAAAATTATTACGTACTGAGGAATATTTAGTCTTTTGTCTTGAAGCCAGAAGAAAGAATTTTTTATAGTATTTGGATTGTAAATACCAGCTGGTTTGAATTCTCAACTCTTCAATTAGAAATTTGATTAGTATGAATTACAGGGGTGATGACTGGATAGAAGACATCTGACCTCATCAAGCTGCTCAGATCTCTCACCAGGTGGGTCTAATTCACCACACAAGATCTAGATGAGCAGAATCAGTAGCTCAGCTTTTCCTGGTGATCACAGAACCATTCTTGAGTGTATTGCATGCTTTTGATGGGCTCCAACTTCTCCCTCTTTTACTCTGTTTTTCTCTTTCCTTTCTCTATCAGTCTTTTTGCTGCCCTCCCTCTCTGATGAAAAGCATATATAAATTCAGGCTAACATTGACTTTTTGTTGGTCTTTGAAATTTTGCAAACCCTGTACAAAGTTCTAAGTGTGATGTGGTGACCCTGTTCTTTGCTGGGTACAAGCAAACATCTTAAAAACGTCAGTGTTAACACATCTTTCAAAACAATGGCAGAATCAGGCCTGAGGCACTGTTATGCCTCAGAAGAAAACCAGTCTATGATCTCATGAGTTCTCCCAAGGATAACCGGGGAGTCAAAGAATGAGAAACACCTGAATGCCCAATCGGGCAGGAGGCCACGCCTCCCAGGCTAGTCTATAAAGAGTCGGGCTCACATGGCCAATGAGCCAACCTCAGTCCCCCTGGAGGGCTTGCTCCTGTCTTCACTCAGAGGCACACTGATGCAACACGGACTTCTGGAGGCAAATTATGGCACCCCCAATATGGCATCTTCTAAGGTCTGAATGATGCGGTTTGGAAGTGGTGGGAGGGAGGGGTCAGGAAATGATGGCCAAAAAAAAATTCCTCAAGCATCTTTGGTGCAAAAAGTTGATTTTTTTAAAGCACAGAGACAGGACCTCTGGGCAGAAAGAGCTACCTCAGGATTGTGAGGAATGACTGATTAGATACTTGATAGGGGAGGTAAAGGCAAGGGGAAGCTTACAAAAGGATTTTCATATGCTAAAGAAGACTCAGGATATTGGTGGTTTAGCTACTGTCAAGCTAAAGTTGTTTTCCCTTCTAGCAAAGCATTAAGACGGTAAGGAGTTCCTGGAGAAATGTTATACCCTACCTCCCCAAGTACTTGTCAATGGGCTGCAGGTTATAAGGAAATTTAATTTTATCTACCATTTCCTTCTGCCTTTGTTTCCCACGTATGAGTATCATTTTTTCCCTTAGTATCTCTCTAAACTTGGTTTGCCTGATATGGTAATGGGTTTACCATTCAGAATCTCCATTTGAGATACCTTCTAAAAACTGAGAAATTTCTTTAAGAAAGAGCATTGTACTCCTCTTGCTTTTTTTCCTACTTGTATATCATCATATCTTTGGAATGTTTCAATCCCCAAGCACTATGTAGCCAGAGGTCTGATAAAAATAATTTGGTTAAACCTTCAGGCTCTTATCATTTCATGCTTCTGTGTTGTTTCCTCTTTTAGAAACTTGTAGGTATTTTCTGCTTAAAGTTCTTATTATTTTTGTTGGTTTATAGTGGTTTCTTTCTCTACTGAATTTTTGTTATTAGATCATTTAACAGAATTTCTTTTGCTTGTTCTGATGTTTTGTATTGCCTTTTTAAAAATTGTGGGAGGCACTTGGGTGGCTCAGTTTATTAAGCATCCAGCTTTGGCTCAGGTCATGATCTCACAGTCCATGATCTCACAGTCCATGAGTTTAGGCCCCCTGTTGACCTCTGTGCTGACTACTTAATAGAGATGGTCCTCGTCTGGGACATTTTGCAATGGATAGTGTGTCTACATTAGAATAGAGCAGCTAATTTGCTCTTATTGGGTTTGCACTTTTAGCCTTACAATTAACCATACCATGAAAGGACATGATGGTAACCCAAGGATGGGGATAATAAGGGGACTTTGAAAAATGTCCAAATTAATCTTCAAAATTCATTCAATGACTAAGAAACATTTTAGTCTTGGACTCAGTACAGAATTTCAAAACATAAGCTCAATGAGCCATAATAAGGCTAATCATAAAATTCTTAACTGTAATAGCCTTTAATTATTGCAAGCTGTGGCAATGCATGGTAATGCTAACAGCAATGAGATGCTACTATACTATCTTTACAAACAGTCAAACTATTTCAAGTATGCTACAAAATAATTATACTTCAAAGTGCTCTGTAGGCTTGGGACCAAAAGAAAAAAGAAAAAAAAAAAAAAGAAAGTAAAATCCTGCAAAGACAGAAATCATTCACCTTCTGTAGATTTTTATCTCAATTTACTGATGTGATATAATTGTAATTGAAATTATAACTGAATTCCATTATTTCAGATCTGGGGAACTAAATTTCATAGCCTTATTCATGTTAAAATGGAGAGTAATCTGTTCAAAATATCCTGGTGAGAAGAAAATTGCCTTATGTCTTTGAGGGGTCATAATAGTTTTCACAGTGTCTACAGTAAACCCATTGCAGGACATAACAGATAATTGAAAACAAAAGCTGAATATATTAAGTCTGTTGGTACCAAGGTTAAAGTAGTGGAATGACTTATTCAGGTTAAGTGATGCTATTAATGTGCTGCCTTCACATGTGGTACCCCTAGCACATTAATACTTAATATGGCACTTACTTATGTTTTTCATACAAAGCTTCTACTCTCACTTGTAATATGAACATTTCTTTAGATTAGAATATTTTTTTCCACAGTGAACATTTCCTCTCTAAAAGCCTTTTATATGTAGATTAAACAATCAATTGTATCGTGATCAAAGAGAACCAAACCTACCCTAAGGGATAAATACTCCCTGCCAGATCCAGACCCATTTATTGTCCAGTAAAATGAAAACATATTTATAGTATCAATATCAGTAATACAAAATGATGGGGTTTTGGAGTGGTGGCGGAGTTTTGGAGTTGACAGCCAAGAAAGAATTCTTGAAGACCTCTTGGATGCAAAAAGGTGATTTTATTAAAGCACAAGGACAGGATCCATGGGCAGAAAGAGTTATATTGAGATTGTAAAGAGTGACTGGTTCTGTGTAAGGAGTTGGGGGAGATAAAATCAAGAGGAAGTTACTTAAAGGGATTTCCATATGCTAAAGAGGACTCACAGATTACTGGAGGCCTAGGGGTTATCAAACTAAGGTTGCATTTCCCTCTAGAAAAGCATTAATTAAAAGAGAATTCCTGGAGACTAGGCTATTGATGAGATTACCTTTTTCTTGTAATGGTACTAAAATTTTTGTGAACTGATGGAGACTCTGTCAGCTTAACCATTTTTCTGTCCTTTCCTTTGTTTTGGGGAAGCCAGGAGTACCTGAGAAATGTTGCACATATCCCACATGGCAGAGGGAGTGTTGTTAGCTTGTGTTGGACCCTCAGCTTGCCTTATGCTCCCTCATCACAGAGGTTCATGAAAGCACTCATATTGAACTCCTGAATGGTGTCAAGGCATACTTTCCCCCAAAAAAAAACTTGAGTAAAAGAGAGTTTTTATTCCCAGCTATCTAAACAAGAACACACCCCCATTTTCCTCCCTTTCCATCATTTCCCTCTTAGCATTCCATGTTTATCAGCAGTATTTTTTTTTAATTCACTTTGTTCTCTATTAGCTCTCTTTCTTCCTATATTCCCCGTTCCAACATTCTGTTTCTACAGCTATCTTGTAAAGGATTAAAAAAAAAAAAAAAAAGCATCAAATTATATAATGCTTATTGAAAGTGTTGCTCTCTGGGTCTTTAGTATGTATATAAAACTGAAGCCAATGAGAAAACATCATTCTTACACTCACAGTAGAAATGAGACAACTTGGAGTATCTCCAGTGGTGTCCATAAATACTGTCGAATAAATTTGAATTATTTGATCAGGCTTACCTTTCTAACTGGACTCTCTCACTCTGGTCTTTATTCCCTCCAATCCAACCTGTTTGCTGGCAGGAAAAATCTTCAGGCACACAAATTGGAATTGTCTTCTAAAATATTTAATGGGTCCCTATAAACCACCATAACGCCACTAGGTAAACTGAGCTCATCCATGTATAACCTCTGCCAGCTGATCCAGTATCCCCATCTTCCCCTCCTTTCTTCCTCACCTTCCTCTCCATGACATTAATTACTCCTGTATTTCCCTCATTCTTCCCTCCACTTACCCAACTCTTCAGCAGTTTTCAGATTCAATCCAAATTCTACTTCTCTCAGTAAGCTTCTCCTTCAGGCAGAGTAAAG
Organism: Hyaena hyaena; assembly: GCF_003009895.1. Lineage (NCBI taxonomy): Eukaryota > Metazoa > Chordata > Mammalia > Carnivora > Hyaenidae > Hyaena > Hyaena hyaena. The sequence goes on from NW_024080978.1 coordinate 747,604, forward strand.
CACAATCTTCCCTGGGCCCCCACTTCATTTTGTGAGTATCTACACATTAGGATGCATGCTTGCATGTTTTATTTCAGAGACACAGGATCCTAAACTTCTTCCGAACAGGACTGGAACTGAGATTCAGGTCCTTCTTACTTGAAAGCAACTGTGTTTTGTGTCCTATTGAATGTGAGAGATTGGTAGCAAGGCGAAGTTGAAGTTGGCACTGAGATTTCAAATTTCTGTGATTTGGCAAACTGTGATACCCTGAATCAAGGGAGAATTAATCAAGGAAGAATAAAGCCCCATAACAAAGGATAGCTCCTTGAGAAAGGACAACGTTTAAGGCATGAGGACTAGAGCTCAGAAGGAGTCATGAGGTGTAAGAGACAAGGATGAAGGCCAAGGTGGACAGATTCTTAAAAAGAAAAGTGTTGATATCATAAAATGCTTTAAAAATACATAATTTTTTAAAATGAAAATAGACCATTAACAGGAAATTATTTCCAGGAAATTTCAATATCTAGGGTAGATTAAGTTATAATAAAATCTGGAGTGAGATGAGGTTGAGAAAGTAGAGATGCAGTATATAGATTACTACATTTGGACTTGAAAGTGGGTATAGATGGGGGTTGTGTGGGTGGTGGAGGTATTTTTAATGTACTTGCAGTCTGAAGGGAGGGAGATAGTTGGGATTGAGGGTTGAAAGTACAGGAAAAAAAGAAATACAATTGAAGCAACTAGTGTGCAAAGCTAAAAGAGGACCAGATGCAGGGCACAGGTGGAGAGTTTGGCCTGGGGTTAAAGGAACATTTCTGTCCATCTGGAGGGATGGATGGGATACCAGCTGAAGACTTAGGTAAGTTTGAGAAGGAAGATTGTATAACTTTATATAACTTGATAACTCCTAATCCTGGTTTTTCTGTTAAATGGAACAAACCCTTTATTTTATTTTTTTTTATGTTTTATTTATTTATGGAGGAGAGAGAGGCGCACACATGCAAATGGAGGAGGGGCAGAGAGAGAGAGAGAGAGAAAGGGAGACACACAATACAAAGTAGGCTCCAGGCTCTGAGCCTGTCACAGGCTCTATTAGCACAGAGTCTGTCACAGAACTAAAATCCATGAACCGTGAGGTTGTGACCTGAGCTTAACCAACTGAACCACGAGGGTGCCCTGGAACAAACTCCTTTAAATCCAAATGATATTATAAGTGCTTGCTTCTCTATTTCATTTGCCTTTTTGATATTGTGAGGTCCAGGTGGGTACTACCCTGCCCTATTCCAACTTCTGAATCTCTGTTGCTTTTCCTACCAATCTCAGGCAAGCAATTATGTTCTGCAGCTCAATATAGGAAGGCAATTAAGTTCTAAGGGACTATACCACCATTTACCTCTAATTGTGCTATCTAAAGTTTTTTAAAGATTCTCACACAAAAAATAACTTTCTCTTTTGCTAAGATGTTTGAGCAGTTATTAATCCAATTAAAACAAACAAGCTTTGCACTTTGTGGCTCCGCTTACCCGGAGACTTTTATTGCACAGTGAGGCTGGCAATGTGTATTTAATGCTTAGCAAGAGTTGAAGAGTTGTAGAAGATCCACTTTGGTAAAAACTAAATTGTACACCATTATATCCACAAACTTCAGTGCAGCCTCAGGATCTACACAAGGAAGACCACATTTTTGTACACTCAAATCTTTGGCCAGTGTCACTGTGTAGACTATATTTCAGTTCATTCATATTTTAAGACCTACACTCTGTTAGTTCTATATGATTACATGGGGCATGGTTACCAATATTCCTTCAATCTCCACTATGTTTAATTCATAAAATCCTTGCCTTCATGAGCTCCTACACCTTCAACTTTTAAGTAGAGCCTACTTTAAATATTTGATAGGTTAATGAAAAGCATTGAGTAATTTTCATATACGGATTTTTCTGTGAATGTCTTTTAGAACCCTCAACATAAAGAAGGCTTTGGGATTAACTTTTTTGGCAAAATCGTAACAGCTGCCATCTATAGAGTCCCTACCACATGCTAAAAGCTTGGCATTCATCTTCTTTATTTGAACAGTCTCTGTCCAATCTCACCGTGTTCAGATTGGACTTCTGTACGTTGACTCTTCGGCTCTTCTGTAATGAGAGCATTAGCATCGCAGAGTATTTTAAAATTCCTCCCAACCTATCCCATGGTTAAGCCAAAACCAGGAACTAAATAATTGCTATCTAAATAAAGCAACATATGAAATGAAACAATGTTTTTCTCTACAGGAACTGGTTTAGAAAGTGATTAATGCAAGCTTGTTTAAAAGTGCTAAATAGCCATTAATAAAATGTTTGAATGAATTAATTCAACACTGAGTAGTACACTTGTGGTTTTTAAATGTTGCACGTAGACTGGAATTACTTGACTCATTTTTCATACTGCTTAGGAGGTTCTGAGTTCCTGGAGTTGTTTGACAGAATAGTGTAAACCCGTAGTTCGCATGTTTTATTTTAACAGAGAAGTATACAATTCACACAGTATTTGGTGAGCTTTTCTGATGTATATGTAAGGTTCTGTGATAGGCCTCAGAAGCGAGGAAGCTGGGGGTACAGTCAGGGATTGGAGAGGAAGGTTGCAAAAATCAGTTAGCTGTGTTTCCTGCCGCTGGAGTTCACATGCTGTTGTTGGAGAGAAAAGATAATACAAATTACTAGGACACATTTAACAAATGCCAAGTAATTACTAATGAATGAAGGTACTGAAAACCCTCCTATTTAAATAAGATTTTATATTTAAAAAGGTTAAAATTGATTTTTATATTTTACTTCTAAGGAGTGAAATGGAGCATGAGGCAAAACACTAATTTATCTCCTGCTCCATTTCCCTTCTGCTGTTCGCCACCAAAAATGTGCCGTTTTCCAGGATGAAGTCCCTTCAACCAAAGGAGTCTATTAGCACCAGAGCTCTTATCCAAACTGACCTCCTATTCCATTACAGCTGGCATTTGCTAAGTGTTTCACAAACTGAATAATAAGCCAATTAGCAATTAGGCATTATGACTCACTGTGGTAACTTTTAGAGAAAGTAGATTTATAAATTTATAGGAGCTTTCTTTAATCAAAAGATTGGCTGGTGGTAGTAATTAGTGTCCACATGGCAAATCCATGGGGAAATATTTTGGAGATAGGCTGAGTTTCAAGTACTCTTTGTCAAGAACTGTGAAGTTCTGGATTTTGTCCTTCTAGCCAGGGAATAATTTAGCCCACCATGGTTTGGCATAAGCTGGCAGAAACCCTGAGCCTCCCAGGACAGACACAAAGGATCAGGCTCTATGGATAGGCCTTATAGCAATCTTCTCCCAGAAACAGCAGTGGCCAGCGTCTCCTCGTTTTTTCCTGCCACTTCCACAGGGTGGTGCCTACACTTGCAATGGGTTGTGTGAACAGAGAGATACCTGGAATTCTGGGAACCCACATCTTTTATAATGGACTCAAACCTGCCAGACCTTTGTCCCACAAGGGTACCTTCTCCATAGGATACACAATAGTAAGCAAACCTGCTCTCTGCTCTGGAGGGAGATACTGTCTCCATCTTCCAAGCTGTTTACTATGTAAATGTTCTTGAAGGGCAGTCCAGAAAAGAAGGGCAAGTAGTCCCTCTGCATAAGGCCCATAGAAGATAGTCTCCTGACAGTCTGAATTGAGAGACGCTTTTTGGGGCATCTTGGTGGATCTGTCGGTAAAGCATCCAACTTCAGCTTGAGTCATGATCTCACAGTCTGAGTTCAAGCCCTGCATCAGGCTCTGTGCTGACAGTTCAGAGGCTGGAGCCTGTTTCAGATTCTGTCTCCCTCTGTCTCTGCTCCTCCCCTGCTGTCTCATAAATAAACATCTAAAAAAAAATTTAAAAGACACTTTTCCACAATTAGCTCCTATTACATGCCAAGCAGTGCTCTAGGTACTTGAGAGCATACTTACAAATACCTTCATGAATGCCCCTAAATGATTTCTACAACAGACCCATATATTCCTGTTTCACAGATGAGAAGTCTGAGACTTAGAGAAAGTTACTTGCTTAGATACAGTGAGGGCCACTGATGAGATCTAATCCCTGACTTCTCTGACTCCCATACCCAGACTTTCAATGACTGCTCTCTACCATTCCAAAGATCAACCCATTTTAATTTCCTACAGGGATTTTGCTGACAACTTAAAGGACTCCATAGGAGCATGAATCTTAAATAAAGGTCCTCAAGGTCCTCATTCAGAAGGGGATTATATATAGCAATTTATTAAACCAACGCACAATACCCGTCCTTATATATATACTTCAGTGACTAAATTGATTTCTTAAATAAGAGAGGGGCACCTGGGTGGCTCAGTCGGTTAAGCGTCCGACTTCAGCTCAGGTCATGATCTCCCAGTTTGTGGGTTCGAGCCCTACATCGGGCTCTATGCTGACAGCTAGCTCAGAGCCTGGAGCTTGCTTCGGATTCTGTGTCTCCCTCTCTCTCTGATCCTCCCCTGCTCATGCTGTCTCTCTCTCTCTCTCAAAAATAAATAAAAATATTTTTAAAAAAGAGAGAGAGAGAGAGAGAGTGTGTGTGTGTGTGTGTGTGTGTGTGTGTGTGTGTGTAAAATCAGGCTCAGTTAAATAAAGAACCTCTAAGTAGTTCTCTGGAAAATACTTCATTATTTTCATTTGGTTCATTGCTTTGATACTTTGGGACAGTTATTACTATTAAGTAGTTGTTAATATGAATAGTCATGACTCACAACTAGATCTGGTCTGTTTTTGACCACCTGGAGTGTTGAAAGTCGCTTAGCAAAAGTCTCTCTAGACCCATGTCTTGTGAGCATGTATTCATATGCACTGTTCCTAGGATCTGCTGGGTTTCGCTTCCTGGGGTAAGAGTTACGCTGTTCTTCCTCCAAGGCTCTCCTTCCAAGGTATTTCATGATCTCTGCATCCTCTCCCACAGAAGTCTGGTTGATCTCACCCACAGATTCGAATCTTTTTTCCTCAGGTGAACTTCTTTAGATCTTTTTCTTTTCATGGATCCCCTTGATTGCATATCTGTTTTATCAACACAGTCCTGAAGTAAACTTTTCCTCTGGCAATAATGCATGTCTTACTTTGTACATTGTTATGATGCATAAACTATACTTGACATAAGGTAGCCTTGAGGAGGCCTAAGAGTTTACCCTTCAGGTTAACCCACAAGGAGGTCATAGGGACTGCAGTGTGAAGAGTGCTGACATTTTCTTGCTGTGGTTAGGCCCTCTGTCCTACGGCTGTGGGCAGAAAGGGTGTTTGCTCTCTACTTCCTGTCTTGGTCTGGTGCACCCACGTTTTTGCGTCTTGGTTCCTGCATTAGATATTTCCTGCTGAGATCTTGAGGGGGAGTGCCTTCTTTAGTTTGTTATTGAAAACATTCTGTATCTTTCTTAGCATTGCTCGTTATAAAGTCTCACTATATGGTATAACAGTCAAAAAAAAAATTTGTGTTGTCACCCTTTTTGTAAAAACAAAAAAAATTATATTCTCTTAATAATTAGCACTAATTAGTGTTGTGAACAGATGGCTTTTTGTTTTATTCCTACTCAAAGCAGAATATAGGTTATACTTCAACTTCCCAGATGCTATGATATCTATGTGATACCACTCTGAAATGAGTAAAACATAAATGTGTGTATTCACATAAATGTAAATCTAAAACTTACCCATGACTTCTTTGCTGTTGTTGTTGGTTCTGTTAAGTGTCTTCCATATATTTATGTACATATAAATGTAGGTTCATGTATATTTGTGACATAATCTAACTACATACACATAGCTCAGTCTAAGATATATATTTTTATACATTCCAATGCTTTGATAACAGCATGCTTCTTACATTGATTTGTATTTTTAATGTAATGTTTCTTCCTCTGAAAGGCTATTAGCTGGTAGTGCATTTAATTGCTCAAATCTTGGGAACAACTAAATAATTGATTTAAGGGAAAGGCCCACTGAAAGAAAGTCACCATAGTTTAAAATGGGAAATAAGCCTTTTCCCAGGATTAAGTACTCAAATGTGACTGTTCTCCCCACCCAGGTTTGAGTAGAATGAGAGGTAGAGTCCATGTTAGGCTTCAGTATGGCATTAACAAGAAACAGCAAGTATTCCTGGGGCTACTGTAATTCCAACAACACAATCTTCTCCTGCCTAACATCACAGTAATCTTTGTTGGCATTAAAGCTATTTCATCTCAGGCAGAGTAACATTTAGTGGATGGATTAGGAGCCTTATCTTGCTAAGACCAGCAACATCAGGAATCAATAGATGAATGATTTCTGCAAATAGTACCTGAGGGAGGAGCACACATTCCACCCCCCCTCCCCGAAGTTTCTAGGGATGATGTTAACCCTGCAGCTGGCACAAATGGTGAGGTGGAGGAATTTGATATATATATATATATATATTTTTTTTTTTTTATTAATCTTCAAACTCAGATTAGGTCCTAGAGGATGAATAGTTTAGTTGAAACTGAGCTGTTTTGATTTTAGTTTTTTAAGCAACAGAAGGAAAGCAATGTAAAACTTTGTTTCTTTTCTAGGCACAGCAATTGATGCAGAATATAAACTTGGTTGAAAACAACTAAGTGAAAGGGACCCTGGGTGGCTCCGTCAATTAAGCATCTGACTTCAGCTCAGGTCATGGTCTAAAGGTTTGTGGGTTCAGGCTACACACTGGGCTCTGTGCTAAGCACTCAGAGTCTGGAGCTTGCTTCCGATTCTGTGTCTTCGTCTTCCTCTGCACTTACCCTGCTCACACTGTCTCTTTCTCAAAATTAAACATTAAAAAAAAAAAAAACCTAAGTGAAGGCTGCCACACTACTTGTAAAACCCAATTTTATTTTTCATGAGCAGTTTTATTCACCTCTGAAATACTTCATTCCCATAGGCAAAGATAAAATGTTCTCTTCTGGAATAATATTCTTTTCTCTTTAAAAATGTTCACTTAGCAAGGAAAGACTTTTCTAGGTCTCAATTTTCTCATATGAAAAATGGTGAAAATAATATTCCCTACACCAAATGGCTTTTATGGAGAATGAATTCTATAATTCAAGTAAGGTTCTTGGCCTGATGCTGTTGCAGGATTCTTTACCTCAATATCCAGAATTCATTGTCTTGCCACTTTGAAGAATGAAGAGGTGGACACAAAATAAAGCAGCAGGCAAAAGTTTATTAGTGTATAAGATAATATCAGAAAGTAAGAATAGTATGAAAGCTCTCTGTATAGAGAAGGGGCATTTGAAAGTGAATGCCCATGACTATAGGCAAGAGACTTTGTTTTATGAGGTTCTGGTCAGTCCTGCCCCCATTCCTGATTTGCTCGATTGTAGAAGGGCTGATCTATGGGCATATCATTCTTTGTGGGTAATAATTTTTACGGTATACTGATCATTTTTATTTAGGTCTTTTGTCAAATTCCTAAGGGGAACCTGAGGGGAGTAGGTGGTGTCTGATACCATTCTTAAGTGGAACCTTACACCTGATGGGGTTTGCTGTGGTCAGATGTTCCCAGCATTGTTCCAAAACATCTGTTTTTTGGGGCGCCTGGGTGGCTTTGTCGGTTAAGCGTCCGACTTTGGCTCAGGTCATGATATCATGGTTTGTGGGTTCGAGCCCATGTCGGGCTCTGTGCTGATTGCTAGCTCAGAGCCTGGAACCTGTCTTTGGATTCTGTGTCTCCCTCTCTTTCTGTCTCTCTCCTGCTCACACTGTCTGTCTGTCTGTCTGTCTGTCTGTCTCTCTCTCTCTCTCTCTCTCTCTCAAAAATAAATAAAACACTAAAATATTTTTAAAAAATCTGTTTTTTTCCTCCACCCAGGGACCTCAGTTCCTAACCTTTCCCTCTGTGCCTACTGAATCCTATCTTTTCCTATCTTAGAGCCTGACTGTAGTAGATTATTTGGCAAATAATAATGGCATGGAACCCTTTCACACTTACACAACTTTTTAGGTGCATTTGCAATTTGTATGTCTACCCTTCCCCTGTCAGCAAAATGTGTAGCTATGTGATGGTGAAAGCTGGGCTCTTTTATTTATTTTCTAGTCGAGATGTCCCTACTTTTTGCTGGGCTGGTTTCCTCACAGTGCTATGGGTCACTGGACAGAGCTGGGCCCACAAAAACGACTTTGACATTCCAACTCCAATCCCAACCTTGTTAAGTCTTTTGGTAAAGAGCCCCTGCCACCACTGCCATCTCCTCTACTCCTTTTCCATCGTTTTTTTTTTTTTTTTAATTTTAAAATGTGATTTAAATTTAGTTTGGAGAGAGAATAAGTACAAATGGGGGAGTGGCAGAGAGAGGAAGGCAGAGGATCTGAAGCGGGCTCTGTGTGGACAGCAGAGAACCTGATGTGGGGCTCGAACTCATGAACTGTGAGAACATGAACTGAGCCAAAGGCAGATGCTTAGCTGACTGAGAGCCCAGGCACCCCTAATCCTTTTCCATGTTGAAATGCAGTGATGCTTCCCTTCTATGATCTCCCTACATTGAAGCAAATTAGTCTAAGTCTTGTTGCTGGTAGAAAATGAATTGAATTGGAGTCTGGAGTGCAGCGGCCTGTAGATGTAATGCTCATTTTTTTGCTAAGTGATGTCCTCCACCAACAGCTAATGTTCTTCTTCTTGGTTGAGCTTATTTGTAATTTGCCTCTACATGACATATAAACAACCACCTAGAAAAAGAAAAGTACAGAAGCTGACCATAAGAAACTGATCATTGATCTATCTAATGCAAGCCCCTTTTCGTATCTGTTTCTCCAAATGGAACAAAACACAATTCTGTAGTAGCAAACAGTTGTACTTTGGCTGGGTAGTAGGGAGGCAAGCCTCAGTCCAGCTTTTGGGGTAAATACAGGGAACTTATTTAAGATAAAGACCAATGCCTTGGGCAGAATCTTCTCTTCCATAGCATGGATGACATTGGCATGAATGGAAAAGGGTAGTCGGGGGCCTAACATTTATTGACTACAGTTAAGGCTCTAGGAATTTTGTTAGATGTTTATTTAAAAAACAATTATCGGTGATTACTTCAAGCCTCTTGGAACAGCTATGGTGTTGTGTATAGGAAAAACTGCCCTGGCAGTTATTCTAAGACCTTCACTAATGCTGGTTGAACCACTAAAACCTGTGTGATATTGCATGATTCTCTTCACCGCAGATCCTTTGTACAATGGAAGGGTTGGATTTGTGAATTTTATTTTGAAGGTCACAAGGTGAACACACTCTGAAGCCATCTTAACTCCAAGTTAAGACTTGAATATGTTCATCAATATCCATCATATTTTCATTCCCAATTATAAATTGATTAGCCAGTTGATGAAGTTCTGGAATTTTTTATTTTCCCTTTTCTCCTCACTTTTGAGTCATTTCAGCACCTATTGATTTTATATATTTATATGAATACACACACACACTCCCACTCACTCACTCACCTACCCCAGGCTGGGGAAATAATAAGTACAGGAACTGAAGGAAGTCCATCGAAGTCTTTAGGAATAACCCTGGTAAAAAGGGAAAAGGTTAAAACGTTTTGATTACAATGAAATTTGGGAATTTCTTTTGAGGAGGTTGGGGAATATATCTTCTTTTTTTTTTTAATATTTTTATTTATTTCTAGGAGAGAGAGAGAGCATGAGCAGGGGAGGGTCAGAGAGAGGGAATGACAGACTCTGAAACAGGCTCCAGGCTCTGGGCTGGCAGTCAGCACAGAGCCCGACACAGGGCTTGAACCCACGAACTGCGAGATAATGACCTAAGCGAAAGTCGGACGCTTAACAGACTAAGCCACCCAGGCGCCCCGGGGAATATATTTTCTAATTTGTGTGTTGCAACTGATAAGCAGATAATGGCTATAATGTAAAAAAAAAAAATTTTAGAGACAAGAGATGTACAGTCCTCACACAAGTTGAGAAACTTTGTAATCTTGACTTCCAGATTTATTTGGTATAGAACTAAAAACTAATCACCATTCATGAAGTGCCCGCGGAGCTCCAGGCTTCTAATCGTAGATGGAGTGTATTCTATATCTACATGGACAGGACATTTTCTGGAATCTAGGACTAGTCAAGGCTTTCCCAGTAATTAAAGAAACATTATCATTATAGTTATCCTAATTAGCTACATTGTATACTTGCACAGCATACACACACAGACACCCCATCTGGGGGAAGGAAAAGACTTAACACTGCTACTATGTGTCTGGCATTTTGCCTAGCTCATTATATACTTTATTGCATTCTCAAAAAAACAAAACCAAACAAAATCCAGTAATATCTATGGTGCCAAAACGTATTGTATTCCTTGAATGCCAATGGGAAGGCTATTGTTCTCTACCACACTTACTTTTTTTTTCTTCTGTTCATTTCCCTTTATCTCTCTTTCCTGCTTTCTATGTTCCTTTTGTCATTGTCGTCTCCTGGACTGCTTGGTCCTGGTTGCTGATACTTGTTCTTTTTCCTCCCCCTTCTGTGCTTCCCTCTCTACATTCTGAAGTCTGCCAAAGCCTCCTTGAGCTCCACTGGTAACTTTTGTAGCTAAAACTGTTGCAGGCTTCTGGCATAAGTCAAACCACATTTGGCAAAATGTGTGTTTTGTGTCTGGAAACTGGGTTATACTCATTCTAGAGCAATTAACTAGATAATTGCTCTGGCATAAAGACAGCCTTGTACTATTCTTGTAATGAAATAGATAATTTTAACTGTAGCTCCACCTAATACTTCCAGGGAGTGCTAAAAAACCTGGCCCATTCTTGTTTTAGATCAATTAAATGTCTCTGAAGCTTTTTAAATATTCTCTTTTACAGGAAGTTTACTGGCCTTAATCATTGTGTTGTTTTTTGAGCTGGGAGTCCTTGGTCTCTCATGAAATAAAAACCAAATGCTTTTTGAATGAAGTGTACACTCGAGGGGCAAAAACTATCCCTTTTCCTTTAATTTTCTTTGGCCAGGACATTTGACTGGTTAGTTCAGCACTTCAAATTAGCTGTGACATTGGCAAGAATTTTGCAAAGGAGGAAGACGTTCCTGGTCTAACACTGGTATTTATCTCCTTGACTGGTCACTCCAGTTGATCTACAGTCATCTGCATAGTTAGAACCCAACCTGTGTTCTCAGCTTTGTACTGTTGTACAAATGGAAAACAACATGATTCCTTGTCCTGAGAAATCTATAATCTATTTGGGGGATTTAGAAGATCCCACACACATGACAAGAACAAACTCTGCAAGAGAATTCGGGGTAACTTGTTTTTTTTTAAACATTAACGGCTGCTGGTGTTCACAAGAAACAATAGCTGTGTGATGAAGGAAGGTTTCTTGAAGGATTTGGGTTGGAAATGAGCCCTAAAGAATATAGCAAGTGAGTGAGAAACAGTGTGTCCCAAACAAGGAGCATGTTCCCTTGTGTCTTCTCTCACCTCCTCCTTTGTGATAAAACTAGGCAAACCAATCAGTGAGGCAAAATAGATAAACCTTCAGGTTTTGGAATCAGATAATTGTTGATTTGGCCTGTTACTTGTTACTACCTGGCTCTGTGACCTTGACCAAGTTTCAGATCTGTCATCTGTGAGATAAAGGTGAAGACAGCACTTAACATCTGAGTCTCTACGGGATTTCTTGTGATTCTCTTCATTCACTCAAAAACGTTTGTCGTCGTCGTCGTCGTCGTCGTTAATTTCTTTTAAGACTTAGTCCTAGATCCCCTGGGCTAGGGGAATATAGAGATAAATATATTGGATACATCTTTGCCCTCTGAAAACTTAGAGTTCAGTAGAGAAGACTGGTGGAATTCTATAAAATACTTTGCGCATTTCCTGACTCATAGCAAATCTTCTAGCAGTCTATATTGGTACATTATCAGCTGCTCTTTTCAATAATCATAGTATCCCAAGTGGGGAATTATAAAGTAGAAGAAATAATTCCAGTCTTTCTGCCAACACAGCCAGCCGTATTATGCAAATTGAACATTCTGTACTGAGTCATTAAACCTCCTTAAAATCTTCCCTATATAGAAGATCATAATACACTGTATATATGATGCGTGCACACACACACGTAAACAGTAATATTTTAGTCTGGACAGCATCTCCTTGAAAGTAGGAGTTTTGTCTTTCTGTAAGGACTAGAAAACTGTAGCATAGAGAGGCTCCTCATCTTTGGAACTGAGATAACTGTTACTTTCTTGACCTTCATGGCAAATAAAAGTGATTTTATCAATTTAACTCCACTGGTAGTTCCACTGATAAGTCTTTGGCACCCAGGCAATGACACCTGGAGACATACCTCAATATAGTATTTACTTAATCTTAAATAATTTCATTGTCTTGTTTGCATGTGTTTTTTCTCCTTCCCCCAGAAGTTGTTGATGTCTACTGACACCAATTCCTAAAAAACAGTAATCTAAATCTGATTCAGAGATTAGCATGTGGGAAGTATATTAGAAAGTGTTCTTAGGATCACACCTAAGGTAGAGAATGGAAGAAAGGCAGCTCCTGGATGGCTCAGTCGGCTGATCATTTGACTTTAGCTCCAGTCATGATCTCACGGTTCATGGGTTCAAGCCCTGCATCTGGTTCTGTGCTGGCAGCTTAAAGCCTGGAGTCTGCTTTGGATTCTGTGCCTCCCTCTCACTCTCTGCCCCTCCCCCACTTGTTCTCTCTCTCTTTCTCTCTCTCTCTCTCTCAAAATAAACAGTTTTTAAAAAATAGAGAAGGGAAGAAAGAAAGCAGTAGTGACCAGAGAAAAAGTTGGGTTGTGGTATGGTCCCCCTGAAGTTCTTGACCAGCCTATGAGGATCTGTGAACCTGGGAGATCTCTTTAGGGTTGTCCCAAGCTGAGGCAGTGTCACTAGACATTTATATCCCCACATTAATCGATTAGTGGAGGAAAGTGTTCCTAGGAGTAGGGCCTGGCCTCGGATGAAGTGGCTTTCTTTAGCCAAGGTAACTCTCTGAAAGAACTGGCAGAAAAAAATCCCTTATTCCTGAAGAAGGATGTGGTTGGGGTGTCACAGCATCCCCTACATACACACCCTTCTCTAAAAAGGGGATGTTAAAGTAGAATCTTTGTGCTCTACAATGATATTGCCAATGCCTTCATAAAATGATCATGGGATTGGTATCCAGATACTCTTAGGTTCTCTGGAAGCTCTCATTACAACAGAAATTTGACCTGATAGTGGGACTTATTCTCGGAGATGTGTAGTCGCTGGGGTTATAGAGGATGCTGGGTGTCACCCAGATAATCCATTAGGAGACCAATCTTTTTCTCCATATTTGGTTACATATACAGCTGAAACTTTAGCTCTCTTTTAAGAGCTCTTTCTTTGGTCCTGAGTCAGCATTCTTTCATTAAAATGTTATAGTCAAGTTAGGTAGATGCCTATCCTTTAGTGTTTTCCCTATTACATAAATATTCTTCTTAATCTTGTTTACATTAGCAATAAATAGCTCCTGGAGAGCAAAATGATGCTTTCATTTCCATCAAGGACTGTGATCACTAGTTCAGTCATATCATAATATATTGCTGTATGGAGCTAAGCTAACAACTCCTCAAATCATTGTAATAAACTAAAAAATGAGAGTCTATTTAATTTTCAGTAAGTTAAATCTCCCAGGAATGCATAAAATATAGTGCTTTCTAAGCTTACAGGTAATCTGTTACCATCTATCTGACATTTTAATTCCAAATCATATGTTAATTTTATATACAAAAATTTGTTCTTTAATGGTTTTGTACTTTTTAAAGGTAATAGAACTATAAGCTGTGGGGGGGGGTGTTAGTGAGACATGTAAAAATCCATTGTTATGCTAATGAAGTGCCTTATGTGAAACTTCATGCTTTTAGAGAGAAAATGGACAATACTGAAATTTATTTTCTTGGATAAAAAGTGTTAAAAGTATAAACCATAAGCTTTCTAGTTAGCTAAATTTTTGTCTTTATGTCTTGAAGGAAGTGTTTGTTTGAAATTACTGGGCTAGGGGGGAACCCCACACAAAATAAAACAGATGATTGGGTGGTTACAGATTTAAGAATTCCCATTTCATATTTTCCATAGTTAACAATAGGGCTGTTTTCAAACATTACTGTTGAGAATCAATTTTACTCAAATACAGTAATACAAGTTGAAAAACACTCATTTTAATAAGCAAGGATTCTTACTCTCCTCCCATCCCCAACTAGTGTGTTATTTTCGATCTCTTCTGTACTTAAAACAAACAAAAAACTTATGGAAAATTTCAAATAACTATATAAAAGTATGAAGGTTAAGGTAAATCTCTCAAATAGAAAAGTATGAAGGATAAGGTACAACCTCCATGTGTCCATTGCTCAATTTCATTATCAATTCCTGTTCAATCTTGTTTTGTTTTTATCTCCCCCACTTTCATCTGTCTTCACCAGATTATTTTAATGTTACATGATTTCATCTGTAAATCAAGGAGATTTATGGGAAAGGACTCTTTAAAACACAGAACCACAGACCTATTATACTGTAAAATTAACTAATTTCCTAAGAACATGAGATACCCAGTAAAAGTTCTCCAAGTATAACACATTATTTTGTTTGCTTCAATTCAATATTCAAATAAGACTCCTATGTAACAAGTGGTTGCTATGGCGCTGAAGTCTCTTGCTAGGAACATTTCTTCCCATCTTTAATTTTGTTTCTTAAAGTTTCTTTGAAGAACCCAGGTCATTTATTCTGTATAATTTCCCACAGTCTGGATTCTGCTGATTGTTTTCCCATGTGTCATTTAAGATGTTCTGCTTTCCCCTTAATTTCCTGTAATTTGGTAATGAGATCTTGAGAACTGATCAGATTTAGCTTTAAGTTTTTCACAAGAATACTTCAGATAACATGTTTTATTTCCACCCAGAAACACATAAAATTCAGTTAACTTTTTTTAATGATGCTAACAGCCATTAATGATTATTGCCTAGATCCATTATTTGTGGTGTTAAATTATTAAAATTCTATCACTCTCCCTTTCTTTATTAGCTGGAATACCTCAATAAAGAAATACTTCTCCATGTCAACTATTGAGGTATCCTAATATAGAGCTTGTATACAGATTGATTTTGCTTCTTATTTATTGGTTTTCAAAATAACAGATTGGTTCCTAATATCTTCTAGATACAGTTAGTGAATCTACCACATTTTGTGAATTTATGTGTCAGTCTCCTGTAACTGTTAAATGTATTAATGTTCAGCTGACCCTTTTCAGCCAATGGGAAACTCTTAACACTGGTTTTTATGTTTTTTTGACACTTCTGTAATACTCTTTGGCAGCTTCCTAATTTTCTGGCATGACAACAAACCAGAGGTTCATACACCTCATATCACAGACCTGGAATCTGCAATTTCTCCAGAATTCTGGGAAATGGTATTAAGATTAACAATCTGGGTGCTGGGAATTATTTGCATCTTGCTAAAGTTGTTTGTTGCTATTGGGTTGGTCATTGTCTCTAGGCTTTTTCAATGAACAGCTTTGTTTGTCTTTGTAAATTACATCATGATTTCTTACTGATAGTCTCACTTATTAAAAAATTTTTTTTAATGTTTTATTTATTTCTAGGAGAGAGAGAGACAGCATGAGCAGGGGAGGGTCAGAGAAAGAGGGAGTCACAGACTGAAACAGTCTCCAGGCTCTGAGCTGGCAGTCAACACAGAGCCCGATGCGGGGCTTGAACCCATGACCCATGACGAGATCATGACCTAAGCGAAAGTTGGATGCTTAACCGACTAAGCCACCCAAGCGCCCCTGATAGTCTCACTTTTAAGACCATTGGGTTTTTATTTAACTGCACTGATCTCATATATCTTCTTTGTCTCATGCTGAAAATCTGTTCTCAAAGAAATTCATATAATCATTTATTTGCTTTATCCAATGATACACAAATAATTGTCTCAGAATAACATACAAACACTGCCACTGGCAATATGATTAACACAGTTTAAGACATTTTGTAGTTCTTATACTTCAGTTATGTCTCACCTGGCATGTATAGTGAAAGGTACTGTATTTCAAAGTCACTTACAATAGTTGCCCAACTTTGCTACAAACTCAGTATACAGTTGGGTTTATTTGCTTATGCTTTAGCATTTTGGAATTTGCCTTTTAAAAACTATTACAATTATGTGCAGTATCTTCATTGTTTCAATGTCCAGTCTATAAACAAGATTTGTTTAGACAAGTCTAACTTCTCTTCTTGACCCCTTCTTTTCCTTCTCTTCCCTAAGGGGAACACTGTGAGAAATCCTTAATCCTTCAATCAAAATGTTTTTCCTTTGTTACTTACAAAGCTTTTAGTTGAATGATTTTATATTAATATCTTTCTATACTCACCATAACTCGTTTCTTTCTGGATGTTGTCTTTTGGTTCTCTACCATAAGCACCTTTGGAAGCAGCTAATGACCTTTCTCTTTCTTGGCATTTATTTTAAAGCATTATATGTTTCCATTTAATCATAAGGTAATGCTTAGTTTTGATCTACTTTTCATGTATTCCCCAATTTTTACCTTTTTAAAGATGTATATAAGAATGTAGAGCTATTACATACTAGGATTTCTATATAAATGCCAGTTAGCTTTAGTTCTGCAGGCACACATTAAGTGTCCGTCACTAGTCCTAAGTCCTTACCCCTCTATGCTTGTTATCAGTCCATTCTGAAGAGTTGTAGGCATAATACTCTTGGAATTCCTGAATTCACATAACATATTATCATGACTTTTATAAACCTGAAGGCATTTGTGCTAATTATTAAGTCATTCTCCCACATTTCCTCCTGAGTTTCCTGATTATTGCCTAGTCTTTTTTTTTTTTTTTTTCCCTGAAAGAGAGAGAGACAGACAGACAGACAGCGTGAGCAGGGGAGAGTCAGAGAGAAGGAAATAGAATCTGAAACAGGCTCCAGGCTCTGAGCTGTCAGTACAGAGCCTGACATGGGGCTCGAATCCATGAGCCGTGAAATCATGACCTGAGCCGAAGTCAGACACTTAACCAACTGAGCCACCCAGGCGTCCCATTATTGCCTAGTCTTGTGTCATGATATGTTTCTGTAGACAAATTGATGACCATCTCCTCCTCTTCTATTAGTGATTTGGTCTTAATGCCTGGCTGACTCATGGATTCTCTTGTTTGTTTGTTTGTTTTCTTAAGATTCATCAATTAGTAGTGTATTTTTCTGTGCTGGTGGTTCTGGTTGTAATTTCAAGGTTTTTTTTTAATTCTTATTTTTGAGAAAGAAGAAGATGATGACAGAGCATAATGGGGGAGGAACAGAGAGAGAGAGAGAGAGAGAGAGAGAGAGAGAGAAGGAGACCTGGAATCTGAAGCAGGCTCCAGGCTCTGAACTGTCAGCTCACAGTCCAATGCAGGGCTTGAACTCAGACTCTGAGATCATGACCTGTGCCGAAATCAGATGCTTAACCAACTGAGCCACCCAGCTACCCCATTCAAGTTTTTATTTCAAAGTTGATTGAATTAAAAATGCAAAAATTTCAGTATGTTACGTTTTTATTGAATATATTACATCTTCTTTACTTTGGTTTTCCCTGTTTCTATCTTTATCCCTTTAGTCTTTTATACATCTTAATTTGTTTTAAGTTTTATAATTTTCTCCTTTTCTATGCTGATTTCTTAATATATTATACCCAGTATTGATTCACTTTTGTGCTTCATCTATTTCTGAAATACTTTTTGTAATTTTCTTGTTGTTTTTTTTTTTCAGCTGTCTTTCAAGCCCTTTTTTTCCAATCTTCTAAATTGGGAGGGTTTTCTGTATCAGATTTATGTCCTCTTATTTTCTTAATTTCTTGGCTTATTTTCAAGTATGAGATTATTTTTATCTCTTCAGGTTTTTTATTTATGATGTCCATTCATTTGTTTATAGGATCATTATTCTGCACCTTTATAGAATAGAAATTTTGAAAGGGGTTTTATCATAATCCTTTTCTGTTATTCATGTTCAAGTTTGACCATTTTTCCTGTTTGTATGAGAAGGTGGGTCAGGATAATTTTCCTCACAGCTTCAGAATTAATTCTTCTACTTTCACCAAGTGTTGAAGCTTATGACCTTGCACTCAGTGTAGTATGGAAGCCCTCTTTCTCACCCCCACTTTTATATGGACCTTCCTTTTTTTCTCTGTTGTTTCTCTCTTGTTCAGTTTGGATTCTACTGCCAATAGTTCTTCCTCAGTGTAGACTTTTATTCTAGAAGCAAGCTTCAATCGGTTTCCAGAGTTGAAATGGCCCAGAACCACTCTACCAACATCTGGCCTTATTACTTTTTCTACTACCCCACGAAATGGAGCCCATGAACTTTGCTGCCAGTTTTGGCTGCTCTCCTCTGTGTGGCCTTATTGAGTATTCTGGTTTGTACAGTGGGTTTTCTGCATCTTAAGGCCATATGATGGCCTCTTGCTTTTTGTTTTCTCTCTTAAAGTTGCAAATCCTACAAGGATCCTATTGCTATTGGTATCTTCTGTCTCCCAGTTTGTGCTTTCAGACTTGGACTCCTTGCAGCTACTTTGTTTCAGAACTATTTTGTGAGATTGGGGTTTTGCTTTTCTAATTGCTCTTTCAGTTATAGAAGGTGGGATTCAGATACCCCAAAACCTTTCTGCCATCATTTTCTCAAGCCAGTATTTTAAACTTAAGTTCAATTCAACATTTCCAAGCTAGAAAAGCTATATAGAAACTTTACATCAAAGGCCTGTGTAACTCAGTGTTTTATTAGATAACATATTTCTATTTGAATTTGCTAGAAAAAAATCTTGGGTAAGGCTAGGTTCTAGGAAGAAGTAATGTATGATGATTCTGTATTTTAGCATGTTTCCCACATGGAAACATGGACAATATAGTCAGACTTGTATTTGACACTCACCAGTATCACTGAGTACTTTACCATTCATTACCTGAGTCTCTGTTTCAGTGCTGAGCTCATAGTAACCAACTAACAAACTTTATAAATAAATAATTGGATTTATTTGAGCCCTGGTAGCTTCCTTGAATTATTTCATGAGTTAATTTGAGAATAACAAAGAACATGTGTAAAAGTGCCTTGTTCATCCTTCTTACATTCTTTTTTTTCCTTAGGACTCCTAATGACAAATGAGTATGTTCTTATGTGAAGGCATGCATGCATTTGTGTAAAGGATACATGTGTTCATGCATGATGCCATGTGTTTGAGGGCATGTGCATATGTACATCACTCCCCAGTACTAAACATCTACATTCATGATAGCTTTTACATGGTAATATTTAAGTGAATTCTAGCGTTAAAAGGGATTAGAAATAACCTTTGGTGACTGAATTATTTTTGAAATTGCTGACCAACCCAGTTCTGTCATGGTGGATCTTGGTTAGATTCCTAGTAGATGATCGTTTGACCTGAGAAGAAGCTCAGACAACATCAGCAAGGCTTGGAAATAGAAAAGACACTTAACTGAGGTTTTCAGTGCAGGCTTTGATGGAGCAATGATAAGACTGGTGATTAGAAACCAGCAGAAGGAAAAAAAAATTCCAATTTTTAGAAAAGATCAACACTCACAACAATCTAAAAAATGAAAGCTGACAGGCAATTGATTGCAGCACTCTACTTCCACTAACCATAAGGGCAATAAAACTGGATGGAGAAAAACAACTGATGAATGCCCAGGCTTTGCCTCCTAAAGAGAGCAATCCCCTTAATAGAAGCCAGAAATGCCCTTTCACTTTTTCAGTATTAGTTTCCAGATTCATAGACCAGGTTCGGATCAAGCAAAACCTGGGCAAACTGTTGTTAATGGTAGAAATGATGCTTCTTAAGGTAACAGATCACTGTCCCTAGCTCTGTGTCTCTGCCCTTCTTACATCCCTTTGGAGATTAATTTCAGTAAGTGAACAAGATGGAGAAGTAGGGGTGATTGGTGATAGCTTGAGTATTGAGGCAGCTATAAACACTTCAGGTACAGTGCTATAAGTGGGGGCTAAAGTAGTAAGAATCTTCAGTTTCAAGGTTTTAGACATCCAGAAAATAGACATGTAGAAGATTATACCTAGCATAGTAGAAATATATAGAAAAGTGCTTGATGAATACTGGAAATTGAAAAACAATCTGGGTCCATAAGCTTGCTTCTGACTTTAAGTCGTAGAAATAAGCTACAAACACCTAAGTAGGAATTGAGCACTGTCCCAGTAAATTGTCTATCTTTTGGCAAATGTTCAGTCTGAATAGAGTTCTTTTCCTGTAGAGGTAAGTAAAGACCAAGTTGTGCCTATAAAGACAGTAACAACAAAACTGCAGAATAAGTGAATGGTAATATCTCTTGACTACTTCCACAAAGAACACACCACTGAAAATGATGTATTTACAGAATCCATGCAGGAACTGGAAATACAACATCAGAATGTTGTGCTGCTTCAAGAGTGTATTGGAAAAAGAGAAGACATTTTGGTGAAAAGTTAGAATGTAAACCTATATTGGAGATCGTACATACCGGAATGACACCACGGAAAATAAAATCTGTAAAAACAAATGTAAAGTTCTCCAAGAATATAAAGTATAAGCAGGTTAACATCATAACAATAACAGAACAGAGTCAGTCTAGAGCTTACAGGCATTTCTGAATTAGACAGTAAAATAAAATATTTAAAAATACAATTAGATACTGTGAGCTAAATAAAATATTTGAGAATGTAAATTTGAAAAATTTTCCATACTGATGTAAAAACAGATTCACATCTAAACCTGTTCCACCAAAAGCTTTTAGGAAAGATAAGGGGTGGGGGAGAGTTTAATCATTCATGAAGTAAGGGCAAAAGATTATTGCTTACAAACAAAAATCAGGTGGACCTGATACTGCTCTTCTATAGCATAAAATAGGTAGTAAGTAGATTGGGGGGAGGAGGCATCATTGTGGGAGGTGTGGCCTAATCTGTAGTGATTGTCTTTTATATGGAAGGCAAAAGAGTCTATAAGGCGAGGAAATAACTTGAGTATGAGGATATCAAGCTCAAGTGATTGCTTATTTCACACAGAATTAACATATGTATTTAAAGTGTTGTAAGATTACTTCTGTAATCTAGATCCAAACCTGAGGCCCATAATATTTTGCTAAATCATTTCTCTTAATTCTGTACCTTTCCCTGTAGTAGGAAAAAAAGTCTTTAATGTTAAGCACTAAATCAAATCAGTTATTCCACAGATAAGGTGTAATCTCCTGCTATGTTTGAAGACCATCTAAAATCATCTGAGTTTAACTATATACAGAAATAGATAAGTATAAGCACAAATCCTTAAATAGCTACACACTGATATGGGCATAATTATAATTAGGGCTACTACTTGGAGTTGAATGGTTGTGCCCTGCATAACTATGTTGAAATGGGTAGGAATGGACTTAAATTTGGCCATGGTCCTCAAGTACCCTAGCCCAGGGCTACTATGTCTGCTTAAAGACAACAGCTATCTTTTCTTGATGGGCATTACAGGTCTTGTGCCTATAGTGCTATACAACTTTCTAGTTCTCAGAAGGCACCATTTAGACTACAAGTATGATCTACTATAGCCAGATTTGCTAAAAACAACTGCTTCTCTCCCCCTAACAAAAGTTCTGTGGAATATAAAAGGCCAATTTCATTACCAAAGACCTTGAGTAATGACTTTCTAATCTATATTAAATGACCTGGGTCCTGCTTTTTAATTAAAAGTAGTAAACCAGTGACAGATTCTTATCTATGGCCAAACTCTCATCATATCCTAGTCTATCTAAGCCCAATAAGTGTTCCTGAGATAATGATACTTAAAAATTACCTACTACGGGTACCAGCACACATGCTACAAATAAGCTCTTGCTTAGGAAAGGAATTCTGTGAGATTTGAACCCTCCACTCTTACTTGACAGAACAGAAATTGAAAGAAAAGGAAAGAGACAGAGATATAACACATAGTACTACAAAAGCAATGCTAACCTAGAGGAAAAATCTGTAAGGAAATGAAAGTATCACCAGTTCTTATTTTTGTCAGATGATATTCTTGAATCATTTTGTTCAAATCTCACATAAGTCAATCTGTATAATTTTATGGTACATCAGTATAAAATTCCATGTCATAAGAACTCAAATATTTTCAGAACAAAAAGGCTAGCAGTAATTACATGTGTTAATTATCAAGGTGGTGAGACTATTGGGGATTTTATTCTCTTTCTCTGTATTTTTATATACTGTTAATTTATAGACAATTTCAAACAATATCAACTAATCACTTCAGTTAAATTTCAAAAAAATTTGTAGCAAGACTGTAGAAACACAGAGAATACCATTATGTACAACAGATTTCACTATTCTAGAACCAATGTTGGTCTATTGTTATTTACACAACAGTTAACTTATTACGCTTCTTTTACAATCAAAGGGAAATCTTACAGGAAATGAAGCTCTTGTGCAAATACTGTCTTCATAAAAGAATAGCTAAGGTTCTTTTTGAGATTTAATTTAGTTTTGCACTTTATACACTTGATCATATTTTCATCTGAATGTCTTGGAATCCTAATTTGTCCTTAGTGGGTTTTTATTTTTTTTTTTACATTTAAACAGAAAAGTTTCATAAACATCACCTATCAATCCTTACATTTTTGTCAAGTAGAAATTAACAATTTTTATCTCCAGTGTAACTGAGCCAACTGATAGTTTAAAAGCTTGGCCTCAGTCAATGGAAATGCAGAGGAGGGGCTTTATATTCTCCAGCCAATAGCCATAACAATAATATGCCTGAAGAAGGGGCACCTGACTCAGTTGGTTAAGCATCCCAACTCTTGGTTTGGGCTCAGGCCATGATTTCACAGCTGGTGAGTTCGAGCCCTGTGCTGACAGTGTGGAGCCTCCTTAGGATTTTCTCCCTCAGCTCTTCTTTCTCTCTTAAAATAAGAAAAATAAACTTTAATAATAATAATTTGCCTGAAGAGATAAACTGAAAAAAGTTTTTTCTTAAATTTGGTTTTAAGCTCCCCAGGGACAGACTTATCAAGTCTTAGGAGGCTATCACCAGTGAGACTTTCTGCCTGCCTGAAAGGTCCTTAACATTGCTCTTAGCTTGACTATACTTTAACAGGCTGCTTCTTGACTTCCATTAGGTCCCTGACTTCCATTTTCTTAAAGCTTTGACTTTAGAAAACTTACAATTGTAACTTATTTCTGTCTCTCTGACATGTAAATACTTTCCCAGTGCAGGAATGTTAATTCTCAAAGACCTGAGAGCTATCCCTCTGAAATGCAATCAACAGGAAAGAAAGACTGTGCCCCTATTTCTCAGTCTCTGTGGGAAGGAAAGAGCCTAACTTCACCAGGTGCCAATTAGGAGGCACAGATGGCCTGATCCCATTAACCAAGCCTCCCTTTAACTTTCTTCAGTACTTTTCCCACCAACATACTATCTCCTTCCTTTTGCTTCAGCACCATTGAGTTCAATCTCTTTATACTATGTTAATAGTATTGAATAAAATCTTCCTTGCTCACTTTTACTCTGCAGTGCAATTTTCCCTATACATACTGTATAATATTTATTGAGTCTTGGATTTTACATCAGAAAATTCCAAATCTGGGGCACCTGGATGGCTCAGTCAGTTAAGTGTCTGACTTCAGCTCAGGTCATGATCTCTATGGTTTGTGAGGTCAAGCCCCACTTAGGGCTCTGTGCTGACAGCTTAGAGTCTGGAGCTGCTCCAGATTCAGTGTCTTCACCTCTCTCTGCCTTCCCCCCACCCCCCATGCTCTGTCTCTCTTTCAAAAATAGATTTTCGAAAAGGAAGAAGAAAGAAAATACCAAATCTAAGGCTTTAACTACCCTCTGGTTTAAATGGCCATGAAAAACCATTTGCCCCCAAGAAGCCAAGAGGGAATTGGGAAAGAATTGATGTGACACCAGTATCTTCCATTTCTTTCTTCAATGTTAATATCTTATTTCTGTTAAGAAGAGTTTAATTATGTTTTTTCAAATATTAAAATGTGAAAATTTTAGTTAACCTCACATGTAAAATTTTTTTACATGTTTATTTTCAAAGGGAGGGAGGGAGGGTGAGACTCTGAACAGGGGAAGGAGGGAGAAAGAGAATGAATCTAAAGCAGGCTCCTCACTGTCAGTGCAGAGTCCAACATCAGGTTCCATCTCATGAAGGATGAGAAATCAAGAGTCAGATGCTAACTGACGGAGCCAACGAGGTGCCCCTACTCACATTTTAACATCTCTACTGCACATGCAGTATTGAAGGAGGTTACTTCAGTATGTTTACAAATCAAGCCCCTTCAACCTAAAAGTCACCTGCAAGGGCTCTTATAGTATAGTTTGGGCTACAGTTTCCTCTGTTTCAAGTTTCAGCATCTTCTCTCTTGAGATTGTTCTTTTTGGCACTTTTAATCTTTTGGTGAATCTCAGCAGGGATGGGAGGTAAAGTATGGGCTCAGTAGGCCATTTGCAATGGAAACTTGAGCACTCTATTTGGATTCATCACTTTGGTGGCTTTGATTTTCAACTCTTGGTCATTTCTTATTCATAAGTGCTATATGGTTTCTTGACTTACCCATGTTTTTATGGCTTTAAGTTTAGTGATTTTCTCCAAGTTTTTCTGCGTGGGTCTTGAACTTCTTCATAAATGACCATCACTTTATCATTAAATGATGATACCTATTCTTTGAAAAATAGCAGTGGACACAATGTGGGGAAGGGAAATTGAGCTACAGGCTTTTTGCAGTGTTGGGTAATTGTGAGTTATACTTGTCACTAAATGTGTTTCTTTTAACTAGGAATACACTTCTTAATTTTCCCTTGTGGGTTCCAGTAGAGCCTTGTAAATCACAGTCTTTAAATCACAATTGTGACCATCTAGTTTCATCTCCTTTTATTACTGCACTTGCCCTATTGTAGTCTTCTTCCACTGGAAGGCAGGGTTGTAGATACAAATGTCTCTTCATTGAGTTTTCTTTCTTTTATCTTCTCTTCCCTTGCTATTCAGTGATGTCATACCTATTCTCCAAAATGATATAGTCACCTCCTAACAATCACTGTATACGTACCTTCTAGGAGTGACACATAAGAAATTCAAGGAGGTATATGTTGGTCATTAACCTTGCCTTAGATTTCTCCCCAGATTTTATTCTTCATGACCAGTGAGTTCCATTCATTATAGTTTAGAATTATGGTAAATCTTGTGATTCACTTGAGAAGAAGTTTTGATGTTTTTCATTCTGTGGTGCTTTTTGGTTGAGCATTGAGAGGAAAATAGGAAATGAAATAGATTCTGTCTTCCTTACCAAAATTTGCAGTTGTGATTTTTAGTTGTAAATTGTCCATCTCCCCTTTGAGACTCTAAGTAAGCCTTATAGGAACAAGGACCTGTGTCTTCGCATATTTGACTCCATCAATGCTTCTTCTAGGGATCCACATTTGATCACTTACCTATCGTAGCTTCTGAGATTCTGGTAGATCTATTCTCTGTGATGGTTTCTATGCCTTATTATAGGTCCTTTTATAAGGACTAACTTTGGTCCAAGAGAACTATGAACATTTGTGCCATGGGTGGTTAAGTCCATGTATTCCCAGTGCTTCTACAGCTATACTTCCCCTTTAGAGTCTCCCAGGGTAGAATTAAATAGCAAAAACTATTTCTGGGGTTCTCCTGAAGCTCCCTCATTTGGCTTAACTGAGTGGGAGGGAATCTGTTTTTGCAGTAGCAGGAACAGCTTGACCATGCACTACTAGCTCTTTAAAATCTATCTATGCATGGGGCGCCTGGGTGGCTTAGTCGGTTAAGCGTCCGACTTTCGCTTAGGTCATGATCTCGCGGTTCGTGGGTTCGAGCCCCGCGTCGGGCTCTGTGCTGACTGCCAGCTCAGAGCCTGGAGCCTGTTTCAGTCTGTGACTCCCTCTCTCTCTGACCCTCCCCTGCTCAAGCTGTCTCTCTCTCTCTCTCCTAGAAATAAATAAAAACATTAAAAAAAAAATAAAATCTATCTATGCATCTATCTATCTATCTACATAAGTCTGTATGTTTCTATTCAAATTAATCTAATATATAAAGCTCTATTATATCTCTTTGTAATTTCTGTCTATACATATGAAGTATCCCATTTTAAATAACATAAAACATACATTTATATATAATCTCTTTGTACATGTATATATTTAAATATATTTTAACTAACCTTATGAGGTAATACATAAATTTATAGGATGTATAATCTTACTCTATATTGTATGCTATGTAGTACATGCTACATTATTACTATATTTTACTTAGTATAGTATATATTTAGTATGTATACTATTTAGTATAATTACAAACTGTACATGTATACTAACATTTAACCTGTGTTAGGTATATCTTAATCTATATTATACATACAGATTATATAGCCTTTCTACATAGATTGTTATCTTTGTTAAATAATTTGTCATCTACCTGTATTTTTATCTTGGTGAACCACTTGAGATTAATGTACAGACACCATGACACTTTATCCTAAATACTTAACAAATATCTCCTATCTATAGGATGCTATCCTACATCATCACCAAACAATATTCACACAAGAAATTTAATATTGATTTGGTACTATATATAAATTAACAGTTTTGAATACCAATAACATTCTTCACAGCTGTGCTTTTTAAAAACTAATCAGGCTGTAATAAAAAACACATGTTGAATTTAGTTCTCAGATCACTTTTCATCCTTGATTTAGAACAGTTTCTCTCCTTCCCTGCTCCTCACCCTTTTTAATTCTTTTAAGACTTTGACATTTTTGAAGGCCAGTTGTCTGGATTTGCCTTAGCATTTTCTAAGGTTATGCTTCAAGTAAATCTTTTTAAATGAGCTGTACATAAATAACTGGGTGTAGCTTCTGTAACCTCATACCAGGAGAAATGTGATAACCATTTGTCTCATTATTAAATACACTCCATTAGATGATTTATTAAGGTGGTACCTACCAGGTCTCTCTATTGTGCAATTATCTTTCCTTTTTTTATAATTGAGTGGTAATCTGGTAGTTTATACTTCAGACTGTTAATATCCTGATCCCAAATCAGCTTTCACCTAAATGTTTTAGCATCCACCAATCATTCTTGCCTGCATTAATTATTCAAGTGGTGGTTACAGAATGAAGTCCATTCTTCTTTTGTCATCAGTAATCTAGACTTTGGATTGTGGGCACTTTGGCACTATTTCTAGTTTTTAGCTTTTGGTATATTAGCCTAAACTGATACATATAGAGTTCAAAATAGCATCCTGATATCAATTGTTAATATTTTTTCGGAGCAGAGATTCTGCTATTTTTATTATAAACATTTCAGGATCTAGTAAAGTTCCTTTAGATTGGTATGTGCCCCCCAAAACTGTATTAATAAGTTTGACTAAATGGGAGAAACATTGTGCATGAATGAATATATATCTTTATGTTAGAATTTTGGACTGGGCCTATATGATCAAAACTCCTAGACTAAAATAATACTTATATTGGGACACCTGAGTGGCTCAGTTAGTTGAGCATCTGACTCTTGATTTCAGCTCAAGAGATCAATCAGACTTGGGCTGACAGCACAGAGCCTGCTCGGGATTCTTGCTTTTTCTCTCCACCACTCCCTCTGTTCTCACTCTCACTCTCTCAAAAATAAATATTAAAAAAATGCATAGAAATTTAGAATTTTAAAGAGCTTACTGTATTGTGTCTAAATGTTTGACAATTG
The DNA here is from genome assembly GCF_003009895.1 of Hyaena hyaena. Taxonomy (NCBI): domain Eukaryota; kingdom Metazoa; phylum Chordata; class Mammalia; order Carnivora; family Hyaenidae; genus Hyaena; species Hyaena hyaena. The sequence continues at coordinate 775,349 of NW_024080978.1, forward strand.
GGAGGTAGTATACTGTACTGATTAAATGTAGGATTTAGACTTAGACATTTGTCTGACCTTAAGCATATTCCTTAAAATTTCTATATCAAATTTCTATAATATTTTTGTTTTCTTTCTTTTCTTTTCATAGGCTCCATGTCCAGTGTGAGGCTTGAACTCAGGACCCTGAGGTCAAAAGTTGCACATTCCACTGACTGAGCCAGCCAGGCACCCCAAATTTCTATAATCTTTTAAATGGGATTAATAATGCCCATATTTTTTAATAAGTCCTAAGGTAAAATGACATAAGGTAGAAATAAATAGGCATAATGCCTGGCACAAAGCCCTGTCTTGAAACAGACCCCATGATAAATGTTAGCTAATACTATTTTTGCTACTGAATTATAATAACAAAAATGGCACTGCTGTCAAACATATTATGCATGCTTTTGAGTGCATACACATACTATATCCAATTAACAAGTGAGATAAATACCAAATGCTGAAATGACATTATTTGTTGGTTCTTTGTGATGTGGATATTTGTAAATATTCTTTATTAGCTTAGTTTATAGCAGATATTTACAGATTTAAGAAAATCCTAGTAGATTTCTAAAAACACAGTGTATACTTTTTCAAGTCATGGCATGGAATTTTTTTCAAAAATCTTTTAGAGAGACAAATACAGGTTGTTTGGGGCTTATTTTCCCAAACATGGTGTCTAGTTTTGTTAGGTAATTTCATATCTCCTGATGCCTTTTTTAGTTTCTGGACAAGATAGCCCCAGTAAGGTCTATTCCTTGACTCTCCTTATTTATCTCTTTGTTTCTTATTAAGACATCCAGATTCACTTTATCTTTTTTCTAGGAACCCAACACTCAAAATTTTCTGTAGTTCTTTTTTCTTCTATAGCAATTTCACCTTATCATGCTGTGGATTCTGTTCTGTTCTCTAAAAAGTTAACACAAAGTCCATCTGGCATCTCATAACAGCATGCCTTTGGTCCATTTTCATTTTATCATAAATTATGCTGCACAGAGTCCTTGTAGTGTTCAAATTGAAACAAACTTTCTGAAGCCCATCCTGGGTTGTCTGCTCTTAATAGTTTTGCCTTCACTTTGAACAGGGTAAGTGCACCTTAGAGCAGAATGAGCTGTGAAACCATGGAATTTTTAATGACTCCCAATGTAATAAAAAGACTTCACTATGAAAGACTTAAATGGTAATATTGATACAAATCGTACCTAATTTAAACTGGTTTCTCAGGCTAGAAAAATCTTCAAAAATCACCCTCACCTCCCTTTTTTCATTCAGGATGAACAAAAGCCTTAGAGACTATGATGGCCATGGAAAATGAGCATTGGATGATCCACCTAAAAATCAAAAAACAGGAAGAAGGAGGTACTGAAGGCAAATGACATTTAATTTGCTTTCTCTATTTGTGTTGATTTTTCTTTTGGGGAAACCGTGACTCTATGTGGTGGTAATATAAACAAAGAAACCTTTTGGAAAGGAGTATGGTGGTATATGTGTATGGTATGTTGGTACAACAAGATATTAATATATAGATAATTATGCGCCCCAACACATTTTTATTAAACACTCCTTTTCATAGATCTGTATTAGAGAACTTATATTATCAACTGTATATCTCCTTAAGCTTGTTTTTGAGAGTATACAACATTGTAACTTTAGCACCACATGATGCTGGCTGCCTGCTCTATAGACCCAAGGTAAGGCTATCTATGAATGGGTCAATGAAGGGGTCATATTGGATCATGCTGAATATCAGGATTCTACTATATTTGAAATATTTCTTATCCTAAGGCAATAAAATTCTACTAGAGGAACCAGTATGTGATTTGTGTATGTGTGTGAACTTGGGAACTTGAAGTCCTCTTTTCTATTAAGTTGTTTTTATACTGTCATAGTAGTAAGTGGAAAAACATGTAGATATTTTCCCAAACTATTTCTGACAGAAGTATGGTTGTCCATCCTGAAACTATGGTTTTGCTTAAGTTTTCTATGCTAAAATGCCTCCCTGTGGACAATAATATGAGAGCAGTTATCAAGAACTTTACGTGTAGGAGACCTGAGTGGTCAGACAGGGGTAACCATCTTGGCTAGGCTTTTCAAACTGCCTTGATTTGAGCCTTTGGGAAGGAGAGAAAGGAGGGTAATTAAAGGCTAGAGTTATGAAGAGTTTGGACCCAGCACGGGGGCAGAGACATTATTAGATGGGTAGCACATTGGTGGTGATGTTCCTATCTTTGTACATACACCCAACCCGAAAGGCAAGCAAAGATTTTGCTGTTCAGAGTGGCAGGTAGGAACTTAATAAATTGCTCACTCCTTCACTCTACTGAGTCTCTGTAGCTCAAATGTTTAGATTGACTACTACTTTCTCGTGAACTGATCTGGTACTACTGTATTTCCCTCCAGCCAGTTTTCATGTATGACTTGTTCTCAACTTACTTTGCTGGTCACTACAGTCTCAAAATTTCCTCCTCATGCTCTTCTTTTCTTGCCATTCTGTGGATCCCAATCTCCATTCACTTTAAACCTTAGGTCAGGGCCCAGCTAGGCCACTCTATATTGTTCTCCTTTAAGGATGTGTGATAGTGGGTGGTAAAAGTTGGGATAGATATCCGATCAGTCATATACCTTCTCTTCCTGTTCAGCTAGAAAATGGCACTACTTACATTTACATTTTCAGAGCTATGAAGTAGACTCCAGTACCACTCTTTCCCTAACTTTGAAGAGAAAGATGGAGGGACAGCACAAGTATGAGCAATGAGTTTTCTAGAAATAGTGGTAATCCCTGCCTGTCTTCAGTAATTTTTAGTAGGGTCTAGTGACAGTATTTATGCTGTGTTAGATTATAACTTATGAATTAATTTATAATATTGCCAAAGCTAATGGACTCTCTTTGGCCCATTTCTTGGTAAGCCTCACATTCCATTCCTGAGATAATTTTCTCTTGGCTTTTGTGATCCTAGTTCCATATTTTCTCCTATTGTACCACCTTTCATAGTCTCTTTGCTAGCTTCTTTTCCTCACTGAAACCTAAAGTACTGTAGGGGCTTTGGGTATTGTCCTAGCCTCTTTTGTCTGTATAATTTCTCCCTATATTATCACATCCTTTCTATATGCTCATGGCTCACAAATTTATGTCTCTAGATCACACTGAACCCTTCAGGCTTAGCCTAAAACCAGAATCTACCAATTCTTCTCTTTCCCATCCACATTTCATCTGTGATGAAATCAAGTGAGATTTCATCAAAATGAGATAAAGTCTCACCATTTTTCTGCCTGTTTCCCCTTCTGCTATCCTCAACCCTATCATCTTTCCCCTAAACTGCTACAGGTTTAGCATATCTTCTTCCTTTTATGCTTCATGACCTTAAGGGGCACCTGGGTGTCTCAGTTGGTTGAGCATCCAACTCTTGATTTTGGCTAAGGTCATGATCTCGGGGTCATAGAACTGAGCTCTAGATCAGGCTCTGCACTGAGTGTGGAGCCTGCTTAAGGTTCTCTCTCTCCCTCCCCTTCTCCCCCTCTTCCCCCCTCTCCCCACTCTCCCCACTCTTCCCCCCTCTCCCCTGCTCACACACACACTCTCTAAAAATTAAAAAAAACACTTAATAAAAATATGCTTCATGACCCTTAATAATCCAATATCCACAAGAAAATCAGAGTGATATAAAAAATGCATTTATATTTATGGAACTCTACTGCTCAAAACATTTAACTAGCTTATTGTACCTAAAGTAAAATACAAGGTCTACAAGGCTATGATCTGATTCCTGGCTACCTCATTAGTTACATGATTGTAATATTTGCTGTTTTGTAAACTGGCCCCTGTATACAGAGAACAAGGAGAGACCAAAGAAAGAGACCACTCCAGGTTGGTTGGTGGCAGGTTTAATAACCAAAGGAATTTATGAGGCTTGTCTTGGGCAACTGAAAGAAAAATAGATCTCTACACCTGCCTTCTAGAATATTAAAATTCATATAGATACCTTAATTGGGTGTAGTCACCTGTATTGTGCAGATAGTCTTAACACCACCTTACTCTCTCAAGGCTGTGTCCTTGGAAAAGCTCCCACTGTGGAAACAATAGGCAGAGTATACATCCCAAGCACAGGGGAGGGAGTGAGATGCCTCTCATTGCCCAGTCCAGCTCTCAAGTCAACCAACAGTCAGGTCTTCTCAATGAACTCCCACAACTAATTTAACTCCCTACTATCTAGGTATACTGCCCTCCTTCCCAAACTTTAATTCCGCTAAGCCCTTTCATGTTTCATTCTTTACATATTTATAATTCCTTCTTGGTTAAATTTTTAATTTTTTAAAAAAATATTTATTTATTTTGGAAAGAGAGAGTGTGAATGGGGTATGAGTAGAGAGAGAGGGAGACACGGAATCTGAAGCAGGGTCCAGGCTCTGAGGTGTCAGCACAGAGCCTGACATGGGGCTCAAACTCAGGAGCCATGAGATTATGACCTGAGCCAAGATCAGATGCTTAACCAACTGAGCTATCCAGGTACCCATAAATTCCTTCTCTTTGGAAAGTATGACTTTTGGTTTGGTACCCTGTTGTTTCTCTTTCATCTTTCAGATGTGTCCAGTTTATCTGAAGTCTATCTCTATGGAGATATTCTCTACCTCTATTACCAACATTTTTATAGCTTTTATATTTATCATGATCTGTAATTATCTGTAATTACTTATTGCTTATTTTCCTTTTTTTCTTCCTCTTCACTGCCCTACCTCTCTAGAATGTAAACTCTTTGGGAACAAGTTGCTTGTCTGCCTTGCTCATAGCTGTATCCCTAGAGATCAGCACTTCTCGGGCAGATAAAAATTGCTCAATAAAATTTTAAAAAATGAATGCATAGAAAGATGTGCATAGCCACATCTGGCATCTAAAGGATAACAGTCATTTTTTTATTCATTCAAGTAAAGCTTGTCTTTGTTTTTTTAGAAGGAGTGGGTATTAAGAGAGTATTGGGAAGTAGAGAGTCCATGGAGCTCTTTGTCACACTGAAAAAGATTGTAATCTAAATATATTTGGAAGCTTCTGTATAAGGGTTTTCTTAATCATGTCTATGACAGGTTTAACCACAAAAATGAAAATTCTTGGCATAGTAGGACCTGAAACAAGGCTAGTTTTTCATGTACTGCTTCCAGATCAGGATTCAGCTGCAAGAAAATAATGAACAGAGTTAATGAGTTAACAGTTAAGCCGAAGTGTGTGAAAGCCAAGCAAACACATAGCCCAGGTTGTCTGTAAATCTGAAATTGAAAACACCCTGAAAAGTGAAGTTGTGCTAAAAGTCTGTAGCAAACTCTGCTTTGCAGCAAACCCTGATTTGAACTTATATGGGGCAATTTCAAGTCTTTATCTCCAAAGACCTATTTCCCTGGAGAAATTGTAATGTTTTCAGTCAATGTGATATTTGTAGCTATGTACATGAAGATCCACATCTCTGGGATGCTGTGAGTGGCATTTAAAATGATAATCCATGCATTTTGGGCTGGACTTATAGCAGTTCTTTTGTGATTTTCCAGAATTACATTATATCCGTGGATACAAAATACATCCAACTTCCTTTCATCACTTACTATATAAGTAGGCACCTGTTAAGGTGTGGGGACATGTTTTTATCCAGGAGATTAAGACATAGAAGCTTCTGACTATAGTTTATTTGGAGCAGAGAAACAAGTTTCTTTTTTAGTAAGTGATACTGAATATTATTGAAGAGATTGCAACAGATAGAGAGGTGGTAGCACACAGAATAAACAAATACAGGCAGTAATAAAGCAGGTCTTACAGTCCTAATGACTTTTCAAATGAATGACAAGTGGTGACAATGTTTACAGTGTGATCCAAGTTGAACTGGCCATCACTAATTACCAGGTCTTTTGTCTGTGCTTGGCTTTAATACAGATTGGCTTGCAATAATGCAGATTCAGTCAACTGAAAACTTAAACTGAACAATTTCTAGCACTGACAACTCTTCATTAACTCTGACCATTATTTCACTGCAGCTGAAACCTCATCTATCTGGAGGGGATACATGAGGAACCTGCCTTGTTTCAAGTTCTACTGAGGGATATTTATGTCCTCAGGTGCTGCCACTGCAATTAGTCAATCCCATGTTTGATATCTCTTATTTCTAAGAGCTCAGGACTGCATGTTTGATGGCTAGTATATTGTTTGACATCCAGTACTATTGCAAGAAGTGTTAGTTCCAAGGAAAAATAATAGACTGGTAGTGCATTTTATTTTCTTTCCTGTACCTGGTGCTTTATTCTTTCTGTTTCTTCAATCTTTCTCCAGTGGACCCTGGTGAACTTAGAAACCAGCAGTTAAAAATAGAAGCTTCCAAAGACAAAGAAGAGAAATGACTCTAGGTTGGTAGGTATTCTCTGTCCTTAAGAAGTGAGAATAAAGCACTGGATAAAAAACATGTAAATAGAATGTGTGAGTTTCAATGTATTCAAAATGATGATCTCTTAGATGGGGAAAAATGGCCTTCTGAATGAAATACAAAGACAAGTTTTTTCTTTCCTAATCTTGTATATTTTGCAAGAGCAAAGAAAGTAATGTCTGCCTTTAATAGTGCTTTTTTTGAGATAAAATCCATGTGCAGTAAAATGTATGTAGGTAAGTGAACACTTCATTGAGTTTTTGATGAATGTTTATACCCATGTAACCTACACCCCTATCAAGATGTAGAATATTTCCATTAACCCAGAAATTACATCCCTTTCTCATATCTCACTCTCAAGATGCAAATACTTCTCTGATTTCTGTCTCCATAGATAAGTTTTGTCTATTCATTATTCATGAACTTACTATAAGTGGAACCATTAATTGTTACATAGTGTTTTATATCAGACTTCTTCACTCAGAATGTTTTTGAGAGTCATCCATGCTATTTTGTTTATCTGTGTTTTGTTCATTTTTATTTCTGAATAGTATTTTGTGTGAATTTAACACATATTTTAAAAAATTTGTTGATGTGTGAGTTATTCCTACATTAAGCTGCTTGAATGTTTTTGAAGAAGTCTATATATCTATATTTTTATTTTGTCTGGATAAATACCTGTTATTCTGTCATAGAGTATATGTATGCTTAACTTTGTAAGAAACTGCCAATTTTCCAAAGTGATTGTACCATATTACTTTCCCATCAGTAGTGTATGAGGGTTCTAGTTGACCCACAAATTCTTCACAAAAGTGTAATTGGCCATTCCAGTTGTTTTTGCATTATGAAAGTTTTAATTTGCATTGCTTAGGTGACCAATGAGTTTGCAACACCTATGTGTCCACCCTGACTTTCGATGGGGAGGGAAGGAAGGAAGGTTTGTTCACAGAGGTAGATGATCCAGTCAGAGAAAAGGAGACAGTTGAAGAATTTAGTTTTGAGTATGTTAGTTGAAAATACAGCACTTAATATTAGGGAAAGAGTTTGGGAGACACAGGTTTAGAAATTTATGACCAGTTAAACGTGACAGCTTTTGCAACTCCTAGTAAAAAGACAAAAGTTCAGTTTTATAATTCTATGAATTGTTACAAAATAACTTTTTTCACCCTTTTTTCTCTATCACTCTGCTGCATGAGAATGATAAACCATCTGGTCAGGAGAAGAGGTGGTTTTTGTTGTATTGAGGATATAGGCCTTTCTCTTCACTCCAAAATAGAAGAGGTTTTATTATATTTCACTTAGAGAATTAGGGATATTTATTTTCCAAAGAATGCAACCTTTCTAAATTCAAGTATGAGTATTAATAATTATCAGTCCTTTCCAGACCTCATAATTCCCTCATAGATAGGAAAAAACACCTACCACGAAGTTCATGATTCTCTCTGTTCTGAGCTCTTTGAGAAGTTCTAGTTCTGTTCCTGTCATCTTCTTGGAAATTTACACCTCACTCACAAAGTTCTTTATCTGGAAGTGGGTAGATGAGTAATTCTCAAACTCTGCATCTCAACAGACCCCTTAACAGCATTTGAGATTTCAGAGAAACTATTCCTAAGCCTCCAGAGATACTGGTTCATTAGCTATAGGATCAGATCTTAGAACTGGAATTTAAATCAAATATCACAGGTAATTCTGTGGCAGATGAGCTGCAGACATATTTTAAGAAAAACTGGTATTGATAAACAGTGAAAACGTGTAGCTCTAGTATTCTCTCATTGATCCTTTTTATACTCGGAGTGAAAATGTCATAGGATTTCATACCCTGTTATCTTATTCCTACACAATTCTTAACATGTTATCTTACCTTTAAATTTAGTAATAAACTAATGTGCAATCCATTCCACCTTTTGCAGTGCTCATCTGAAGCCATTGTACTTGAGCCCAAAAGTACCAATTTTAAATAATAATAAAATTAAAAAGAACCAATTTTATTTCTCCAGTGCTTACCCTATCAAACTACCAGTCTGGCTTCAGGAAGAGCCCAATCCCTTTTCAAAATTTTCTGGTAAGAACATTTAACATGAGATGTACACTCTTAACAAACTAAACATATAAGGCAAAAGATTGTACAGCAGATCTCTAGAACTTCTTCATCTTGCAAAACCAAAACTTTATAACCATAGATTAGCAACTCCACATTTTCCCAAACTCCCTGGCAACCACTGATCTGCTCTCTGCTCCGTAAATTTGAATACTTTAGAAGCTTGTGTAAGTGGTATATGCTGTATTTTTCCTTCAGTGACTAGCTGATTTCACTTAGCATAATATATTTAGGGTTCATCCATCTTTCCTATAGGGAGACTTCCTTCTTTTTTAAAGGTAGAATTAGTTTAGATGCACCCAGAATAATCTCCCTTCGATGAATTCAAAAATCAACTGCTTTGGGATATTTACATCTTCAAACTCTCTTTTGACTTGCCAATAATGTAACCTAATGACCTGAGTGAACTTATGTTTACAGTCCCACCCGCAGTCGAGGAGATAGGCTGATACAGAGGGCATTACACCAAGTGGCAGAAATTTGGAGGGCCATCTTAGAATTCTGCCAACCACATTTCCTCCTGATGTATGGTTAGTGACTTTGTTGTTGTTGTTTAATGGATATACTTGCTCTTTGTTGCTAGGTGATAAGCATTCAACAGACATGTGACCAACTCTATTGACCTGTATCATAGAGTGTAGATACAGTACATTTCTCAACAAATAAAAACGACTTCTTCAAAATGAAAAAGTAGAGTCATCAACTGTTTTTATATTCTATATAAACCATACAAACTACAATTGATCTACTTTAAAAGTGATAAAAATTTAATGCTAGAAGTATGAAGAGCTATTTGGTGTTTCCTGTATTTGTAGGAAATGATTTCTTTGTAAATAATTCCTACTCTAATTCTTACTTGAAATCAGGTAGTTCAATCCTACAAGTTGTTCTCACTGAAAGGACCATCTTCAGGATAGAAATCACAAAGTTCCCGTAATAATGGATGCCTATTGAAATTTATAAAGAAAACTAGATAATTACATTTTTTGGGGGGAGCTGGGGGAGCATTTTAAAATCCTGATAGCTCCTTAAGTAACTTAATATTTACTTTTAAAATATTCAAGTACTTTAGAAATGCGCATTTTACAAATAGTTATCCAGAATTAAACATACTTTAAAATAGAGGGGAAGGGAAACCATGAGATCAGTGATCTAGGATATTTTATACTTCATTGCTAAATCATTGTAATTAAATGCATGACATGGTGATTATCACTTTTCACCATTTTATTAAAAAATGGAGCAGGGTAATAAAAATACCAATATTTGGAAGAACTTCAAGTAACAGTCATTTTTTGGTGGTACATGGGCTTTATGCATAGCAGCACCCAATAGCTGCTCTTAAAATTTCACTCTTCACATGACTCCTCTCTAAGTCAAACTTCAAGTTAGGAGAAGGAACAAAGATTAGCTACAAACATGCACAGTAAGTAGCCCTTAGTTTTTTGTTTATTTTTTTATTTTTATTTATTTTGAGAGAAAAAAGAGAGTGAGTATAGGGGAGGGGCAGAGATGGGGTATGGAGAGAGAGAATCCCAAACATACATTTTTGGGATATCTATTTTCCTTATAACTGATGGTAGCATGATGGACTTATCATCCCATAGTGCTTTATAGTTCTTTGCAACAAGTTACTATTTCTGTAGCAAATTAAAACCGTATAGTTGATTTTGCTTTGGGACTTTAATTTTCAAAGTAGGTTTAATTATAAAACTTGCTCCTTGTAGTAGATTTAATGTAAAAGTTCTCCTGTAGAAACTATAGATGGTGATGCAGTATGCTAAACAGTTTCCAAAGTGCTTGTCTTACCTTGTTAATGCCAAATACTAGTTGAGCCCTGGAAATACTTGATTTGAGAGGAGGAGAAAAATAGACCTTTCATCAAATATTTATTGACCCTTACTTTGAGCACTGTTTTGAGTTGATGAGCATAAGAGAATGAAAAATTGTTCTTGCCCTCAAGGAGTTTACAGTCTAGTAAAAAAAAAAAAAAAGTCTATATCCTATGTTCTCTTACATTATAAATAAAAAGGAAAATTCTATCATGTAATTATTTAAGACATAACTGCAGATAAAGGGGCAGGAGAATATAATATCCCATGTCTAGGAAAGCTTCTATATTTGAGCCATGGATCTAGGAACTTTTATAAACAGTGTATTCTGTGTTGCTGTGTAAAATAAAATAACAAAATCTTAAAGGTATACAAAAGTAGGCATTTATTTAGCTCATACATCTGAGGAGCAGCTAGAGTTGGTTGATCTAGGCTGGTCCACCTGGACAGCTCTGCATTGTCTCTCATCTTCTCCACAGGACCAGGGGCATTTTCTCTCCATGGCAATGGCAGAGTAGAAGCACATTGATTGGAACACCATCACTTTTACCCAATTTTATTGGCCAGAGCAGGCCTATGCCCTAACCCAAGTGATAGGGTAGAAAAATGACCCTTTTTGAGGAAGGAATTTAAAAGTCACATGGTAAGGACCATGAAGATAAGAAAAGCTGAAGAATTAGAATCAGTGATGCAGTCTATTACAGGCATTAGCTTATTTCTGGCAACAACTTCATGAGGTGGGTATTGATACTGTGAAAATTAAAGAGCAGTATGGTGGAAAACCTCTGAAGGCTGACTGTACTGAGACTGTTGCTGGATCTGTTACTAGCTGTGGCTATTAGCACTTAACCCTCTTATGTCTCACTTTCTTTACATGTAAAATGAAGAAAATCCTTTTACTTGCCCTTTAGGACATTAATGAAAACATGTAACTCAATGTCAACAATGAGTAAAAGAGCTGATGTCTTAAATTGTACCTGTTCTTGTTCTTCATCTTAAACTCCAAGATACTGTTCTCTAGCAGTTGTTCACAAATAGCTTTTATTAAAATATTTTGAAGGCCTCCTTATATTGTTGTAATATGTACTGTTACATTTTAAAATAAAAATATACGCTGTTAGTAAAAGCTACACATTAACTTAACACAGTTACAATTTTCCATTTACCTTCAAACAGATTTTGGGAATGGTCCTTTAGTTTTCATTAAAACCCTATTTACAGAAAACATGCTCTTCATCCAAATGTTAGATTCTTCATTAACTGCTATAGACTCATTATCTGCAAATACAACCTATAATTTTCAAAGTTGCAGAGAGATATAAAGATTTAAATCTGGATATTTAGAATCTTACATGAATGGTTTGTGTTTGAGGAGAGATTTTATCTTGTGACAAACTACAGAAAGACATTCAATCACAAAATATTTATGGAATCCTCTTTAAAAAAAACTTTAGAGAGTGAGTGTGTGTCAGGGAGAGGGGCAAAGGCAGGGGTGGGGTGGGGGGGGATATCTTAAGTAGGTTCCATGATTGGAGCAGAGTCCAGCGCAAGATTTAATCCCACAATCTTGGGATCATGAGCTGAAATTAAGAGTCAGACGTTCCAGAAACTAAGCCACCCGGACATTCTAGACCATCTCTTAGATAAAACTTGTATTAGGCACAATGAACACTGATAATGAAGATGCTGTCTTCCAAGAGTTTGCAATCTAATGATTTTTTTGAAGAATAATTGATGAACAATGTTAGTTTCAGGTGTACCACATAGAGATTTGACATTTGTACACATTGCAAAATGATCACAAATCTAATTACCTTTTGTTACCATACAAAATTAATAATTATTATTGGCTATATTCCCCCATTCTGTACATTATAGCCCCATAACTTATTTTAAAACAGGAGGTTTGTACTTCTTGATCCTCTTTTTCTGTTTTGCATCATTTCCCCCACCCCAAAACTCTGCTCTGGCAGCTACCAATCTGTTCTCTGTGTTTGCGAATCTGGGTTTTGTGTTGGTTTGGTGTGGTTTTTATATTCCACATATTAATGAAATCATGCAGTATTCAGGTTTCTGTTTTATTTCACTTGGCATAATAGCCTTAAGTTCCATTCATGTTGTTGCAAATGGCAAGATTTCCTTCTTATTTTATGTGACTGAGTAGTATTTCATGATATATGTACATACTGCATCTTCTTTATCCATTTACAGTTCTTGTCTTTGCTATTGTCAATAATACTGCAATGAGCATGGAGGGGAGGCAGATGCATATATCTTAGCAAATTCATGTTTTCATTTTCTTTGAATAAATTTCTGGAAGTGTAATTGCCAGATCATATGGTAGTCCTCTATTTTTATTTTAGAGAGTGGGGGGGTGGGAGAGAGCACCTGCGTGCAAGATAGTGAGGAAGAGGGGCAGAGGGAGAAAGTGTCTCAAGCAGGCTCCATACTCAACACAGAACTTGATGTGGGGCTCAATCATATGACCCCAGGACCATGACCTAAGCTGAAATCAAGAGTCAAATGCTCAATTGATTGAGACACCCAGGTGTCTCTATTCTTAATTTTTTGTGGAATCTCCATGCTGTTTCCATAGTAGCTGCATCAATTTACATTCCAACCAATAATACACAAATATTCCCTTTTCTCCACTTTCTTACCAAACACCTATTTCTTGTCTTTTTTGATGATAGCCACTCTGGCAGATGTGAGGTGATATCTCCTTTTGATTTTGATTTATATTTCTTTGACGATTAGTGATATTGCCAATTTTTTCAGGTGCCTGTTGGCCAATTGTATGTCTTTGGGAAAAAGTCTCTTCAGATTCTCTGCCCGTTTTTAATCAGATTAGCTTTTTGTATTGAGTTGTAATTGTTCTTTATATATTTTCTATGTTAATCTCTTATCAGATACAGGATTTACAAATATATTCTCAGATTTAGTAGATTGCCATTGCATTTTGTTGATGGTTTCCTTTGTATTAGAGAAGATTTTTAGTTTGATGTAGTATTATTTTGGTTTCCCTTGCTTTTGGAGTCAGACCTTCCCCTGCAAAATGCGAAGACCAATGTCAAGGAACATACTATTTATGTTTTCTTTTAAGAGTTTTATGATTTCAGTTCTTACCTTGCCTTTCATCCATTTTGAGTTAATTTTTGTGTTTGGTATAAGATATTGGTCTAGTTTCAGTCTTTTGCATGTAGCTGTCCAGTTTTTCCTGAACCATTTATTTAAGAGACTATGCTTTCCCCATTGTATATTCTTTCTCTTTGTTGAAAACTTACTAACCATATATATGATTATTTATGGGATTTATTTCTGAGCACTTTATTCCATTGATCTATATATTTTTTTGTGCCAATACCATACTATTTTAATGACTATAGCTTTGTAGTATAGTTTGATAACAGAGTGTGTGATACCTCCAGCTTTGTCTTCTTGCTATAGATTGTTTTGCCTTTTTGGGGTCTTTTGTGATTCTACATAAATTTTGATATTAGTTTTTCCAGTTCTTATTTTTCTTTAATGCCTTTATGCCATATATAAATGTATCTTGTTTTATCCATTTAGCCACTCTGTCTTTTGGACAATTTAGTACATTTACATGTAAAGTAATTAGTGATAGATATGTACTTGTGTTAATTGTTTTCTGGCTGTTTTGGTGCTTCTTCTCTTTTAGTTCTCTCTATTCCTTTGTGGTTGGTTGACTTTATTTAGTGTTACAAGTAGATTCCTCATTTCTTTTGTGTAGTTGCTATACATTAGTTTCTTATAACATTTTGGGTCTCTTGTACATCTTCTCCATTGGTTTTCCAAGCTATATGTTTTGGGGGCTTGTATTTTGAGTGCAAATCCCAGGAGTTGAGGTGCATGTTGTAGGGTGCCTCCTTGCCTCTTCAAGGAGAAGTGCTGGACTGGTGAGATTCCTTTCAATTGTGTGTCCCTGTGCTGGGGGCAGGGTGTTTGCTGAGACCAGATCTCTGCCTCTCTTACTTGTCTTTTTGTGGTCTGTGCTTTGCTGTGGAGAAATAGCTCATCTAGTCTTCAGATATTTTTCAGAGGGAAATGATCCATGTGTACTGTAGACGTGGGGTGTCCATGGGAAGAGGAGAGTTCAGGATCTTCCTATGCTGCCATTCTTCAGATGTCTCTTAAGAAAATATTTTTTTTAAGTAACTGATTATAATGTGAAGGGTCTAACAATTACCTTCACAGAGTTCTGGACATGGGGAAGGAAGTGTAGAAGGCTAGGAGTGAACCAAGCAGAGAAGTACACAGAGTGGAAAAAATAGAGACTATTAGGCAGGCAGAGAAAACAGTGATTGCAAGTTTAGGGGCTCTAGCATAAACTCATTAAGGATGGATAGAGCATTGAATTGTTCATAATGGAAGTAGTGATGACTACTTCCCAGAGGTGACTCTGGAAAAATAGGCATGGACCAAATCTTTAAGGGCTTTGTATGTCAATACGTGTTGTGGACTCTACTTGAAAGCATTGTGCAGCCATTGAAAAATGTTAATATCATTTATATATGCTGTGATCGTTCTAATGCCTTGTGGGAGAGGAGTTGTCAGAGACTGTGAGACTAAATATAGGAGACTGTTATCTCCCAGTAATAAGTGCTAGGGCTAGACTTAAAACAAGGGCAATACAATTGGCAAGAAGAAAAACAATTCCAGAAATATTAAGGATCTGGGCATGGAATAGCAATGACTATCTACAAGACGGTCCTTTCACAATATGTTTTATTAAACAGGAGGGTAATGCTTCAGTTTTCCTTCCCTTTCAGTTTGGTAAAGTGAATACATGGAAATACATATCTCTTTATTACAGCTATCCATACCTTACAATTGATTGCCTTAAATCCACAGAGAATATTTTAGGCATTACCAATAAGCACTTGCTACCATAAACCAAATTCTTAGGCCATTAAAATTGATTTGTTGAAGAACTAAATCTATTGGGTGATAAAACTGTCCATGAGGAAAAATTGCTCTTACTTAATTAAATGTGGTCCATTAGAATCTTAGAACTTCAGTATTTGAATTAACCACATAAACCCATTGTGTAGATGAGAATACTGAAGTCAAGAGACATTAGTTTTCAGTGATAAAGTACTACTAATATCCAAATAGTCTAACTTAGTTTGCAGCACTTTACATCATACCACACTGCCACTACTATTTGATTTGAAAATTATCTTTGCTTGGATTAAATTGTTGTTCTTGTAATCCTTGAATGAGTTTTTAATCAGTTTTTATTTAATTTCAACATTTTATCCCTATTCATTTTTTTCGTGTGTTTTTAGTTCCACTTGATGATTTTCCTTTAATGGAATAAAATTTTAGTTTTATATTGTGCTGCAAATGAAATGGATAGAAAGAAAACTTTTTAAAAGAATAAGCTTCAAATGCATCCCTCCAATAATTTGACATTAGAGTACTTTTAAGTAAATTATAGTTAATTAAGCATACAAATACACTAACTACTTTAAGTACCCAATTAGCTACCTTAACTGAAAGAATTGTCCTGAATAGCACATTTTAAAAGGGCATTTTTCAAGGTGATACATAAATCTTTGTCTCTGATGTGAAGAATGTAATTACTCTTAGAAGAAAGAATATGGTAGCAGTTGATTGTTCAGAAATACAAATGTTGTAGCATGAAGTACTAGCCTCTATAGACCCCAGTGTGTTCATCTATTAAATAAAGTGTCTGACGTAAAAATTTACAAAGGTTCTCCACTTCTCTTAAGTCTTGGAATCATTCATCTATGAACCATGATCTATAACTCATTCTGTTTACAGAATCCCATACATTCACCTAAGTCTGACTTCTTTTATACCATCTGTACCCATGGCACTATATTAGCCCTAATGCATCTCATTAATATCTATATTCCATGAAATGGCTTACTACTTGGAAATTCTATTTTATTATCTGTAAAATAAAATCCCTCCAATTCTGACCTATCATCAAGGGTCTGCATGGACTCTCTATGTTTTGGTCTAATTTTTTGTTTTCATTCAAATCTAACAACTTTCCAGAGTTAATGCACTATCCCCATTTGAACAGCTCACTGCTCTATATATCCCAAATAATTTATGCAAGAGCCTCTAGATTTGTATCTAACCCCTTAGAACTAGGCACTGCATACTAATTTCTATGTCTTTGGTACATTTTTAAAATCACACTAGGGGCGTCTGAGTGGCTCAGTAGGTTATACGTCCAAATTTGGCTCAGGTCATGATCTCATGATTCATGGGTTCAAGCCCCGCGTCGGGCTCTGTGCTGACAGCTAGCTCAGAGCCTGAAGCCTGCTTCACATTCTGTGTCTCCCTCTCTCTCTGACCCTCCCCTGCTCACTCTGTCTCTCTCGGAAATAAATTTTAAAAAATAATAATAAAATCACACCAAAGGAGGAATGAAAAACACACCCTTACACTGTCCCCTCTCTGGGCTTTTTTTTTAAACATTACCTTTTAATGTTCAACATCCATTCTCACCTTAGTAAAATCTAAAGTTAACCATCATCCCTATTCTTCTCTAAAACAATATTAATACCTTAGAATTCTTAAGTGTATTCAGTGGTCTTTAACTTATTATTATGTAGCATTTAAATTTCATTAGTTTAAAAAATCAACTTCTGGACTATAATTTACATAAAATAAAATGTACATATGTTAAGTGTACCATTGGAGCTTGGACAATGAATACACCCATCTATTTGGTTTTTAACATCCCCAAAGTCAATCACTTTTGTTAGGATGAATTATAAATAATCACTAGTAGGGTTCAATCTAATTGGTACTGTAGCTGAATTTAGATTTATTGGCAGTGCTTTCAATTCCTTTGTTTCTTATTGCTTCTATCATTCTACTCTTTCATTCTCTGTTCAGTTTTACTTGTCCAGAGTTGCAATATTTAGTCTATTTTGTATAGAATTCTGGTTTTGAGTAACTTGTGTTTTAGTACACTAAAGATATTTCTTTTCTGTGCTCCTTTTCCATTGTTGTTAAGACCACTGTCTAATTATTACTCCTTCTAAGTAATTTATTCTTTTTTGTTAGCTGCTTTTAGATCTCCTGAGGTTTCACTTATAATTATGCTGTTGTGAATTTATTTTTAATTACTCTGCTTGAATTTCCTGAACTGTAGAAATTTTCCATCAATTTTGGGAAATACTTGTTCACTATTGCTTCAACTGATACCCTCTATTTTCTCTATTTTTCCCTCTGTGTATTCTATTCAGCTAGGTATTAGAGTTTATTATTTTTGTGTCATTTAGTCTTCAAATTATAGCCTCTTTCTGCTGCATTCTGGGTATCCTCAGTTATTTATTGTTATCTATTTGGCTGTTTCTGAAATGTTAACTTGCTTGTAGAGATTTTAATTGGTAATATCTGTATGTTTTCCTTTTAGAACAATTTATTTTTAATGTCTTATTCCTATAAGGTCTTTACCTTCTTATATTTCTTGAGTTATTTTGAAAATACTTGATATCTCCATATTAGTTTCCTACATCTCTTAAAGTGCCACTAACTGGGTAGTTTAAAGATGGGAATGTACTGTCTTGCAGCTCTGGAGGCTAGAAGTTTGCAGTCAAGGTGTTAGCAGGTTGATTCCTCCTGAGAGCTGTGAGGGGAGACTCTGTCACAAGCTCCTCCTTGCTGCTCATGATTTTCTAGCAATTTTTGACACTTGTTGGCTCATAGAAGCATCACCTTAATCTTTGCATTTCTGTTCACATGATGTTCTCTCTTTATAAGGAAACCAGTCATAATGGATTTGGGAGCCCACCCTTTTCAGTAAGGCCTATGTTAACTCTTCCCAAATAAGATCAGATTCTGAGACTTAGGACTTTAATGTATGAATATTGAGGGGCAGGTGGTAGGGACACAGTTCTACTTATAACAGTCTCATAAAAAATCTGGATCTGAAATTTGAGAACTTGGAGTGTTGTTTGGTTTTCATGTCTGCTGAGTAGATTGCTTCTTTTTGGGTTTTAAAATTGAATGTCTATTTGAATTTTCCATGAGGGGAAAAGTATCTTTTCTCTATTGGGATTCTACAAGGCTTGGGTGGGTAAGAGAGTTTTTCATAGCAGTTTTGCTTGTACTTAAGCTACGAGCAGACATGAGAAGGCACAGCTTCAGGGATATTTTTGTTGTCACCATTATTAATTTCCAGCCTTGGGGTTTTCTGCACCACATGTCCAGTGTCCATTTGTACTCCAAACCCACAAGAAAAACTAGACTTGAAAATTCTCTCTAAATGACATTTTCTATAGAAAGCCAGGTTAAAGCACCACTTTATTGACTCCCCTCTGGGCTGTAGACCTGAGATTATTTCAATCCTTCCTTAAAGGGACTGGGATTTATACATAATTTTCATGCCCCCTACCCTTCATCAAGTGCCCCAGGCCTCCTAATGTGTCCCATGGAGAGAGTAAAATATCCCACCTCCAGCCCTTCCTAAGGCTTCAGACGTGCTGCTACTTTGGCTCTCAACTTGCTTTCCTCTCCTGCCATCTGGGCAATTTTCTTTTTCTCATTCTTTAAAAATCTCAGGCATAATTTGTGAATTATGTTTGGCCCTCATCCATACACACCAGTAGGAAACTTTTTTCAGTGGCCTTTCCTTATTTGCTAGAACCAGAAGTTCTAATTCCCTTTTATTGAACAGTTGAAGATAAATGTTCAAAAGGTTAAAGTGCCTTAGCTAAGGTCAAGTTGTTTTTCAGAATTCTAGTCTTTTGACTACCTATTTGGTGATCTTTTACCTTCTCACAATTTCTTTTTTTACCCATTATTATCTCCTCACTTGATAAAACAACACAGAGGCCTTTTGAGTTCATGTCATTTGTCCCTAGATTCAAAACTCTTCTGAATCTTAGAAACCACAAGAATAAATGGCTTGGACATTCAGGCAATGAATAATTTTAATATGATTAGTGATTATTAGAAAAATTCTCCCTTTCTCTAACCAAATACTAAGTGACACTTTGATCTTAATATTGTCTAATTCTGCATAGGGTCTTTCTAGGCCTTTGATATTAAATAATCTCATGCAATTTTAAGGTATAGATTTGACATTTCTTCAACTTCAAATGGTTTAGGTGATTCCTTAATTGGAGTCTCCTTCAATTGTTGTGGAGGATGTCTGCATAGATTCAGCCACAAGTTGACTTCTGCCATGAGGCTTGCAGGAATGGGATTTTTCTAGAGAAAATCTTGTAGAAACCAGTATAATTGAGAATTGGGCTTATTGGGATTTTTGCATTAGTCATCATTTAAAATCACACATATAATTTTAAATTCCATTTTCCATAAGGTCAGACTGACTCTTGTTATATACCAAGACTCCTGTCAATCTCTCAGCTATAATTCACATTTAAGACTCTTGGATAAAAGTTCATGGGCTCCGTGTAACAATCAATTAAGATTTGAATTGGTGTGTGAAAATAATATTCAGATACTTTATACCACATTTTTCCCCTCTACTTTCAGCTTTATCCTCAAGATAAAGGGTTTTAGTGATTTTTAGGATAAGCCTAAATATGAATCTGCTCTACAAAGAAAGAGACATTTAAGGAAAGAAGCATACAGAGAGACAGGAAGCTGTAAGTTTCCTGAGATGAACTAGGAGTATACCAAAACATGAAATCTTACTGAATTTTGCAGTGAATGAGTTAGGAATCTAACAGTACGTGGAAATTTCCTTTGGTCAGTTTTTGACTGTAAAGAGCTGGGGAGTAGGGGTTGTGTACACAAATCAATGCTCACTTGTAAACAAATGCCCCAAAACTACAATTTATCTGATTGTCAAGCACTTTAATTTACATTCCTTTTAGATGTGAAAAGAATCTTGCTGTGACATCTATCCTATCAAGGAACACTAGCATTGATCCAAATGATATAGTTAGTAAACTATGCCCCCAAAGTTTTATCCTTGGTTGAAAAGGAAGATTTACCTTATAAAAGGAACACTAATCATTTCACTTCTTTGCAACTTTTGCTATATCTTACAAAATACCAGAAAAACAGAAGTGACATTTATTAAGATAAACTAGTTTCCGTTAAGCTGTGAAGCAATGGAAACCTTAGGGAAAAAATGTATTCTTACATCCCAGTCCAATGTATGAAACACCATTGCTTTATTAATAGTGCAAGTATGAAATTGTATACTTGCTCAGATTTCAGTTTGATACTATTTTGAAAAGAAAATAGATACAAGATCCCATGAAAAACCATACCATAGTTAGCTAGACCTGAGAAGCCTTTTGGGATATTACTCAAGGTTTCTTTCATGAAGATTTCAAAAGAATGCTAGTGATTAAAAAGAACCACAAATTCACAAGTATGCATGATTGCAAATGAGACTCTTGATAACTGTTCTTAATGAATAGAGACTTCCTGTATGGTATGAAAGTGTTCGTTATAGTATTTCAAAACTTCAGCCATCTGAAATAATCCTAAGAAAGATGTTTACCCCTAAGTTCTGTATTACATTCAGAATTCACCATTTTAATTGATATTTTCCTTCTATGAAGCTTTATTTCATTATTGGATATATGGCATGTTGCCTTTCCTGAATTGAGGAGTCTTCTCTGAATGCAAAGGAAATAAAAAGTCTTGATCATCAGAACAAGGAAAGAGAATCACTAACTCCTTTTGTATGACAGTTCCTATTTTTTTCCATCAAATTACCTTACCTTTCCAAATAGGGTAGCTAAAAGATATTTTGTAAGATTTATATTTATTTTATACTGGTATTATTTTCCTGTATAAACTAAGTGATGGAAATGCTTGATGAGTGATCAATAGTATTTTAGGCTTTCTGTTATTTTATTTTCTTCCTTTGATATCAATTTGGCTACACCATAGGTCAAATAATATTGCAACAAACTATATTACAAGAGAATATCATCTACCACAGTTCACCTAGTGAAGTATGCAGAAAATATCCTCTCTTGGGCATTGAGAAACTCCAGCATCTCAGCTCATTCACATTGAAATGAACAGGAATTAAATTCTATCCTTCTTCCTTTTTTTGATTTTTTTTTTTTTTTTACAAATAGTTTATTGTCAAATTAGTTTCTACATAACACTCAGTGCTCATCCCCAAAGTGCCCTCCTCCATGCCCATCCCCCCCTCCCCCCCACACCCATCAGTCCTCAGTTTTTGTCAGCATTCAAGAGTCTCTCATGGTTTGCCTCTCTCCCTTTCCCCCACCATTTCCGCCCTTCTTCTCCCCCTTGTTCCTCCGTCAAGTTCCTCCTAATCCTCCTATACGTGCAAACATATGATATTTGTCCTTCTCTGCCTGACTTATTTCGCTCAGCATAACACCCTCAAGGTCCATCCATGTTGCTACGCATGGCCAGATTTCATTGTTTCTCATTGCCATGTAGTATTCCATGGTATAGATAAACCACATCTTCTTGATCCATTCATCAGTTGATGGACACTTAGGCTCATTCCATGTTTTAGCTATTGTGGAGAGTGCTGCTATGAACATTGGGGTACATGTGCTCCTATGCCTCAGCATTTCTGTATCCCTGTATCCTTTTTTTGAGTTATAAACCAATTCAACATTGATTTATCATACTTCTGGTAGAAACAAAACAACAGCAGCCTTGATACCTGCCTTCAAAGAGCATATAATATAGTCAGGGATACAGAGTAGAGAAAATGCAGACTTCCATAATAGATACAATGTGTAGGACAATACTGATGCCCACAGAGGCAGTTACAACAAGGTGGTGGGATCAGTAGTCTTGACAAAGGAGAGGGAAAGGCAGAGTTGGGGTTATATGTTATAAAAGACAGAGTTGGGGTGCCCAGGTGTCTCAATTGGTTAAATGTCAGACTCTTGCTTTCAGCTCAGGTCATGATCTCACAGTTGTGGGTTTCAGCTCTGCACTGGACTCTGTGCTGGCAGTGTGGAGTCTGCTTGGTATTCTTGCTCTCTCTTCTTCTCTGCCTCTTCTACACTTGTGCAGGAGGGAGCGCGTGTGTGCTAGCGCACTCTCGCTCACTCTCTTTCTCAAAACAAACATTAAAAAAAAGAGTTAATGAGGAGCAATGAAAGAGCATTCTAGTTGAGGAAAAGATAGGTATGAAGTCACAGAGGCATGAAACTGTGATTTGGAGAAGTTCAAATAACTTTATAGTCTGAACAAGGAATGTGGGTGGGGAAGAGAGTAACAAGAGATTAAATACTGTTAAACCTATTTGCTAGTAGAAGCTGACAAGCAGTAAATAATGAAAGGATTAGTTTGTATTTTAGGAAGATGGCTCTGGTAGCAGCATGAGGAGGTTGTTAGGAGGAATCAGAAAGCCATTGGAGGGACAGGGAAGACCTGAACTAATACTGCAGCAGTGAGTTGACAAGGAAGTAGATTATTTAAGGGATATTGAGGAGGTAGCTTGGGCAGGTCCATGTGACTGGAAGAACTGGAATTGGTAGTAGAGTCTGATGCCTTAAATTTCAACTGGGCCAGATGAGAGAATAATGGAGCCATTCACAAAGAGAGACACACTTTAGTGGTGTAAAGTGTAACTTTTATGAAAGTATTACAGTGAATTGATCTTTAACTTGTAGAGTCTGTGCCTATAGCACAAATAGAGATACTCTGTAACTAACTGTTGAATACACAGGTATGGAGTTTTAAACTACAGTTACAGTTCAGGGAGTCTCCATCATATTCTACCTGCCCCATGTATCTGACAGATATGTTTTAAAAAACAAGCAATATTATTTTTGGGAAAATACATTGCTTTTCACAATTCCATAGTAGCTACAATTTATTGCATGTACTGTGCTAAGTATTTTACACAAATCCATGCTACAGTCCTATGGGATAGGTATTTCCTAAGGCTTTACAGCCATTAAGCAACTTGTCCAAAATATCCCACTGCTTGTGAATGCTGGAGTGAGAATTTGAACACGAATCTGTCTAAAAGGCTTGTCCTGTGGACCATACCATATCTTGACTTTTGACTTACCTCTCCAGATAATATAAACTATTTCTACTAGGTAGCTTGACATTTACATTTAATGGAATTGGTTCTTACAATAATTTTAAATAAGAGATAACAGTAAATACTTGGCAACATTCTGTGAAAATATGTATTTCTTTCTGTCCACACAAACAAAAAAATAGGTAAAGATCTCTTTGAAAGTAGCCATTACAAAAAATGACAAAAACAAAAAACCAAAGCAAAAAAAAAGGAAAAAAAAAACCCTAATGTCTGTAAGTCTAAATATAATGAACTTATATTTGTACAGAATAGTTGACAGTGGGTTTCATTAATATTTTTATAGAACTCTATATGTTAAAAATGTTCTGATACATCATTCAATTCTTGCAACAGATAGCTGAAACAGATATTTTTCTCATTTTATAGCTGAACAGACTGAAGCACTTCACATCATATAGTTGCTTCCCCTCTTTGCATATTAACAAGACCCTGGCACTGAAAACTATAATGCCCTTACATTGATATGTTGGAACACCCTATCAAAGAAATAATATCTAGTCAAATTGTGGCATAAGTTTTAATCTCCTAAAATCTCCCAAGTGATCAATATTTTCTCCTTATAAGAATGATGATTTTCCTTCACAGAGACTGAAAACTTAATTAAACTTTAGTTGCTATTTAGCCAAACTATAACACAATTTCATTGATTAGAAATGATGAGTCCTATTCATAAATTCAACAGCATTAGCAAATGAAAATATATAATGTAATACTCGAAAAATCACTTTTATGAAAGGAAAGCAGGTTTCCCAAGGATATTCCAAAAAAAGGTAACATTTATTTGTTTGATCATCTTTTTTTTTTTTTTTTTTTTTACTTACAAGTCAATATCATCTTCACAACCCATTTGCTAGTGGATGTTAGTAATAGGAAAGCTTGATCAAATGGACCATTGATCTGTACAAATAGCTATAGCCTGAGAGAGCAGTAACAGTTTGAATAGTCTGAATTTACCATAGTAAGTTCACATGAAGATGCCACCAGTAAAGTGGTGTATATGTTTATTGCTTACATAAGAACCAGGTCACCTAAAGAAGTATCCTATAGGAGTATCCTTAAATTCCACGCTTCTATGTAGGGAAAGCACTGTTCTAATAAAAGATGCACTGCACAGTTGAGAAACACATTTTAACATTATGTAAGACACAGAAGAAAGGAATATTTTAATACACTTCACATACTTAATTCAGAATTACAGAGCTTATAAGTGATGTTAAATTGTAAAAATTATATTGAATTGAATTCTGTGGGGGTGCTGGCTTACAACCACTTAACTATTAAAAAATCATGGTGTCTTTTTACATCAAAGCACGAACAACCTAAAAGATAAGCACTTTAAAAATGGCTTCCCTTTGATTTACTAATAACATTGGAAAGGAGCAAGACATGAAATGGCAGAATGAGAGTTCAAGGTTATTTGAGGCTTTATGTAAAGGGACATCAGTACTTGGGAGTAAAAGTGCCAATCCCTTACTCTGTGACTCAAGTAACCATTCATTGAGGAAAGCTGTTCTTGGATAAAAGAAATGCTGAAAAATAGTAGAATCCTAATTGAGATTTAAAGATATTAGAGAATTCCTTCATTAACCAAGGCTAAATCAGAATCTGGAACCAGCCCCACTGCCAATTTGCTTCAGAACCCTGAGTCCCTAGTATTTCATTCAATTGAACAGAACTTTTATTGGTGGTCTTGTATACAGTTGCAGGGGCTCTGGTACAGTATTATGAGCAGCACCCAGTTAGGTCAGGGTAGTCCATGACCTCAAGAATTTTACATTTTAGATGGGGAATAAGAGAAGTGCAGACATAAAACTGTATAAAGCACAAAAGGAGAAATTTGTCAAGTGTTATAAACCTAATATTGCACAGTCAGATGAGAGATTGTACTTGGAGAACCAGAAAGTGTTTTCTAGAGGAGGAGGCTTCTGAGAATCTTAATATGAGAGATCTAGTGAGGAGTATCTAAACAGAGATTATTGGCTGTAATGAATTTGGGGTACTAGGCATGCTGAGCATGGAGTTTGATTTAACTAGAAGCAATTTGGAGCAGAATAGTAAGCAACAAGGCTGGGGAGGTGTGCTGGGGCCTTTGCTGATTGGGGGCGTGAAGTGCCAGGTGAGGAAAGGAGACAGTTGTTCTTGATGGCTTTCGATAGATGATTTGAAGTATGGGTACCAACGTCTGGTGGACCTTGATGTAAACCCATAGTCTGCTCTGTAAGTGATGCATTTCATTAATAAAAGTAAATTTCTTACAGCATTGATTGCCCTTTCCACAATAAAAATGCAGATTGTGTGTGCATTTTTCCTGAGTTATGAGACTCTGAAAAAACAATGTTGCTCACTGTACAAAGTAGCTCATTAAATGTCTATGATTGACATTGTTATTGGTGCTGTGATGATGAAAGATGTATCAAACAGCATTGTTCATGGTAAATTTGGATAGGGAGATACTGATGTTGGAAGATCTGTAAGAAAGTTAGCCAGAGAGAAACGATGAGAAAGTAGAATGTACAGGACTTAGCAACAGGTTTTTATGTGTCAAGAGAGTGAAGTGTGGCTCCAAAATCTGATCCTTGTTTAGAGAGAAAAATTGAAAGCCATTTAGGTTTAGGTTTTCCTTATGGAATAAATGAGTTATATTTATAACAGACTGGTTTTGTGGTTTGGATTAGACATTTAGGTATGTTCTAACGGCAGTTAGAAATGGAGGTTTGAAGTTTAGGAGAGAGGATGAACTTAGTGAAGTGAACTTGAGAAGCATCTGCTGTGAGAGGTACTAGGTGAGGCCCTAATAGGTGATGAAATCAGCTAGGGCTACTATGTAGACACACAAGGTAAAGGATATAATCCTGAGGATTATCTACATGTGGGGTCAAGGAGGAGGGTGGAGTATCATCAAGGAAGGAGAGCATAGCAGAATAATCCTGATGACACAGTCTCATGAGGACCAAACAACAAAATAGGAAGTTTTGAGGAGATGGCCACAAAAAATGCAGAAATTTAAAGAGAATGAGGATTCTAAAACACTCCCTCTGTTTCTGGTGAAAAGGATGCCTTTGAAATAATAGTGAGAAAAAGTATTGCCAGTAGAGCTAAATTGTAAAAGATTTAGTAAATACGAAAGTGAATATAGACTACTAAGGTGAAATAACACAGATAAAGAATAACCAGAAGGAGGGAAGATTTTCAAAGTTGTAGGGGAGTGGTGCTGGTATAGGATCTGGATATGTTTGTAAGCAGAGAGACTGGAGACAACAGAACTAAAAAAGAGAGAAAAAGAAACATTTTCCTTACAGGTACTCTGGGGTTGGAGTTAAGACCCTAAGTGGAATGGTGAAGTCTTGTGGCTGGTCCTGAATGACCTCTCGGATTTTTTAACCAAGAACATTTTGCTTAGTCTCCTGCTACTTAAAAGACCCAGTGATAATATGGCTGAGTTGATATCCATGGTTGTTGGTAAGCATTTTTGAGGACTAGGACTGTGGAAGAAACAGCAACATATGCTGTCAAAACAGCAATGAGATGAGGATCCAGACAAGCACAGGTTGAAGGGCTGTCTCTACTATTTACTATCTGTGTGATCTTAAGCAAGTTTTGTGAGCAGAAGCTTAAGTCTCCTCATCCATAAAAGAAAAAGCATTTAGGGACTCTTTCTGTGTTCTGCAATAGGCACATGCAGTTGCTAAATTTGGTGTGAGTTACTATCCTATAGTAAGGTATACCATCTATATTTTCATTAATGTTCTAGTTGTACTATTAATACTCTTTCTGTATTTTTTCCTGGCTATGAAGTTACTCCATCATCCACTTAAGTAATAATTTCATAAATGCTTTCTGGTTGAACTGAGAAAATCACTGTATGTTCCTAAAGGTAATTAATTGTCTTCCTTACCGTAACCAGGAATTAATCTAAAATATTGATTTAGCATTTTCTAATATGTATATTCAATAAAATAAAACATTAATTCAAAGTGAAAAAACTCTCTCTTCTCATTATTGAGGTCACATATACGATTATTACCTTTTAATGTCCTGTTCTATCATCTTCACTTTACATATGTGTGCGGTAACAGTGGCCTCTCGGAGCCCAAACATCCTTCACAGGAGTCTGGTGGAGAGTGGTTTCCCACTATCTTGAAACAGATGAGTGTTCTCTGTGGTTCCAGGAGATTTTAAAGACAGCCAATGAGTGTTCATATGTAGTATTGAAGGATAATTTTTTAAGATCCAAAGGCCTATTATGAATGTTCACATCGTGCTAAGCGTTGAATGCCTATCCTTTCCACTCTTTCTAATTGCACCTAAAAAAGCAGAGTTTGCAAGCCAAACACTTGGATAGAAAAGTGGGTCATAATTTTATAGAAGGATGTGAGTTTAGGCACAGCTTAAAAACAATAGGCTCCTAAGACTGAGGGCATCTGACAAGCTCTAGATAGGCCCACTTGAAAGCAGCAATGGGATGATGAAAATAGATTTTATTTTCTGATACCTGTAAGGTTCTATATTACTTCTCTCTGCTTCATCCACAGAGATGGCATATTATCCTGTAGTGGATACTAACAAGCTATTCTAATAAGGCCCAATTTAGAGAAAATGAATTTTGTGTAAATTAAACAGGATTTTCATGAGACTTAATGCAGATCTTCTTAATATAAAGCAGTGGTCTTTCTCTCCTCTCTCTCTCTATTTTTTTTAATGGACAGAATCTATACTCTAAATGAAAGCTTAACCCAGAAATGAGTCTATAAAACTGATGGAGGTGGTAGTGCTCTGCTAAGGGTTAGGTTCCTTTGCCTATTCTTTTACCCCATTAGGGCTGCTATAACAAAATACCACAGACTGAGTATTTTACAAACAACAGAAATTTATCAAGTTCTGGACCATAAAAGTCCAAGATAAGTGTGCCAACATGTTGAGGTGAGAGCCTTCCACCAGGTTGCAGAGTTTTATGTATTCTCATATGGGAGAAGGGGCAAGAGAATTCTCTGCAGCCTCCTCTCTAAGGGCACTCCAGTGTGGTTTTTTTCAACACCACAAAGCAATTAACTTCATAACCTACCTGGACATAGCATCCAATCCCACAGGCTAAGGGCTATTGCCATAAGACTATCTCCATTTCAGTTTCCAATTGCAAATTCGTTGTTGCACAGGTTGTTACCTGTGTTTCTGACTGGCTATAAATTGGAGGTCCCCACAGCTCCTTCTCATGTTCAATTAATTCTCTAGAGCAACTCATAGAACCCAGACATTTACTTACATTTACTAGTTTATTATGCAGAATACTATATGGACACAAATGATAAATAGATGAATTGGTACATGGTGTTAGGTCCAGAACAGTCATGAGTGTGCTTCTGAGTGAACTTCTGCCTCATGGAACTGGGGTGTGCCATCCTCTTAGCACACTGATGCAATCTGAGTTTTTAAAGAGCTTATGTAGAGTTATGTAGCTTTTCCTTCTTAACAGAGATTGGTGGTTATGGGCAAAAGTTCCAACCCTCTAATCACTTGGTCTTTCTGGTGACCAGCCACATCCTGAAGCCAGCTAGTGTCCCCACTCCAAGTCACCTTATTGGCATAAACTTAAGGGTCTCAAAAGGGACTCCTTAGGAGTAACAAAAGACATTCCTATCAGGAAATTCTAAGGGTTTTAAGAGCTTTATGCCAGGAACTGGACACAAAGGCCAAATATGTCTTCCTATACCACATGTACCTACCCTACTCATGAAGGTTCTGCCTTCATGACATAATCACCATCCCAAGACCCTACATTCTAATACTACCATCTTTGGAGTCAGGACTTCAACATGAATTGTGAGGGGGACACAAATATGTTAGACTATAGCACCTGCTTTCTGGACTTTAAACTCTTTGAAGTTATGGGCAATGTTTGCGAAGCCAGTAAAATGGAGTTTTTCCCTATGAGCTTTTCACTATGCAAAGATCATAGACCAGGATTAAAGTATATTTGTTTTTACAGTAGTGAGTGGAAAAGAATAAACAGTAATTTCGGAGTCTGCAGATCCAGGTGACAAAATGAAAAGGGAAGATTAGAGCAGAAAACTTGAGTAAGAGGGCAGTAGGAAGCTGTCTTGTCCTTGAGGATTACACTGAAGCAAGGCATAAGGAAGAGAAAATAAAAATAAAGTATGTTGAAGTCATACAGGGTGCCAAGCATACGAGTTATATTTCATCTTCACAACACTGCTCTGAAATAGGTATCCTTTCCATTATACAGATTAAGAAATTAAGGCTCGGAGAGTTTAAATAACTTTCCCATTATTTCTAAGTGGCAGACCTTGGATTTGAACCCAAGTCTGATTAACTCTTAACCTAAAATTTCCACTACAGTATGCTAAATTGAAGTAGGGCAAGGGGTGGATAGAAGGAGGGATTTGCTGACATTTATAGTCTCTGTTTACATTTCAGTTTTGTTTGGGGCTGTCTGGAGGGAATGCAGGTGTTACTCAGGAAGTACCAGGATAATACTAAGAGGGTGCCTCCTTGCTCCAGCCTGACACATCTAGGCTGGAGCTGCCTCCTCTCATTGCTTGACCCTGCCCAGAAAGAGGAATGAAGAGCTCCCTGTGCTATAGTCTTTGTACTCATTTAACTGTCAACACAGCCTATTCTTTTAATACCCTTGCCTGATTCAATACCACCTCAAACTGTAAAAATAAACCCCTTTTTAAACATTAAAAAAAATGTATACTTTATTAATATTCAGGGTCACTGGGTAGAATCTTAGATTTAGATGTGCCCTCAGAGGTTAAATCATTACACCTTGGATCATAGCTCAGACTTCTGGGTTATCTCTTGTGGGCTAGGCAGTCTGGGGATGAAGGTTCTGGGTCAGAGCTCTGATTTTATCCACCTTTTGTGGTGGTGCAGGCATCAAGGATACAAATCTTCCTGTAGTGTCCACAGACACTGGATTGAGATCAAGAGTTTAGTCCAAGGGAGAACCTAGCAAGAGGAAGGTCGGCCAAAATTAGGACCCTATGACTTTAGACAATTGACTAAGGACTTCAGGGGCATGAAACATGACAGGATCTAGGAAAGAATTCTAGAGTATAGATGGGGTCTAATCTACGTCTTTTTGAAAGATGGATCTGGTTAAGAGAATTGAAGCCAAGGCTGGAAAAATAGAGTAAAAGTGGCTCAGTGCTGAAGGTTGGGTTTCTTCCCTGAGTTCTTGGCCATTAGTTTTCAACCATGAAGCAGGGCAAGCAGTTGGTGGGCTCAGTTTCCTGTTAGTTAAACCTGGCAGGACCTAAAATGTCTTCTTAGGGGACAAATGGGCAGGGTTTTCATTCCAGGAAGAATGACCTTCAGATCCTCCCTCTACCATTTAATATCCACTTGGAGAGTCATTCAACATCTCTATTCCTCACTTTCCTATTTGCATGGAAGAGGGATAATAGCACATATTTCAGAGGGCTGTTGGGAAGATTAAACTAGATAACTACAGAGTTTAGAACATATAGTCAGTGCTATGTATTAATATAACTAATGTTAACTATTGTTACGTCAACTAAGATAGCTAATATTTGTGCATAAGATATGTTAGTAAAGCAAATCTGGTGAATAAATGGTGAATAACCTGTGCCCCCACTCTTGGTCTTGGGCAGACTTTGCTAAGAGATCATGGCATTCTTTCCCAACAAACCTAGATGTTGCTTCACAAATATTCTCCATATACAGGTCTAGGGAGTCCCTTCTAATCAGGGTTAGAAAGCATTTAATATCTTTTTCTAATGTGTGAGTTTCCCTCACGGTCTTTTAACAGATGAAGATCCAGTTTTTTAATAAACCTTTCGCTATTGATGAACTTACTGCCTCCAAAAGTCATCCATTCATTGTTAGATACCCCTAATAATTACAGTTGTGGTAGAGAATCTACTTATTTATTAAATAAAAATGCTTTAAAAATCTAGCTTACCTGAGAGAGATTGGCTTTTACTGCCATAATCTATGCACAAATATGTTATCTCTTGTAGGAATATCCATCAACTTTTAGGTTCATATTTACTGATATTATAAGAAATTATCAGGGACTGCCTGGGTCCTCAGTTGCTTAAGCATCTGACTTTGGTTCAGGTTATGATCTCACAGTCTGCAGGTTCAAGCCCTGCATCAGGCTCTGTGCTGACAGCTCAGAGCCTGGAGCCTAGTTCGGATTCTGTGCCTCCTTCTCTCTCTCTCTGCCCCTTACCCAATCATGTTCTGTCTCAAAAATAAAATAAAAACATTAAAAAAATTTTTTAAAATTATCAAATATTTTTTGTAGGTGTTAATATGCATTTGGCAGCTGGCCTTCAGTAAAAAGTTCAATGTTCTTGCAGATATAACTTTGACATTTATTTTTGGCAAGATAAACACTGTTCTAATACTTTTTTTTAAATATCACTCACACACATAAAAGCAGCAGTAGACAAAGAAATAATTTGAATGTTCTATGAAATATTTTTGAATTTGTGTATTCCATGGATTCTAAACATGATTTCTAATTTAATCATGAATTTCAATTACAAAAAAAAAAAAAAGAAAAACTGAAAACCAAAAGCCAAAACTTTAATGATGATAGACCTAAATATCTTGGTGGGAAATTTAAGAGTAGACATATTCATTCTGGATTATCAGTTTCACATAGATAAAATTGTTTATTACTTCAGGGGAATAAAAAACAAAAAGACACCAACAGACTTCTTGTTTTTTCTTATTTGTCCATCTTTTATCTAGACATTAGTTCTGCTCTTCAAATAGTTTAAAGAGAGAGTATGAGTCAAAAGCTTTCTTTTTTTGTTGTTTCACTTGGTTTTTATAACCTCCTCATGCCCAGCATAAGTTTCTACCATTCAGATTATAGTCTAGTTTATGTTCCTCTTTTGACTGTTCCCTGGAGATGTTTGTGTCTACATGAAAGTAAAAGAGCCATCTGATTTGACCTTTACAGAAGATAAACAGAATGTGTTTTTACTGGCCTATAGATGGAAATAATTTGGGATATATTACACAATATTGTTTCCAAACTAATAGGAGATAAAATGATAAGCATTTATTAAACATCTATGATATGTCAGGTCATATCTCTGATTATTTTAATGCTTCTAAAAGGTGATATATATAATCCTAATTTTATGGAAGGGGAAACTAAGACTCAGAGTTTAAGCCACTTGCCCAGTGCTTCTCTAATAAGTAGTAGAGCTGAGATTTGAATGCACATCTGCCTAGCATTGCCAAACCTCTTTCCCTTCCACTACTGAACCACCTAAGTCCTACCCAAATTGAAAACTGTTTATTGGAAGTATGGACCTGGAAGAGGAAAGATATATCTGGTCCTCAATGGGTATTTTATATGGCAATCAAACATTTTGTACATCTTATGCCATATACATGAGGAAAAAAAAAATTCTTAGAAGAAAATACTCTCAATTGGAAAGAATTTGTACAAAAGTGTGTAAGTCCTGAGATTCATTATTTTCTCAAAGTCTAAGATCTAAAACAGAGCATAAGTAACCTTCAGTTTCCAGACTCCTCAGGAGGATTGTTATTCTTCTTTTCATTTTACAGCTAGCTGTCTGTGGTTTTATTACAACTTTAATTGGCTAGAGCCTTTAATTATGGTTAGGTGAATCCATTTGTGTGAAATAACAAGCATAAACTTTCTTCCATTTTCAAAAGTGAATATTTGTGCAAATTCAGATTTTTTTTTGCCACTGTATTTATCTTTTATTCTCGCTTCCCATTTCTATGTAATTTGTGTCTTTCAGATTTTATATTATTAGCTGTTAAATGTGACAGGTAGAAAAAAGGCACAAGGTCATTTCATTGTTCTCTGAATCTGTTTCAGGCACATCATTTTTTTAGTTTAAAAATCTCTATAACTTACATTTTAATCTTCTGTTTTAAATGTCTTCTTTCCTGATGACACTCCTTCAGCTGCTTGATTTATTGTAAATACTGAAGCAGATATCAAATTCCTCATTGAGTGTTCTATATTTTAAAAAGTGTAGGTTAAAAAATAAAAACCGTACTTGATTCTGGGAGATGGTATCAATGGAGGCCTAATTTTGGGATCTTCCTGAATCCTTACATAAAAACTAACTCAAAACCAAAAGCAAGAAGTCCTACTAAACATTTGCAGTGATACTAAAGGTCATCACAACTCCCAGAACTCCAAGTTATATGCAGGTGGGAACAGCCACTTTGAGCCAACACACCTATCTGCAATTGGCTTTGTACAATTGAAAGTGAAGAGAAGTAATACGGCCAAGCACAGAGACATGCCCTTCCGACTCCTCTTTAAGTTGCCTTGCTGGAAGAGTGTGGTTAGCTCTTAACTTTTTTCAGATCTACTTTACTTTTGAACTTAAAAGTTTTTGGGGGATGACAATCCAGCCATTTCTGCCAGAAAAGAGAAGCTCAAATATGAATGCAAATCACAGATCTGGATAATGGCTTGATGTTTTTCTTGCCCAGTCTTGCTTTCTTTTTATTCCTTTCAGAAGGTTATACTTTTGCATTTCTAGCTCAGTTGCAGTGACTGTTTTTGGAGTAATTCTGCTGACACAGTAGGGCCAGGATTGTTCTGAGAAAGCAGGCAATAAGAGGTGTGTGATAGGCGTGTGATGTGTGATAGTTCCTGGCACAAGATGGTGGCTGATGGCTTTTGGTGGAGGAGATTTAGAGGTGCAATGATTTAGGCTTTGAACATGTATGAGGAGAGCAATATACACAAAAACAACGGACTTGGCTTGTTTTAGGTTTCATGGACTATCTATTGAAGGATTCATGAAAATCTGAGGACAATTAACAGACTGGTAAAAAAAAAAAACAAAACTAAGTATGTAATCCAGAAAGCTTCATTGGTAGAACTTATAAAGAGGCCCATATTTTTTTATGATAGGAAAGCAGAAAAACAACTGGAAACCAAGCTTATTCCCTTAGGGAAAACATTCTGTCCCCTAAGGCTACAAGAATCCCCCCTGAGATCTCCTACTTCAACTTCGGGCTACCAGATCAATAACTAGAGTTAAGTTGCAGCTTAACCCAGGTAAAGACATGTTGGGCCTGATAAGATCCTAAAGGGGCTGCAAAATTAGCCAACATGTACTAAAAGAAACTGGCAGAGTACCCATACAACTGGATTTTGAGGGTACTAGACCTAAGGGAACCATACTGTAAGACTGGATAAGGGAGATATAATTGGGATAAGGACCTCAGAAGACGGGACAAACTCACTCCTTGGATATCTCCTAGAAACCAGGAAAAAGTGATTTTTCCATGCCGAGAGAAACTGAAATGCCTGAATTGTTTAAGCAAAGGGCAAAGAAAAAGGTTTCAAATGTTGATGACAGTGCATATCCTGGAACTGGTATAATATGTGCAGCCAGGAGACCTGCCAGAGAGCTCTTAGAGGATACACCATTCACCAAAATGATTAGAAATGTAATAGTAGAAGGGAACCGGCTTCATGAAGAAATTTAATGGTGGCTCTACTCTGGAAAGTAGGGCTGACGGCAGGAGACAGTGTTAGAAAGATTGACTTGTTGATAGCAGTGGGGACTATGGAACCCTGAAGAAATAGAGGCCTCCAGATGTCATTAAGGAACAGCGAAGTGGGCATGACCTGCAAAGAATTGTAAAGACCTGCAAAGAATTGTAAAGATGATTAATAGACCTGGTGTTTTCAGGGGTGAAATGGTTAAACAGCCAACGAGGTTACTGCTGAATGTACATAATAGCAGGGAAATAAATAGGCAGGAAGTGAGAATGGATGGGCACGGAACTGAGAGCAATTTCACAGATGAGACACGTGTGATCTCTAATTTCCAGAACTAAGCCATTTTCAGACCTAGAATTCATTGAAGTGGGAACTAAGTTGCCAAAAGGAAAGACTCTGTAACACCATGACAAGCATGTGCTGTAATGATTGCTCTAGTCCTTTCTCACAGGTCCAATGGGCAACTGGTTAAGCCTAAAAATTGGAATTTGTGTTGGGGAAATAAAAAAACCTTATGTTTAAAAGGACATATTGTCCACAAAGGTCAAACCTAAACTTTGAAAATGCATAATTTTCCATTTTGGTGTCAGAGTGGTTGGTTCTATGACCAAAATGGCCTGGTTCATTTATTGAATGGACTGTCATAGGACTCAAGTCTCTACTTTATAAAAGAAAAATCATTTTTAGTATGCTAATTTTGGTAAACTAGATAAAATTTTTACTGACTAGTGGTAATTCATCTCATTCTCTTTTCTTTTTTTTTTTTTTTTTTTCCCTCTCTCTGTCTTTATCTTCATACTGAATTTACAGAAGTCTCTAGCAGGAGATCTAGACCCACTCAATTCATACAGCAGTTCAGGATGGAGCAAAAAGTCTTGGAAGTCTTCATCTCAAGCCAGTATCTGGTGGGCCAGAGATGGCCCTGAGATTTGTGCAGCTTCTGAGTTTCTCAACATTCATTAGATTTTTGTTTCTCTTTAGCCCAGTCCTATACTAGGAATGCATTTTTTATCTCATTCTGTTTCTGTCCAGTAAGCTTGTTTAGTTTTCCAGTCTCTCTGGTGAGTTGGAGTCCTAATTTGGATCTGTTCTAATATGGTATAGTTTTTCATACTCCCACTTAATGTTTTATTGCACCCAAACCTCTGTCTTACTCAATAGCAATATCCATTGCTTTTCCAGGAACACACCTGCTCCTCTACTCTTCTAATAATTTGGATTCTTCCAGTCCTCTTAGCCCTCCATCAAGTACTGTTCACTTGTTTATTGCTTCAGTCTAATACATTTCTAGGATACTGTGCCCTGAACTTCCAACTGGAATTTTTGGGTTCTAACCCAGAAACTGGTTATTTTCTTTACATTTTGGCCTGGCTTCAGTGCATGTAATGCAGTAGACTGGTACTTTTGTGACATAGCAATAGAAAATAAAAATTGGTTGTTTATATTTTTTATTAGCATTTGCAAGAAGTAACTCCTCTGTATCTTCATACAATGATGAAAGAAAAATCCAGCTTTTTTCCCTACTGAATTAGGTATTTTCCTCATGTCAAGATCTGTGTACGTACTAAGATTTTACCCAACTTGCAAGCTAACATATTTGCTTGCTCCAGTTTCATGGTTAATAGAAGACCTGAAACTCTAGTATCAGAGATAGAGGACTATTACAACAGCAAATGGAATGAGTATCCCAGAGATCTGCATGACAGATGAGAAATCTTGAGCTAGGGAACCTAAGTCTTTTTTTTTAATGTTCATTTATTTTTCAGAGATAGAGAGCATGCACATGAACAAAGGATGGGGCAGGCACGGGCGGGGGGGCGGGGGGAGCAGTGGGAGAGAGAGAGAAAGAGAGAGAGAGAATCCCAAAATCTCAAAATCAAGAGTCAGAGGCTTCACTGACTGAGCCACCCAGGCACCCTAGGACCTGAATCTTTTATAATGAGCACTGTCTTTTGGCCCAGATGGAGACACTCTCTTTGTTATATAGGACTATAAGAAGCTTGCTCTTTGCCCTGGAGGGAAATGGTGTCACTATCTTTAAGTCTGTTTTCTCTATAAACACACTTTTAAAGATAATTTGGAACAAAGGCAGTCCATGCTTCTCATAAGGCCAGATACCCATGGAGGGAGTATTGTCAACAGCCCATACTTTGGAACAATTCAGAGTCTATTACCTTGCCCCAAAACATTATTTTAAGAGTCTTACTCTTTAGGATTTGTTTGGTTGGTTTTGAGAGTGCTACTCTGTAATCAGTTAATCCTTTTATTCTTGAGACTCCCCTTATTCTAAGCATTTTTCTTCTAAAATTATAAACAGCAGAGCACTAAGAGGAAATCCTAGAACCAATATCTTTTCTCAACCTTATGGAACAAGTACTATTTTCTTTACTCTTAACAACATGGATGCCTTGCTTCCTTCTTCTGTCAAGTACCTAGATCTTTTGGAATGGGAACATGGACTGTAGTAGAGCTGAATTCATTACTTTTAATCCCCTCTGATTGACCTTGGGAGTATGGAAAGTATAGACTTGAGTGGCAACAATTTGGTGACACCAATATTCGGTTTCATTTCAATGGGTTGTCTCTTTTATCTCAACACTGTGCTTATGTTCTCTGAAGCTGGAACTGTTGAGTGGGATGTCTACATTAAGTTAGGGACCTGTTCTTATTATTTCAGGTATGGTATATACCTAACTCTGTCACTACCCTGCTACACTATGTAATTTTAGGTAAGTCCCATTATATTTTTGAACTTTACTTTCCAGATTTGAAAAATGAGAGGCTGGAACAAGTTCAAAGATCAAGAACTCAAATTCCTATGGTCTGGGCAGCACAATTCCACAGGTGATATTCACACCATAGTCTATATAAATGGGAAAACCCTTAGTTACCAGGGCCTTCTAGAGGTGTGCCTCTTAGTGGCTCTGTCTACAAGAAATCCAGGGCTGTTGTATTAATTAATAGGGCCAGGATGTATTAATGTAGTGGTACAGCCTGTGGCCAAACCAGAAAGGCTATGTCCTTCAAACTGATTCATAGGGCGGTGTACTTTGGAACTTCGACTCAGATTTTATATATTATGATTTTGTTGGGACTACAGGAACTCTTATTTCTTGTTTGTTTCTCCTTTGAGGTACAGTCCTTTCTCTGAGGCATACAATTACTTGAAAATAAGAAAGGTGAAGAAGAAATGAATGTATAAAAGCAAGTAACCACACCAGTTGAAACATCGTTCTGGTTCAGGAGATCCATGGTTCTGCTTTCCCAAGACCATTTCTTGGACTAGTTGCATAACAATCACCTGGAGAACTCAACTAAAAATTAAAATTAAAATTAAAAAAAAACTTTTGGGGTTCACACCTGCTGAATCTGCATCTCTGGAATGGAGGCCAGAAAGTCTGTTTTGTCAAGGGTCCCCCAAGTGATTGTAAGATGCAGCCAGCGTTGGGAACCAGTGACTGCAGAAGTGTCTGGAAGGAGCAGGGACATTTTTTTGTGGATAAACTCTCCACCTTCATTGTAAAGCTACTCACTCTGGGTAAAGATTGGGTACTATGGCATGGAGCATTTCAGGTTAAATACAGTATTTATTTCTCTAGATAGCAGGTTTAAGAAGCTTGGGTGCTTACATGAGCACAGGTCTGAATACACTTATCAAATTATCTTGAATCATTTAGCTTTAATTGGATGACTAAGATTTTGGAAACTGAAGATTGGCTAAGGATTGGCACAAGTGTGTTAATTGCCCAAGTAATAGTACTTGCTTTAATTGAATTTAGTTAATTTCCTTTTTGCTCTTAGTTTGCTTTTTTTTTCCTTCTTGGTCTAGTTGGGATTTAGTTTTTAATAGGGTGTATGTAGAATTGCACTGAAAAGAAACTGTTCTTATTCAGATTAAAAACCAACAGAATTCATTCTTTTAGTTTTCTGATGATTGGGTCTATAAAGCACAACTAAATTAGGTGCAGGACCATAAAATTAGCTCCAGAAAATTCTCTAGAGGATATCCTAATGTCAGATAAATAGCATCCTACTTCTACTCCTTACCTCATAGCTTGACTGTGATGACACATGGTAAATTGGACCCAATTTCGCAGCTAGCCTGAGGATAACATTCACATGGCATTAATAGCAACACCACCCTTCCCTGGCACCTATGGCAGACATGGATTATCCATCATGGTATCCTTTTCCACTAGGTCTTGATGGGACCTTCAAATTCCTCTGAAGAATGATCAAGGCACCACTACCAGTTGACTGCTTCATCAAATTATCTGTAGTGCTGTGGAGTGAAAAACATGGGAGTGGGGGAGGAAAAAGGCTCATGCCTGAACTTGAACAAGCCATTTCCTCTCTCAGGGTTTCCTGTTGCTCACCTAAGGACTCTTTCCCTTTTAGTGTTTCTTCTTTTCATTGAGTTTCTGTTAGTGTATGGCTTTGTTGTTTTGTTGTGCCAGTAGTTAGGGGTATTAGCTAATGCCTATAATTCAGTAGTTTTTAAAATATAAGCCAGCTCATTTCATACTTGCTTGTACTTACTCAGCTTAACACTAGATGATCTCTAAGATTTGTTTCATTTTAAAAGAGCAACATCTATGGCCTTATATATTAACTGTTGTGGCAGTGTAGTAGGCTTCGTTAGGGTAAAATAAATTTGGAGATGTGTAGAAATAAATTTATGTGAAACTCAGAATTGGATAATTAGATTATATTCTCCTTGAGATAAGGAATTGTTTTGCCCTAAACCTCCCTTTCTCTAAGACCTCTTCAGTTTTCTAAAATCTGAACTTTCTACTGTCCTACATTCTGATTAGGTTGTCATGTTTTTCTGTTAAATTTATCTCTTAGACTGTTGACCAACTTTCAGACAAAAACTTCCAAAGCTGGAAATTGATAAAGTACACAAATGTATGTAAAACCAAAGATGGCCCAACAACTTATCCAGAATTCTTCCTGCCTCCATTAACCATTGACCCAAAGCACACCTCTCTATATTGGCACTTTGTCAGGTAGATAGCTAGTGTGGAAGAGTCATATAGTTGCATTGTCTACAGATCTGTTTTGGCAACACAGTAGACAATAAGCACTTAGTAGGAGGGCGGTGCCTTTTTTTTCTCTCCTAGAAACCATACGCTTAAAGGGAAAAACAAACCATCAATATACTAAACCTTACCCATCAGTTCCTACACCAGGTGATGACCCTGACCTTAAACTGCTAAACCCTGAAAGTTCTCCTTTTAAATCTAAAGGAGCCATGAATAATCAGTTTGTTTTTTTTTTAAACAATGTAGTACATGAATAAAGTGCTGTACTCTTGGAGGGTGTTATTCAAAATACAAAAGGTGTTATTCATAATACCTCTTTTACTGTAGAAAATGCATGCTTGCTAACTTGGGTTTCAGCTGTTGTTTAAAGAAAATCTGCAGATAGAGCAAAAGGGCAAAAGGGTGACATCTGGCATAACAGACTTTCTAAGATGGTTTTGGCATAAAGCCTGCATTAAACAGAAGAAGCAGAAAAAAAAATCTGTTGAAATAAAAGGAAAAAAATTAGGACAATGCAACACTGACTTCTAATTTTTAGCAAACCTGTTTAGAACCAGTGCAACTGTTTTGTTGTTGTTATGACCTGAAATGGGCCATCACCTCTAATATTAGCTCTGAAAGACAGGAGAATATGACTATGCGATATTTTTTTCAAGTGAAGGAGACTGAATCTTTTTATAAATTCTCAGCCACTGTACATCTTGACTTCACCTTTTCACCTGTGTAAGTATTGCACAAAAAAGTCCA
The DNA here is from genome assembly GCF_003009895.1 of Hyaena hyaena. Taxonomy (NCBI): domain Eukaryota; kingdom Metazoa; phylum Chordata; class Mammalia; order Carnivora; family Hyaenidae; genus Hyaena; species Hyaena hyaena. The sequence continues at coordinate 816,044 of NW_024080978.1, forward strand.
CATTATTAAAGGATCTCCTCCATTTGACTTGTTTGGATACTTGTAAACGTGATGCATCAAGTGCTATTTGAGGTCATAAGGAATATATTTTATATTCAAAACAACAGTGGCATGGAAATTATGATCTCTGTATCTTGAAAATAATATACTACTTGATACAAACAGGGACAAATTAGGATAAAGTTTTAAAATCATATAATTATTTAAGACACTAAAAGGTAAGAATCCCTGTAGAGAATAACCTTTGCAGAAAGCAGGTTTAAGACTAACAATTTTGTGGGCTCCCATTTTTCTTAACATACATTATTATGCCTGCATCATCTCAGTTTGAAACTGAATGGGTAAGTGAGAAGAAGGCAGGAGCATAACCATAGATTCTGGATGATCAATAGCCTATTGTTTGACAGCTCCAAGGCTCTGATTCTGCTGAATTCTTAGTGACTGAGTCCTTGGGTTAGTTATGATCTGAGCAGTTTCAGTTTGTGCCTGTTGCTTTGATATGCATGCACATCTGTGAGGCGACCAAGCCATGGCAACAATTCTGTTAAAAATCAGCCTTTGTGCTTGTCCTTGGACACCATTCATTTACACTAGAGCTTGAACTTTACTGATGTAAAGGACTTATGCTTTCACCCTAGTTTATCACATGGAAATGAAAGTGAGAATATTATCCGTGGTATGACCCTGATCTGCACATGACTAGATCTCAGTAGGAGTTTGGCATGTGAATTGGATACACAATATGGCCTTTGAGAGTTGTTTATAAATAGAACCTGTGTTGACTCACATGATTTATAAAGCCATGATTCCAGAGATTGAGCAATATTTGTTGGTTGAGAGAGAGTAAACTCAAATGACAAGTAATAGAATGCTACTTTATATAGCAGCTATATAAAATCTTTCTAGGGTAGATCGAGTTCCTTGGCCCAGACATTGAATTACATGAATTTTTGTTTTTAATTTCTCATTAATTCTAATACTAAATGTGTAAGCCTCACCATTTTTTTTTTAAGTTAAGAATTCTAAATGAAAGGAGACTGGGTAGAAAGTGTTAAATCAAGGAGAATGAAATGCTAAGAGCATTTAGAGGAGATCTATCTTGAGAATTAATGAGGGAGGCGCCTGGGTGGCTCAGTTGGTTAAGCATCCGACTTCAGCTCGAGTCATGATCTCACAGTTCGTGGGTTCAAGCCCCGCGTTGGGCTCTTGCTGACAGCTAGCTCAGAGCCTGGAGCCTGTTTCGGATTCTGTGTCTCCCTTTCTCTCTGACCCTCCCCTCTTCACGCTGTCTCTCTCTCTCAGAATAAAACATTAAAAAAAAGAGGGAGAGCGAGAATTAATGAGAAATTTAATCCTCTTGAGTTTTCAGGTTGACCTGAAGATGAAGGACCATGAATTTAAGTGTCCACCCCCACCACCCTTCACACTCCTTGATCTGTTAGAGTGGTTATTCCTTTTAGAGGTTCTCTAGTGTTCCAGGGCCTACTCTTTATCAGATTGAGTTTGGATATACAAAGAATGGATCCAAAAATGGAAAAGAATTAGAGTCACACAAAGATGGGTGTGAATATTTAGAATTAAGGAGGAAGTGGAGAAGAGTGAGGGCATAGGCTCTGAAATTAGATTGGGCTTCACATCGTACTTCTGCCACTTAACTATCGTCATTAGTTACTATGCCCAAGTATTCTCTGTAGCATGGGAATAATATGGATGGATATGGTGGATTAGTACTTAAGTCATTCTACCTTCTTTGTAGTTTGCCTTCTCTGTAGTGTAGAAAACTAAAAACTATATTTCTGAACTGTATTTTTTTCCCTCCATAAAGGATAAACTTATAGGAATTGTTCTTGTAACACAAGCAACTAGAGAGATGGCAAAATACTTTAAAAAATATTTTCAAAAATTGAACAACAGGCACTGCAATACTGTGGTCTCTGAGAGAAAGGAAACAAATGAAGTGAACCCAATAATTTGCTCAGTTTTCTGCTCTAGAACACTTCTGAGACTACAGTATGGGGAAGGGAAGCCAAGGGAAGGCAAAGAAATCCTGGTAGCTTTGCTGAATCAAGGGAATAGAGATTCGAGCCCAGGGAAGCTAAAGTGGCTATAATTTGCAAGACCAAATATTAGAAAGGAGAAAGCTGTAGAGAGAAAGACTCCCAGAGATTTGCAGAAGAGTCCTACTTAGCCTTTAAGTACTGATTTGTGTTAACATGTGTAATTTCATGAAGCTGGGGAAAGAGAAAACACGGGAAGTCAATAGGACAAATAATTCTAGGAGTACAGTAGGCTAAGGATACATCACACGTCTTCCAGGCAGAGTGACGTTCATTACACAAGCCACTGGGTAAGAGTCCTCAAAAAGATCATGCTTTAGCAGTGAAGGTAAATTATCCCAGAAAGGAGACAATTCTGTGTATGCCATGGTGGGTTGGGGAAGAGATGCACCAGGGTATGAGGAAGAAACTTAAAACCTAAAAGAATCAAACTGAACTGAAAGTCACTTCATTGTGGGCCAGAATAAACTTGGATTTTTAAAAAGTATACAATCCAGATGGCCAACAGACACATGAAACGATGCTCAGCATCCCTCCTCATCAGCGAAATACAAATCAAAACCACACTGAGATACCACCTCACGCCAGTCAGAGTGGCTAAAATGAGCAAATCAGAGAACTCTAGATGCTGGCGAGGATGTGGAGAAACGGGCACCCTCCTGCACTGTTGGTGAGAATGTAAACTGGTACAGCCCCTCTGGAAAACAGTGTGGAGGTTCCTCAGGAAACTAACAATAGAACTCCCTTATGACCCAGCAATAGCACTGCTAGGAATTTACCCAAGGGATACAGAAATGCTGAGGCATAGGAGCACATGTACCCCAATGTTCATAGCAGCACTCTCCACAATAGCTAAAACATGGAAAGAGCCTAAGTGTCCATCAACAGATGAATGGATCAAGAAGATGTGGTTTATCTATACCATGGAATACTACATGGCAATGAGAAACAATGAAATCTGGCCATGTGTAGCAACATGGATGGACCTTGAGGGTGTTATGCTGAGCGAAATAAGTCAGGCAGAGAAGGACAAATATCATATGTCTGCACGTATAGGAGGATTAGGAGGAACTTGACGGAGGAACAAGGGGGAGAAGAAGGGCGGAAATGGTGGGGGAAAGGGAGAGAGGCAAACCATGAGAGACTCTTGAATGCTGATAAAAACTGAGGACTGATGGTTGTGGGGGGGAGGGGGGATGGGCATGGAGGAGGGCACTTTGGGGATGAGCACTGAGTGTTATGTAGAAACTAATTTGACAATAAACTATTTGTTGAAAAAAAAAAAAAGTATACAACAGAATCTAACACGTATTATCCTTAAATTCACAGTGTCTGGCATTAGTGAAAATTTCCTGGCATGACTGGTGATAGGAAAACATTATTGAAAAGAAAAATTCATAGAAAAAGATCAGAACTGATAGAGATGATGAAATTGACAGGAAAGGGCCCCAAAACAGATATTAAATATTTTATAAATTTATCAAAGTACATAAAAGAGTGAATTTTAAGAGACATATGAAAAATACGAAAAATACCCAAGTAGAATTTAAAGCAATGAAAATACAATATCTGAAATGAAAAACACACACCAGAAAGAATTAACAACAAATTAGAGTATAAAAAAATGATCTTTGGCCTTAAAGACCTAATACTAGAGATTATAAAAAATAAAGCCTGGAAGTAAAAAAGATTGAACAAAACTTAAAGCAGTATCAGCAACCTGTGGGATGATACTAATATGTCTAACATATATTTGAGTCCTAGAAGGAAAGGAAAATGGTGGTGTAGGGAGACAGCAGAGTATAAAAGTATTTGAAGAAAATGACCCAAACTTTTCCAAATTGACAAAAGCTTAAACCTATGCATTCAAGAAGCTCAAGGAATCCCAAATAAGAATAAAAAGAGCTACACCAAGGTACATTATCAAATCGTTGAAAAAAAAGTGATACCGTGAAAATCTTAAAAGATGGCAAAGAAGAGACCAAAAAAGTCACTCAAAAATGAAAGAAAAATATTTTTTTCAAACAACTGGAAGCTGAGACAATTGTTTGCCAATAAAATTACACCACAATGAATGTTAAGGGAATTTCTTCTTTCAGAAGAAAATTGGTGCCAGATAAAACTGTATTTTCGAAAATGAATGAAGATTGATGGATATAGTAAATATTTGGGTAAATACAAAATACATCTTGATCTCATTTAGAAAATCTCTTAAAAGACAAAAGGATGATTGTTAAAAGCAAAATAATATATTGTGAGCTTTATAGCATGTTAAATGTATGAAAGCACAAGTGATAAGCAAGTAGATACAGAAGTATATGCTGTAGTGGTATAAATTATATTGAAAGAATTTTTTTGAATATAGATTGTGCTAACATGAAGATGTATTATAATCTATAGAGCAACCCCTAAAGAATAAACAGAAATATATGTATCCATTAGTAGAGATAAATAGAATTATAAAGAAATACTCAACCCAAAAGAATCAGGAAAAGAGAAGAAAAAGGAGCACTGAAAAAATTAGACAATTAGGTAAACAACAACAAAATGGAACTTTGAAAATGTTTATATTTATAATCACAATAAAAGTAAATGGCCTAAGCACTCAAAAGTAGACAAAGGATTGTCAAATCAGATTTTTAAAAAAAAAAAAAAGCAAGACCCATATTCTGTCTAAAGAAAACTCTTTTAAGTGTAAAGAGATTAAAAAAGAAAAGGATAAGGCAAGATATATTATGCAAACCATAATCAAAGGAAAGCTGGAGTGGCTATACTAACATCACAAGAGACCTAAAAACAAGGAATTTATCAGAGATAAAAAGGAACGTTTTATAACTAAAATGGGTAATTTAATAAAAAAGATAAGACAGTCCTAAATATATATCCACCTTATAATAGAGCTTCAAAATACATGACTCCAAATCTGATAAAACTGAAAGATTAGGGAGATCTATACCTATAATTGAAAATTTCAATACTTAACTCTCAGAAATTTATATGGCAAGTTAACGAAAATAAGAATATGGCTATGTACTAAATGTTTGTGTCTCTCTTAAATTCATATCTTCGAGCCCTCATCTCTAAGTTGACAGTATTTGGAAGTGGGGTCTTTGGAAGGTACTTGAGGTTACATTAGGTTATGAGGGAGAGGAGCCTTCATGATGGAAACACTACTTTATACACACACACACACACATATATACATGTATACATACATGTATACACATATATACACATACATATATACATACACCCACATATATACACACATACATATATACACACATATACACATACACACATATATGCGTGTGTATATATGTATAATTTTTTTTTTATTTAAAAGAGATACAAGAGCTCTGTCCATTGGCACTAACCAAGGAAAGGCTAAATGAGCAAATACCAAGATGGTAACCATCTGCAAGCCAGGAGGAAGTCCTGCACCAAGAACTAAGTCTGTTAGCAGATCCAAGATCTTAATCTTGGATTTTCTACACTCCAAAATGGTGTGGAATAAGTGTTTTATACAAGTATATTTTTTAAGGTCTTTATTTTTTCCTTAGAAAATTTTTATAGTTTTCAGTATAAAGGACACACAGATTTTGTAGATATTTTATTAAATTTACCTAAGTATATCATATATTTATACCAATATAAATGCTATTAAAAATGTTTATTGCCAAGATTTTTATAAAATGATTTTTGTATATTTGTCCTATAACTTATCATTTTACTAAACTTGTTCTAGTAACTTCTTTTGTAAACTCATTAGTTTTTACCGTAAGTCAATAATTCATCTGCTATTAAAGTCAATTTTGTTTCTTACCAATTTCCATGTGCTTTATTGCTTTTTCTTGGCTTATTGATCTGTCTATATCTCAAGTGCAGTATTGAAGAGAAATGGTCAGTAAATATCCTTGCCTTGTTTCCAGTCAGAGTTTTAGGAGAAAATCATTCAATATTTTATATTAACATGATTTCAGGAATAAGTTTTCATAATTTGTATCAGATTGAGAAAATTATCTTCCATTCTTAGTTTGCTGAGTGTTTTTTTAACATGAGTATGTGTTGAATTTGTAAAATGCTTTTTCCACATTTGTAGAGGTGCTCTTATATTTTTTCTTTTAGTCAGTTGTTATGATGGTTTACACAGATTTTTAAAAAATATTTAATTTTTACTTTTTTTATTTTTTAATGTTTTTATTCTTGAGAGAGAGAGAGCTTGAGCAGGGGAGGGACAGGGAGAGAAAGGACACAGAATCTGAAGCAGGCTCCAGGCTCTGAGCCATCAGCACAGAGCCTGATGCTGGGCTCGAATTCACAAACTGTGAGATCATGACTTGAGCTGATGTAGGACGCTTAACCAACTGAGCAACCCAAGTGCCCCTACACAGATTTTTTTTTAAAAACCAACCTTACATTATGGAGATTATCCCAACTCAGTCATTATATACTCTTTCTATATTTTTATAAGCCACTAGAATCAATCTACTAATATTTTGTTGAGGACTTGTGCATCTGTGTTCATGAGGGATATTTGTTTTTCTTCTATTTTTGTAATAGTTTGTGTAGGATTGATAGTATTTCTTCCTTAAATACAGAAATCACTAGCGAGGTAATCTGAGGTTCGAATTTTCTTTGCTTGAATATTCTTAACTAACCTTCATCTGAAAGGCAGAAAGGAGAAAGGGTCCTACAACCACAGAATTAAATGATTCCAACCACTTGCCAGCAGGAAATGATTTCTCTATAAGAAAAAAATGGTCATGTGGGCACATTGATTTTAGCCCAGTGAAACCTATGTCAGATTTATGTTCTATAGAACTGTAAGATAATAAATTTGTATTGTTTTAAGCCACTTGTTACAGGAGCTACTAATACACCAACATTCTAAAATAACACATTTGGGAGACTCATAGTACCTGATTTCAAGTCTTAGTATGAAACCAGAGTAATCAATAGAGTATGGTATTTTTTTAATGTTTTTTTTTTTTTCTGAGAGAGAGACAGCATGAGCAGGGGAGGGTCAGAGAGAGAGAGAGAGAGAGAGGGAGATACAGAATCTGAAACAGGCTCTAGGCTCTGAGCTGGCAGTCAGCACAGAGCCTGATGCGGGGCTCGAACCCACGAACCGTAAGATCATGACCTAAGCTGAAGGCAGATGCTCAACCTACTGAGCCAACCAGGCACCCCTCAATAGAGTATGGTATTGTCATAGGGATATATGAGATCAGTAGTTCTCAGAAGTTTTGGTGTCAGGACCTGGCCTCTTTCTATTCTTAAAAATTGAGGATCCCGGGGCGCCTGGGTGGCTTAGTCGGTTAAGCGTCCGACTTTCCGACTTTCGCTTAGATCATGATCTCGCGGTTTGTGGGTTCGAGCCCTGCGTCGGGCTCTGTGCTGACTGCCAGCTCGGAGCCTGGAGCCTGTTTCAGTCTGTGACTCCCTCTCTCTCTGACCCTCCCCTGCTCACGCTGTCTCTCTCTCCTAGAAATAAATAAACTAAAAAAAAAAAAAAAAAAAAAAAATTGAGGATCCCAAAGTGCTTTTTACTCTAGGAATTATATGGGTTTATCTGTTGATATCTACCATATATTTTAATTCTATTTAACATAAACTGAGTTTTAAAAAAGATGTGTTTGAACTATTTTAAAATTTAACTTAATTTTTGAACAAATTTGAAAAATAACCAGGTTCTCAAGCCCCTCAAAAATTAGAAGAATGGCCTTATTTTTTATTTCTGAAAATTTTTTAAATGTCTGGCTTATTAAAAGATTATATTTTTATGGTTGAGTAATATTCCATTATATACATATGTATATACACATACATATATACACACACATATACATATATGTGTGTATCCATATACAAACCACTTCTTCTTTATCCATTCGTCAGTAATTGGACAGTTTGGCTGCTTGTAACCGTAATTTGGCTGTTGTAGTTAATACAGCTATACATTAACAGCTGTTAATACAGCTTTGGGGTGCACGTATCATTTCGAATCATTATTTTTGTATCTTTTAGGTAAATACCTAATAGTGCAATTACTGGATTGTAGGGTAGTTCAATTTTTAACTTTTTGAAGAACCTCCATACTGTTTTCCAGAGTGGCTGTGCCAGTTTGCATTCCCACTAATAGTGCAAGACGGTTACCCTTCTTCAGATCCTTTCCAACATCTCTTGTTTCTTGAACTGTTGATTTGGATGGAACTAGAAAATATTATGCAAAGTGAAATAATTCAGAGAGAGACAAATACCATATGCTTTCACTCATGTGTGGAATTTAAGAAACAAAACAAATGAACAAAGGAAAAAAACGAGGCAAATCAAGAAAGAGCTCTTAACTATAGAAAACAAACTGATGGTTACCAGGGAAGAGGTGGGTGAGGGAATGGGTGAAATCGATGAAAGGGATTAAGGAGTACACTTGTAATGAGCACCTGGTTTTGTATGGAAGTTTTAAATCACTATATTATACACCTGAAACTAATATTGCACTGCATGTTAGCTGACTAGAAAAAAAGGTGTTAATAAACTTCTAAGTAGAAGAAAAAAAGACAGGTTGGTATTTCTGTTTCTGCATTTAATTTGTTGTAATATCACATTTAATGTAACCTCTAGAAAATGCTATTGAAATTTTATGAGAGAATGAAAGTGAAAAGGTGAATGACTAGTATTATTATGAACCTAATTTTAACTCCAGGGACCCCAAAAGTATGTCTGAGATCTTGATCACATTTTGAGAACCACTTATATAAATAAATGGAACCAAAGAAAGTTCAGAAATATACTAGCAATATATATTCAGTGGATTTTGAGCAAAAGTACAAAGGCAATTCAATAGAAAAAGGATAATCTTTTCAACAAATGGTTTGTAACAATTGGGCAAGCATATTTGGTAAAATGAACTTCAATCCTTTCCTCATACCACATAGAAAAAGAATCCAAAATGGATCATAGACTTAACCACATGAGCTAAAAATTATAGATCTGCTAGATAAAAACATAGACAAAGTCCTTGTGTTAGGCTCAGATCTTTTAGATGGGCCTCAGAAGATGAGATGAGCCATAAAAGAAAACAAATAGATAACTCAGACATCATCAAAACTTTTGCTCTTTTAAGGAAAATGAAAAGACAAGCCACAGACATAAAGTGAAATATTTGTCAATAATTTTTGCAACAAGAGACTTCATCCATAACATATAATCAACTCTTGCATCCTAATACTAAGAAAAGAATATGATTTAAAAAATGAAAACATTTGAACAAATACTTGACACAAAAAGATATGTGAAAGATGTGAAAAATACCATGAAACTGTTTATCATTGTTAGTTATTAAGGCGTTGCTACATTTCCACAGTATACCCACTAGAATGGATAGGAAAGAATTACATATCAAGGGTTGTCATTAGGACAATACTAATTTTCCCACAATATACTCTCTAGATTATATGGTAAAATAATTGCAAGATAAGGTGCTGGTGAGGATATAAAACATCTTTATCTCTCATTCACAGAGCAAGTGGGAATGCAAAAGTATGACTGCTTTGGAAAATGGCTTGAAATTTTCTTATAAATTTGAACATACATACCCCATATGACTCAAAAATTCTATTCTTGGAATTTACTCCTGCGAAAGAGAAATATATTCACTAACAGACTTGTAAATGAATATTCCTAGTACTTAATCCATAATAGCCTCGAACTGGAAACAACCTAAATGTCCATTAGGTTCATGGACAAATTACGTTCTATCCAAATGATGGAATATTAGTCAACAATACAAAGAACCACCACTGGTACATGCAACAACATATAAACTCAAAAGTCCTACTAAATGAAAAAGTCAGACATAAGAGGCAATATAATGTATTATTTCATATATATGAAATTTTTAAAAAAGCAAAATTGTCGGGGCACCTGGGTGGCTCAGTCAGTTAAGCGTCCGACTTTGGCTTAGGTCATGATCTCATGGCTGGTGAGTTCGAGCTCCTCCTTGGGCTCTGTGCTGACAGCTCAGAGGCTGGAGCCTGCTTTGGATTCTGCCTCCCTTCCTCTGCCCTTCCCCCTGCTGGTGCTCACATGCTCGTGTGCTCTCTCACGAGCTCTCTCTCTCTCTCAAATATAAATATTATTTTTTTAATTGTAATAGAAGTAGATCCATGGTTGCCTGGGGCCTGTGGGAGCAGGTGACACTTGGAAGGAATACCTGTGAACATTTTTGGGTAGTAAGAATGTTCTGTACCTTGATGGTGATGGTAAGTGACATAACTGTATAACTTTTCAAAACTCATTGACCTCTACACTTAAAAAGGGGAATATAATTTGCAGGCCAATAAAGCCATTTAAAAAACAAGGCACACTTCCCAGCCTCACTTGCAGCTAGGGCTCTGGGTAAAAATTAACCAGTAAGATACTGTTCTTGACATTTCAAAGGTAGAGTATCATGTCATGTCATCTGCGAAAAGTGAAAGTTTTCTTTGCCAATTCTGATGCCTTTTATTTCCTTTTGTTGTCTGATTGCTGATGTTAGGATTTCCAGCACTATGTTAAGCAACAGTGTTGAGAGTGGACATCCCTGTCATGTTCCTGAACTCAGGGGGAAAGCTCTCAGTTTTTTCCCATTGAGAATGATATTAGCTGTGGGCTTCTCATAGATGGTTTTTATGATGTTTAAGTAAGTTCCTTCTATCCCAGCTTTCTCGAGTGTCTTTGTTAAGAAGGGATGCTGTATTTTTTAAAATGCTTTTTCTGCATCTATGGACAGGATCATATGATTTTTATCCTTTCTTTTGTTATGTGATGTATCACATTGATTGATTTGTGAATATTGAACCAGCCCTGTAACCCAGGAATGAATCCCATTTGATCATGGTGGATAATTCTTTTTATGTGCTTTTGAATTCGATTTGTAAATATCTTGTTGAGGATTTTTGCATCTGTATTCATCAAGGCAATTGGCCTGTAGTTCTCTTTTTTTGCTGGATCTCTGTCTGGCTTGGGGATCAAAGTGATGCTGGCTTCGTAGAATGAGTCTGGAAGTTTTCCTTCCATTTCTATCTTTTGAAATAGCTTGAGAACAATGTGTATTAATTCTGTTTTAAATGTCTGATAGAATTCCCCAAGGAAGCCATCTGGCCCAGGGCTCTTATTTGTTGGGAGATTTTTGATAACTAATTCGATTTCTTCACTAGTTATGGGTCTGTTCAGATTTTCTATCTCTTCCTGTGTGAATTTTGGTAGTGAGTGTATGTTTAGAAATTTGTCCATTTCTTCTAAGTTGTCCAGTTTGTTGGCGTATAATTTTTCATAGTAATCCCTATAATTGTTTGTATTTCTGGAGGTTTGGTTGTAATCAGTCCATTTTAATTCATGATTTTGTCTATTTGTGTACTCTCTTTTCTTTTTGATACTCTACATAGGAAACCCACAGACTCCACCAGAAGCCTACTAGAACCGATCCATGAATTCAGTAAAATTGCAGGGCACAAAATCAATGTACAGAAATCAGTTGCATTTTTATACACCAATAATGAAGCAACAGAAAGAGAAATCAAGAAACTGATCCCATTCACAACTGCACAAAAAACATAAAATACCTAGGAATAAACCTAACCAAAGATATAGGAGATTTGTATGATGAAAACTATAGAAAGTTTATGAAGGAAATTGAAGACACAAAGAAATGGAAAAGCATTCCATGCTCATGGATTAGAAGAATAAATATTGTTAAAATGTCATTACTACCCAAAGCAATCTACATATTCAGTGCAATCCCAATCAAATTTGCACCAGCATTCTTCTCAAAGCTAGAACAAACTATCCTAAAATTTGTATGGAACCATGAGAGACTACAAGTAGCCAAAGTAATATTGAAGTAGAAAACCAAAATGGGAGGCATAACCATCCTGGACTTTAGCCTCTACTACAAATCTGTAATCATCAAGACAGTACGGTATTGGCACAAAAACAGATACATAAACCAATGGAATAGAATAGAGAACTCAGAATTGGACCCACAAATGTATGGCCAACTAATCTTCGCCAAAGCAGGAACGAGTATCCAATGGAAAAAAGACAGCCTCTTTACCAGATGGTGCTGGGAGAACTGGACAGCAACATGCAAAAGAATGAAACTTGATCACTTTCTCACACCATACACAAAAATAAAGTCAGTGGATGAAGGACCTGAATGTGAGACAGGAAACCATCAAAAACCCTAGAGGAAAAAGCAGGAAACAACCTCCTTGACTTCAACCTCAGCAATTTCTTACCTGACACATCCCCAAAGGCAAGGGACAAGAGCAAAAATGAACTATTGGAACATCATCAAGATAAAAACTTCTGCATGGCAAGGGAAACAATCCATAAAACTAATAGACAACTGATGGAATGGGAAAAGATAGTTGCAAATGACATATTGGATAAAAGGGCTAGTATCCAAAATCTATAAGGAACTCCCCAAACTCCACACCCAAAAAACAAATAATCCAGTGAAGAAATGGGCAGAAGACATGAACAGACACTTCTCCGAAGAGGACATCCAGATAGCCCTCAGACACATGAAACAATACTCAGTGTCCCTCATCATCAGGGAAAAACAAAACCACACTGAGATACCACCTCATGCTGGTCAAAGTCGCTCAAATGAGCAAATCAGAGGACTCTGGATGCTGGCAAAGATGTGGAGAAACGGGCACTTTCCTACACTCTTGGTAGGAATGTAAACTGGTGCAGCCCCTCTGAAAAACAGTGTGGAAGTTCCTCAAAAAAGTAACAATAGAACTCCCCTATGGCCCAGCAATAGCACTGATAAGGATTTACCCAAGGGATACAGGAGTGCTGATGCATAGGGCACATGTACCCCAATGTTCATAGCAGCACTCTCAACAATAGCCAAAACATAGAAAGAGCCTATGTGTTCATCAACTGATGAATGGATCAAGAAGATGTGGTTTATCTATACCATGGAATACTACATGGCAATGAGAAAAAATGAAATCTGGCCATGTGTAGCAACATGGATGGACCTTGAGGGTGTTATGCTGAGCAAAATAAGTCAGGCAGAGAAGGATAGATATCATATGTTTGCATGTATAGGTGGATTCAGAGGAACTTAATGGAGGACAATAGGGGAGAAGAAGGGAAAAAATTTTGGGAGGGGGAGTGAGGCAAACCATGAGAGACTCTTGAATGCTGAGAACAAACTGAGGGCTGATGGGGGTGGAGGAGAGGGGAAGGAGGGTGATGGGCACGGAGGAAGGCATTTGTTGGGATGAGCACTGGGTGTTATATGGAAACCAACTTGACAATAAACTATAAAAGAAAAAAAGAAGAAAGGCTGAAGTAAGGTAGATGATGTGCTTCTGCAGCTTCTGCTTTTACTGTTGGCAAAGGGGCAGTGGAGGCATTTAATTTGTTCTGTGGCACCTTTAAGCAGAATTCACCATGTCCAGCTATTTGCTCTGTAGGTGCCAAGAGGCAGGCATGGGACATCTATTCTGCTAGTGCAGATTGTAGCTAGCAGGAAATGATTCGTAGGCTGGCAGCTCTGGCCGCTACTGATTTATGGCAGTTCTCTGATTGTGGCAGCCACCTGGTTATATGGTTTCCTTACCAGTGTTAGTTTTGGGACCAGTGGTTTTCTGATCTAAAAGAAGCAGCATTGATTTTGCAGTGTGGCTTTTGGAAATTTTCTCCTTAAACTCAATACAGAATCTGCTTCAGCCTTTTCAATGATTCTACAGGCTACAAAGTCTCCTGTAATAAAAATTCTTCATTTAACCTATCTAGAATGGAGTTTATTTTTAAGTAAATATTAATATATGGATCTGAAGGCATATTGTAAGAAATAAGTGAAATTATGTAAGTAAGAAACTTAATAGTAGCTGGTACTTAGTAAAGAACTCAAATATTTATTGTTATTGCTATATGTTGCTAGATAAACACATGGTGCATAAACCACTATGGGAATATTAAATAGAAGGGTGACTTTTTGTTTATTGTTTTAGTTGAAGCTGCTATAACAAATTATTTTGGATTGGGTAGCTTGAACAACAAACAGGTGTCATGGTTCTGAAAGCTGGAAGTCCAAGATCAAGGTGCCAGCAAATCCAGTGTCTTTTGAGGGCCCCTTTCCTGGTTAATAGTTGCTGTCTTTTCATGCTATCCTCACATGGAAGAGAGAAGAGAGCAGCAAGTTCTCTGATGATTCTTATCAGGGCACTAACCCCATTCTTGAGAGCCCTGCCCTCATAACCTCATCAAAACTTAATTACCTGCCAAAGGGCCCCACCTTTTATTATAATCACACTGGAGGGTAAAGGTTTCAGCATATGAATTTTGGGAGGATATAAGCATTCAGTTTTTAATACTCATCTATTCAGGGAGAACTGAAACCATGTAAAAATTAGATTGGGAATACTGTGGAGTGACAGTCCTAATGTAAATATCTAGCAAAAACATTTAATGGATGTTTTAAATGAGTTTGAGAGGTTGGGGGAAAAAAGAATATATTAGGAAGAAGCAGCTTCAGTTTACAGAGAACAATTTCAGCCAAATTGTTGTGCTGTTTCTTTTTAACTGGCAGATTAAGGGGATGCTATAGACATAATTCAGCAAGGAATTTGACTGAGTTATAATATCTTGAGGGATAAGATGGAGAAATGTAAGCTGCCTCATAACACAATACAGTGACCTATCTGATTCAGTACATCTAATGTGGGACCAATTAATGAGTGCCTACTGGCAGGCTCAACCCCACCTGAGGCTCTGAGATCATTTCTGACCTAGGTCAAGATTTAGGTCAGGAACTCAGTGTCCGAGCATGCAAGTCAGCATAATACCTTGTTCTCCCAGGCATGCTGCTTGAAATCTTGATTTGAGATCTTGGAGTCATTTTTTGACATCCCTCTCACTTCTTACATTCATTGTCTATTAAATATTGATGAAATTTGTCTTATCCCAGTCATCTCTACTGTCATTTGTCTCCGGGCCTATCTTATCTTCTTTGAACTATTAAAACAGCCTTCTAACTAGTTTTTCTGTCACAGCTGCTCTGCTTCTCCTAAATGGACTTCCCCATTGTTTTCAGACATCTTCCAAAAAATCAGATATGATCTTGGCACTCTCCTAACTAAATATCTCAAACAAAATAATGCTAAATCTCCTTCACAATCTGACTCAGATCTATATTTCTAGATTGATTTTCTCTGTCTCTCTACTTGTATGTACAATATTCAGATTCACAACACTTCCAAGTTTTCTCAGTTTGTTTTAGGCCTGCTATTGCCATGCCTATTCTCTTCTACATGCTCACTATCAGATGATCCTTCCTCCTTAAAGGTCACTGAAATTTATATACATATATAAATGTGTATATATATGTAATATATAATATATACACACACATTACACTGGTGATCATAGCCAAGTTGCAAAACTCCAGGAGGTCCACTCACATTGTAGTTTATGTGAAAGATACACTGTTTTCCTAGCTCATCTTTTCCTCCTATAGATACAAATCAAAGTTCATTTTAAAAGCCTGTCTTTCTCTAATTCACTTAGCATAGTGCCACATTCCATCTGTGTTGTTGCAAACGGCAAAATTTCCTTTTTTTATGGCAGAATACTATTCAGCTCCATATATACCACATTTTTTAAAAAGTTCATTTATTTTGAGAGAGAGAAATCAGAGGCAGAGAGAAGGGAAGAGAGAGAATCCCAAGAAGGCACCATGCTGTCAGCATTGAGCCTGATACAAGGCTTGATCCCATGAACTGTGAGATCATGACCTGAGCTGAAATCAAGAGTCAGATGCTTAACCAACGGAGCCACTATATACCACATTCTAGGTGCTCCTATACCAAATTCTAATCTAATCATCCATCAGTGGATACTTCTGTTGTTTCTGTATCTTGGCTATTGTAAATAATGCTATAATGAACATGAGGGTTACATGTATGTTAACTTTTCAGGTTAGTGTTTTCATTTTCTTTGGATAAATATCCAGAAGTGGAATTTCAATTTTTATTAGATAAATATAAAGGAAGTATTTACCTATTGTTCTTGTGGAGAACAGAACACTGTTAGTCGTACTCTGATACATTTTTTTAGAATGAGAAATTAAGTGTTCTCTTGGTAATCTAAATTGTTCTGTATTCTTGGAGAAAATTAACATCTCTGAGATGATTGTGTTTATATGGTGAGAGGAGAGAAGAACCAGTTTTTGGCTCCAAATAAATTTAGAATGCTTGGTGCTGCAAAGTGTCGCTTGTCCTTGTGGATTGAGTTGTGGACATTCTCATTCAAGAGGTTAAGGAAGGAGATAAATAATAAAGACACATGCTTTCAGAAAGAATATGGAATCATTATGAGGTCTATTACCTACACTTGACATTGAAGAGCATTCAATAGAAGGAACCAGAATGGTTCCAATATCTTGTGTTATAGAAGTCTGATTGATGCAGAAAGTACTGATGCTGAATAAACTGTCTATAAGGAAAGGCTATGTTCCTGTGAATGGAAAGGATGTTTTCTCAGAAGTTGCTAAGTATTTCTCTATTCTTAAAGAATAAGCTGTAATCTGGCAATGGAGGAAATGGGGATTTAAAGGCCTGGACAGAAGTACTCCAATGGAAGGGGTGTCCTAATCTGGTTTTTACCTACCATTTGCTAAATAGAACCACAGCTTCTTGAGAAAAAGTCTGTTTTCAGGAGTGAACAGAGAAAGTACAAAATGATCCTGGGAATTGTGTTTTGTAAGAAAGTCTGTGCTAAAAGAAAACAAACCAAAGGACATAAAAGCCAGGTAGTTCTGACCAGTGGTTTCTAATGGTTAAATACAGCATAATTTGAATATCAAAATAATGGTAACATAGATCATAACCATTTAAATAAAATAGTAACCCATGAACTGATACTGATATAAATAAGTGAATAAATCATTTTATCATGAATGGGATATTCATATAGCCTCAAAATAACTCCCCATAAAATACTAATCACAAAGAGATAAAGAATAACTTGTGCAGTTGCTATCCAGACAGACATTACCTTAATAAGAGGTCAAATTTAACATTGCCCATTATGGGAACAATTGAAGTGATGTGTACCACCTGATACATGCAGAGAGAACTTTGTATCACTTTTGTCATATTCCCACCCAAGATTTATAATCCAAATCTAATCATGAGTAAACACCAGATAAACTCACATTGAGGGACATTCTACAGAATAATTGGCCTGTAATCTTCAAAATTATTGAGTCCTTGAAAATCAAGGAAAGACAAATTGTTTTATATTGAAGGAAACTAAAGAGAATTAACAGCTAACTATGTGTGATCCTGGACTGGAGGTCTTTTGCTACAAATGACATTGGGACATTTGTTAAAACTTGAATGGGGTACAGTCACTAGATGGGAGTACCTTATCAATGCCACTTGCTGGATTTTGATGATGGTTTTGTCATTAAATAGGATTCAACAAATAAAAGAGGTTAACATCATCTCATTTTATCCTTAATGGCTAGTAAGAATTAGATTTTTTATGTTAGAAAACTGTAATCTACACCCATTGCTTCTAGTTCCTTACTTCTTAATCATGCTTTAACATACTGTAATTTTTCCTTTTTTTTTTCCCTTCCACTGCATTTTAACTGCTTACCAAGGATTCCAGCAAAATCTTTGTTGACAGACATTTAGTGTCTGCATGACCTTAGAAATGTGTGCCTCAGTTCATTATAATCAATCAGATGGGAAAATAACACAATTGTGGTAAAGTTGTAAATATATACAAAATGTGTAGACTCTTGACCCTTATTAAGTGCTTGAAAATGTGAGTTATTAATATCATTATTTCCATCCCAGAATTCTTGCCTGTGATTCAGATGTATATATTTAAGTGCCTGGACATTTCCCACAGATACTTAGAACACAAAATGCCAAAAACTGAGTTCTGCTCTGTAGTCCAGGACTTTATTTGTGTTCTGTGTTCCTTATTCTGATGATTATCTAAGTCAGAAAGCTGGATACCATCCTTCGTCCTTTAAAAAAAATTGTCCTAATCAGCTGATGGCCAAGTAATGTTTATTTCCTTAGTATCTTTTTATTCATTTTCTTCCTCCTTCCTGTTGCCACTCTTGGTTCATCATCACCTTGTCTCTCCAGTTAATGACTGCAGTTGACCTAGTTTTCCTGCTTAGTCTTCATTCTCTCCAATCATCTTTATATCCTACCTCAAAGGTGATCTTACTAAAAGCATGAACAAGTTCATCCTCCCCCCTTTAGTGAATTCACATTGTCTTTAAGATAAAATATGCTTCTTAATATGGCTTGCAAAGGCTATTCTTATTGGCTTTACCCCTTGCACCTTCTCCTTCATCCTCTCTGCTTAATTATATGGTTTCTAACTAACTAGGTAATTACAAGTGCTCTCTTTCCTAGATTTTTCACAAATGCTGTTCTGCCTGCCTGGGATGCTACTGCCTTTGCTTAGGTAATTCCTCACTTTTAAAGACTCAGCTCAAGCACTATCAACTCCAGGAAGCTTTCCCTGAGCCCTGCAATAGGTTATATACTCTCTCATTTTGTGCTGCTTTCATAGCATTCATCACATGGTTTCATAATTGCTTATTTATTTTTTTTTCCTGCATTAAACTGAAAACAACTGGAAGACAGGGACTCTGGATATTTGTGGATATATGAGTCCATCCATTTCTTATACTGTATTCTTGGCACTTAGTATAATGTCTGAAATATGGAAAATATTGTTATTAAAGATTTTTGAATAAGTGAATAACACCAGCTATATTAGAGTCTTTTCCCTAATTATACATCATTTTAGCCTGCCATCTATTTATAGTATATTGATAAATAGTTATGCAATTACAGTATATTGACAAGTTAGTATTTACTTTCTATTCTCAGTGTCTGGTTTTCAATAAGTAGTCAATAAATACTCTTAATGAATACACAGTTTTTAATTAAAAAACATTGACTCATATGTTAAATTATTAAAATTCTTTATACTTTAAATGTACACTTTTGAATATATACTTTTTAAATGTACACTTTTATGTCAGGCAGATTTCTCTGCCTATTAGGTCTGAACTTTCTAGAATTCTAACTCTCTTTTGAGCTTTAAAATCCTAGCTACTTTTTAATGTCTACTGACTCATTAAAGATGAAAATGATTATTTATTGTCATTTTTTCAGGGCAGTGGTCCATTTCTACTGTGTATGGTGGTGGTGTTGAAATAGTTGCCCCACTCCAGCTAAGACCAATGAGTTATTTTCTATAAATTTTGTATAGATTTATAATCATCCAAACCTCATGTGGTACCAAAAAGCAACTAAGGCACTTTATACCACAAGAGTTAAGAGTTCATAAAACAACAAACATAAAAACAATCAATAAATCCTGAAAATGAGTCTCCTAAAAGTCTTTCACAAAAGCTCTGAGGAATACCTCCAGGAAAATGTAGACCTAGCTTTTATATAGTTCTTGATTTCCAGAATTTCCTTGGGTATGAATGAAGCCCATTGACTTTAGTTCATATGATTGAATCAGATATTACTAACAAAATTTGTTGTTTATTTTCTATATTTTCATGACCCTGGATTGGTATTTTAAGTAACCAACTTATAGGAGGAGTAAAATAAACAGGGAGTCACCAAGGACTTCAGCAATTGGCACTTTTGGCATTTCTCCCCAATGACATAAATATTTGACTGATGAAAGTACCTTTATGTTCACTATATTTTGAGCATTCCTAAAAAGATTTGACCCCATGAATTGACTCTATGCTTCCTCTGTAATACAGCTTACAGCCCCAGAACGAATTTCACCAAAAAATGATTGGGATCTAATAGGACAGGCCTTCATTGAGCTCCACACTGACTCCAATTTACTTGGAGATGATGCCTCCATAATTTTATATGCATATTGAAGATGAATGTTTACTTTGGGCCCTTGTTATCTGGGACACTAGAGGTCATTGAAAGAATCAATAGGTCATTATGAAAGCAGAGCTTATAGAGGAAAAAAAAAGTCACTACCATTGTATCTAATGATCTTTGTCAGCACAGCAAGAGCCCCCCCAAACTGGAAAGCTTATCATGCTCCATAAGCAAATGATGAGGCTTAGAGAAGATGGAAGTCTTCTGACTAGAGGATTCCATAGTCAGAAGTCCCCACATGGAGCCTGTTTATACAGACACTAGCCTGAAAATGGGACTACAAGTCCTGAATATTACCATCTGATGATTAAACCATCAAAACCACCAGGAAGTGAAAGAGCCCATTATTCTATCACAGGAGTCAGGAAAAAGAATCTATAAATTGCAATAAATGGATAGGTTACATCTCTAAAGTTTCTTCCTGCCTTAATGTACTAGGACAGCTCAAAGTGCCCATTTGACACCTTCCTAAGCATTTCTGTATTTATATAGAAAGCATTGTATAGAAATGTTTTATGCTCATAGGTAGAGCATAAAGCATTTTTGACTTCAGATCACTTACTCTGAGATTGAAAAGCAAAATGGGATTTATCAGTAAATTAGAGCTCTTAATATGTATCTAACGGGGTCTGATTATATAATAAGCACCCAATGAATGATAACCTTCATTATTAATATATATTTGTGTATGTATTCCTTGAAATCTTTGGTACTTCTCTGTTAATTTTATTTATATATTTTTAATTTAAATCCTAGTAGGTTAACATATAGTATAATAATGAGTTTAGGAATATAATTTAGTAATTCATCATTTACATAGAACACCCAATGCTCATCCCAGCAAATGCTCTCCTTAAAGCCCATAGCTTTAGACTATCCCCTCACCTGACACCCCACTAGCAACCCTCAGTTTCTTTTGGATTTAAGAGTCTCTTATGGTTTTTCTCCCTCTCTGTTTTTATCTTTTTTTTTTTTTTTTTTGCTTACCTTCCCTTGTGTTCATCTGTTTTTTATCTTAAATTACACATAAGAGTGAAATCATATAATACTTGTCTTTCTCTGACTGACTTATTTTATTTAGCATAATACACTCTTATTCTTTTTTTATTTATTATTTATTTATTCATTTTTTTTTACAAATAGTTTATTGTCAAATTAGTTTCCACATAACACTCAGTGCTCATCCCCACAAGTGTCCTCCTCCATGCCCCTCCCCCCCTCCCCCCCACATCCATCAGTCCTCAGTTTTTGTCAGCATTCAAGAGTCTCTCATGGTTTGCCTCTCTCCCTTTCCCCCACCATTTCCGCCCTTCTTCTCCCCCTTGTTCCTCCGTCAAGTTCCTCCTAATCGTCCTATACGTGCAGACATATGATATTTGTCCTTCTCTGCCTGACTTATTTCGCTCAGCATAACACCCTCAAGGTCCATCCATGTTGCTACACATGGCCAGATTTCATTGTTTCTCATTGCCATGTAGTATTCCATGGTATAGATAAACCACATCTTCTTGATCCATTCATCTGTTGATGGACACTTAGGCTCTTTCCATGTTTTAGCTATTGTGGAGAGTGCTGCTATGAACATTGGGGTACATGTGCTCCTATGAATCAGCATTTCTGTATCCCTTGGGTAAATTCCTAGCAGTGCTATTGCTGTGTCATAGGGGAGTTCTATTGTTAGTTTCCTGAGGAACCTCCACACTGTTTTCCAGAGGGGCTGTACCAGTTACATTCCCACCAACAGTGTAGGAGGGTGCCCGTTTCTCCACATCCTCGCCAGCATCTAGAGTTCTCTGATTTGCTCATTTTAGCCACTCTGACTGGCGTGAGGTGGTATCTCAGTGTGGTTTTGATTTGTATTTCCCTGATAATACACTCTTATTCTGTCCACGTTGTTGCAAATGGCAAGATTTCATTCTTTTTGATTACTGAGTAATGTCCATTGCCTATATATACCAATTCTTCTTTAACCATTCATCAGTCAGTGGACATTTGTATTCCTTCCAATTTTTGCTATTGCTGATAGTGCTGCCATAAACATTGGGGTGCATATGCCCCTTCAAATCAGCACTCCTGTATCTTTGGATAAATACCTAGGAGAGCAGTTGCTGAGTCAGAGGGTAGTTTTATTTTTAATTTTCTGAGGAACTTCTATACTGTTTTCTAGAGTGGCTGCACTAGTTTGCATTCCCTCCAACAATGCAAAAAAGATCCTTTTTCTCCACATCCTTGCTAACTTCAGTTGTTGCCTGAGTTGTCAATGTTTGCCATTCTGATTGGTGTGAGGTGGTATCTTATTGTGGTTTTGATTTGTATTTCCCTGATAATGAGTGATTTTGAGTATTTTTTTCATGTGTCAGTTGGCCTTCTGGATGTCTTCTTTGGAGAAATGTCTAATCATATCTTTTGCCCATTTCTTCACGGTATTATTTGTTTTTTGGATGTTGACTTTGATAAGTTCTTTATAGATTTTGGACACTAATTCTTTATCTAATATGTCATTTACAAATATATTCTCCTATTCCATCAGTTGCATTTTCATTTTGCTAACAGTTTCCTTCAATGTACAGAAAATTTTTATCTTGATGAGATTCCAATAGTTCATTTTTGTTTTTGTTTCCCTTGCCTCCAGACACATGTCAAGTAAGAAGTTGCTGCAGCTGAGGTGAAAGAAGTTGTTGCCTGTTTTCTCCTCTAGGATTTTGATGGCATGTTTTGGTTTTTCATCCACTTTGAATTTATTTTAGTGTATGGCATAAGAAAGTGGTCCAGGTTTACTTTTCCACATGTTGCTGTCCAGTTTTCCTAACACCATTTGCTGAAGAGACCATCTTTTTTCCACTGGATATTTTCTTCTGCTTTGTCAAAGATTAGTTGGCCATAAATTTGTGGGTCTATTTCTGGGTTCTCCATTCTGTTCCACTGATCTATGTGTCTGTTTTTGGGACAGTACAATACTGTCTTGATGATTACAGCTTTGTAATATACCTTGAAGTCCAGAATTGTGATGCTTCCAGATTTGGTTTTCTTTTTCAGAATGGCTTTGGTTATTCAGAGTCTTTTGTGGTTCCATACAAATTTTTGGATCTGTGAAGGATCTGTGAAGATCTGTTAAGAATGCTGGTGTTAATTTGATAGGGATTTCATCTAATAATTATATTGCTTTGGGTAGTATTGGCATTTTAATAGTGTTTGTTGTTCCAATCCATGAGCATGGAATGTTTTTCCATTTTTTGTGTGTGTTTTCTTCAATTTATTTCACAAATTTTCTATAGTTTTCAGTTTATAGATTTTTCATCTCTTTGGTTAGGTTTATTCCTACGTATTTTATGGTTTTTGATGAAATTGCAAATGGGATCAATTCCTTGAGTTCTCTTTCTGTTGCTTCATTATTGGTGTATAGAAATGCAACCGATTTCTGTGTATTGACGTTATATCCTGCAACTTTGCTGAATTCATGGATCATTTCTAGCAGTTTTTAGTGGAGTCTTGGGTTTTCCACCTAGAGTATCATGTGATCTTTGAAGAATGATAGTTGGATTTCCTCCTTGCTGATTTGGATGCCTTTTATTCTTTGTGTTGTCTCATTGCTGAGGCAGGGACTTCCAACACTATGTTGAATAACAGTGGTGAGAATGGACATCCTTGTCATGTTTCTGACCTTAGGTGGAAAGCTCTGTTTTTCCCAATTGAGGATGAATTAGTGGTGATAGGTCTTTCATATGTGGCCTTTATGATCTTGAGGTATGATCCTTTTATCACTACTTTCCTGAAGGTTTTTTATCAGGAAAGGATGCTATACTTTGTCAAAAGTATTTCAACATTTATTGAGAGGATCATGTGGTTCCATTCCTTTCTTTCATTAATGTTATGTATCATATTGATTTGTGGATATTGAACCAGCCCTGCTTCCCAGGAATAATTCACACTTGATCATAGTGAATAATTCTTTTAATGAATGTCTGGATCTGGTTTACTAGCATCTTGTTCAGAATTTTTGCATCCATGTTTATCAGGGAAATTGGTCTGTAGTTCTCCTTTTTGGTGGGGTCTTTGTCTGGTTTTGGAATCAAGGTAATGCTGGCCTTGTAGAACGAGTTTGGAAGTTTTCCTTCCATTTCCAATTTTTGGAACACCTTCAAAACAATGAGTGTTAACTCTTTTTTAAATGTTTGATAGAATTCTCCTGAAAGGCATAAATATTTATAATTGTTAATTCTTCTTGGTGGATAGACCTCTTAATTATGATATAATACCCTTCTTCATGTCTTGTTACAGTCTTTATTTTAAAATCTAGTTTGCCTGATATAAATATGGCCACTCCAGCTTTCTTTTGATGACTATTAGCATGATAATGGTTATTCATCCCCTTACTTTCAATCTGAAGGCATCTTTAGGTCTAAAATGAGTCTCTGTAATCAGCATATATATGGGTCTGATTTTCTTATCTATTCTGACACCCTTTGTCTTTTGACTGGTGCATTTAGTTCATTGACATTTAGAGTGAGTGATGAAAGATATGAATTTAGTGCCATTGTGTTGCCTGTAGAGTTGGTGTTTCTGGTAATGTTCTCTTGTCCTTTCTAGTCTTTGTTTTTGTTGGTCTTTTTTGTTTTGTGTTTTCTCTACTCAGAGTCCCTCTTAAAATTTTCTTGTAGGGCTGGTTTAGTGTTCATGAACTCCTTTAGTTTTTGTTTGTCTGGGAAACTCTTTATCTCTCCTCTTATTTTGAATGACATCTTGTTGGATAAAGAATTCTTTGCTGCATATGTTTCTGATTCAGTACATTGAATACATCTGACATTCCTTTCTGGCCTGCCAAGTTTGTGTGGATAGGTCTGCTACAAACTTCATCTATCTTCCCTTATAGGTTAAGGCCTTCCCCCACCCCTTGCTTCTTTCATAATTGTTTCTTTGTCTGTGAATTTTGTGAATTTGACTATGATATGCCTTTGTAGATGGTTGGTTTTTGTTGAATCTAATGGAAGTTTTTTATGCTTCTTGGATATTGATGTCTGTGTCCTTCCCAGATTAGGAAAGTTTTCCACTATAATTTGCTCATGTAAAACTTCTGCCTTTCTCTCTCTTCATCTTCTGGGATTCCTATGATAATAGATGTTATTCCTTTATAATGTCACTGAGTTCTCTAAGTCTTGTATCATGATATTTTTCCTTTGTTCCCTCTTTTTTTTCCCCTGCTTCAGTATTTTTCATAAATTTATCTTCTGTATCACTGATATGCTTTGTCTACCCTTGTCATTGTGGAATCCATTCAAAATTGCATCTTAGTTACCACATTTTTATTTTCATCCTGGCTAGATTTTATTTCATTTACCTCTACAGAAAGGGATAGGATTTTTTCAATCCTAGCTACTATTCTTATTGTTGTGGTTCTAAATTCTAGTTTAGACATCTTGCTTATGTATGTGTTGATTAAGCCCCCACTGTCATTTCTTACTGTTCTTTCTTTTGGGGTGAATTCATTCATTTTGTCACTTTGGAGGAATAAAAATATTAATAGAATAAAAATTAAAAGCAAAAAATCAAATTAAAGAAAGCTAGATCCTAGGTGAGTTTTGGTTTGCTTATTGAAAGAAGCTTGATAGAATACAGAAAAAGGAGAAAGAAAAGGAAAATAAAGGAAAGAAAAATTTAAAAAATAAAATTATACAATAAAATCAAATAAAGAAAATGAAATAGAATAAAAAATTTTAAATATGCATAAAAAATAAAAATTTTTGTCTTTCTGTGTCTAAGAGGAAGAAAAAAAAAGGAAAAACAAAACAATCCAAACAAAAACAGAAGCAAAGAAAATGAACAAATAAATGAACCAGGAAACAGAATGAAACCCAAACAAAGTTACATCCAGTTTTCCTTAGAACTGAAACTATGAAGCCCTCTGTAAGTCTGTACACTAAGCAGGTGGAGTGACTTGTATTGGTCACTGGAATGTGCTTGGAGGGTACAGTTAGGCAGGGCTTGGCATATAGCTCTATTATTCATTAGGTGGCACTGCTTAGGTTACTGGGGTGGATCAGTGTGGTGCACACATGCATGCTTACAATCCTGTCCACTGGAGAGGTGGAAATGGCTTCACCCAGCTCCCTAATCTCTGGCGCAGAGCATCACTGACCCACAAGCAAGCAACCCACCTTTGTCTGAGGTCTATGTCCACTCCCTGCCTCTACCCTGTCCATGTCCAAGCTGTCCACCTGCCAGGTTGTGCTTCCCTTCAGTATCTTAGATGGCATTGTGTTTCAAAACCCCACACTTCAGATAGCCTTGTAGCTTGGACTTGTGCCCACTTTCTGGGAGAGGGTCTCACTGAGCAATGGCTGGGTGCCAACTTGTCCCAGAAAACATTTATGTGATCTTGCAGTGGCAGTGGTTCAGAGTGGCAAATCAGAACACATGGCTGCTGTCAGGTTTCATACTTTGGTGTCTTTGTCCCAATACCAGCAAACATGGCTGCTCTCTAGGGTCCACTGGGACCTTTACCTGTGGAAAGGCCATATGGTCTCTATCAAATGCATGCCAAGCTGAGCAACCACTTCTCCCCGTGTGGCACACAGATCGCTCAGACCCTGCTGCCTGCTCCTGGGGGTTCACCCTATTTCCTCACCAGACTACTGCCAGGCACTGAGTTCCAAAACTTCAGACTCTGTGCTCCACTGATTATAGAATCTTGGTGATATTGAAACCCTCTCCTTTCTTCTCATAAACGATTTTGGGGCACAGATTTCTTGTTCAGTCCCCTGCAAGTGTTTTCACTTTCTCTTTCTCTCCAGCTACTTTTGGTAGAATGTTTTTCTTGTATGATCCCAATGTGCTCCACTCTCTTCCTGTCTCTTTCTCTGTCTTCCCTCTGAAAAAAACAACTCCTTAGCATCCATGTCTTTTCTCTGCCCCAGTTCACCTCTCTGTACCACATACCTGCCACGTTCTGCCCCTCAAGTTATGCAGATTGTTGTGTTGATCTTCAGATCAGTTTCCTAGGTGTTCAGAATGGTTTGGTGCTGATCTAGCTGCAATTCAGGGACAAGACAAGCTCAGGGTCCCCATGATGCTTTACCATCTTAACTCCTCCTCTGTTTGGTAATTCTTAAAACCCCTTGAACAATAGGGAGTATTTAATATCTGTTTAATAAATATGATTATTGAGTAATTATTTCCACTAAATTTCTTGTAAAACTTTGCCATTTAGTACATTTAAAGCTGATTGAATAAATAAATGGTCAACGTAACTGCCGAAAGAAAACAATATTCTTCATCTACCCAGAGTAAAACAGATATGAAAATAGAAAAAAGATGCAACATCAAAATCCATTCATTTTAAACTATTTATTGCCATCTGTTTATATGAGAGACAAATGTCTATATGTTGTTAATGTCTGTAAAGCAGAGCAGGTGCTTTCTCTACGTGTTTTCCATCTTGTAAGAAATATTAGACTGTACTGAGGTAAGTGGACTAATACAAGACCTAAGAACACTGTTTTTTTTTTTTTTTCTTGTGTGTTTATGTCACAAACCCTCTTCTACAATACTTACCAAAGTCAGTTATGGAACAAGTTGTAGTTTGCTTTATGCTTTTGCTGTTTAAAAAAAATTCTAGCAGAAATGGTGACTTTAATTTTTAAAGTAAAATTGTGGGAAATTTGGTAAACAGTAATGACAGCATGGAGTCTGAATCTGCTACTAAAATAAGGCAGAATGAATGATTTTTGGTTGAAGGCCGTTAGACAACACACATTTGTTAGCTTCCAGTTTTCCCATTTGCAAAATACAACAGATAGTGAGAACTGTGTCACTATTTGACATTTTCACAGAGACCTATGGGATTAAAGAGATATACAAGGTAAGGAAAGACAATACCTTTATAACACAGATATTATTAACATATCAGGAGATGCAGATTTAGGAAGATTAAGTGCCTTGTAAAAGGTTATACCAGGGAGTGACTGAGTTATGCCAAGGTTCATAAACTGTTATTACCGTTTTCATATTGGAGACATACAGGAAAGATAAGTCCTGTATTTGTTACTTGACTCTGCACAATTTTATATAACAGCTACCATTTAATCCCTGGGTATAATAACCCCACAATGGTTCTGACTTTATTGTGCATAGGAATTTTCAGGTAAGCTTGTTTACACAAAATGGAGATTTTGTGGGGTGCCTGGATGGCTCAATTGGTTGGGTGTCTGATTTTGGCTCAGGTCATGATCTCATACTCTGTGGGTTTGAGCCCCACGTCAGGTTCTCTGCTTTCAGCATGGAGCCCTCTTTTGATCCTCTGCCCTCCTGTATCTCTGCCTGTCTCCTGCTTACTCTCTGTCTCTCTTAAAATAAACTTAAAAAACAAATGGAGATGTTGCAATGCCCTTAACCTCTCATACTGATTCATTGTTATCTGGTATGGATGCAGAAATCTGCAATAAAATTTTTTTTAATCTTTATTCACTTTTGAGAGATGGAGAGAGATAGAGCATGAGTGGGGGAGAGGCAGAGAGAGAGGGAGACACAGAATCTGTAGCAGACTTCAGGTTCTGAGCTGTCAGCACAGAGCTGGACCTGGGGCTTGAACCCATGGACCATGAAATCATGACCTAAGCTGAAGTCAGATGCTTAACCAACTGAGCCGCCTAGGTGCCCCCAGAAAGCTGCATTTTAAATAACCATTCCCCTGGTGATTTCAACACAAGTGATCCTCAGATCACATTTTGAGAAACCTGTCTCAATCAGATGGAGGATTTTAACAGAAAACAAGACATCATTAAATTTTATTAGAACCTAACATATTGACAGCATCTAGGCCCTATCAAAATACCTAGTTAAATATGTTGCAGTAAGCTGAAATGACCTAAAAGTGAGGCCTGATTCAATTTGTCTTTATTTGAATGGATGTGAATAGAGTACAAAAAATTAATACATATAATTATATGTTTATATGCAAGGTAGGTGCTTGCTTTCTATGATAGAAGAAAACAGGAAACTATCACCAATCAAAGAGTATCATAATTCGTGAATTTTCAACTAGGCTTGATATTAAAATCCTTAAGGGAAATCTGTTATATCAATTTAGTAGATCAAAAAGAAACAGTGATACCCCTGGATTGGGCGGGGGGGGGGGGGGGCAGGTGTCTAAATTTAATTCAGTGAAAAACAAAACAAAGACCTTTAAGACCATGCAGTAATCTTTCCACAAATCTTTGCATAATCCATTCTTTAGAAATTATAGAAGGTGTTTTATTGATGTTTTTGTAAATCTTCTATTCTGTCTCCTTATTAAATTGACTTCAGCTTTAAATTGATTTGCTTAGCATACAGCCATCGACTTTATACCTGAGGGCATCTAACCACCCTCTGTCTAACCCAGAACTAGTATTAAATCAATGGACAGGAGTGATTCATGGCTTCCTTCAGGTGACTAAAACTCGTTGCAGTCCTTTCCAGTATAAACATCAAAGGGCTACCATTTTGTGTGTGTGTGTGTTCTTGTTTTTAATGCTACAAAATTTTAATGACACAAACTTCTAATGAGAAAATATTTGTGATATTCTGGTAATATCAAGAGCTTTTCTACCTGCATCAGAGGTTTTGAGAGGCAGCCTCTGCATGTGGTCAGAGAAACTGACATTTTTCCTAAAAGGTATTTAATATCATTTGCACTATGTGATTTGTTGCATGGTTGATGTGTGACATGATCATTGGGATGCTACCCTCCAAAACAAATTCCAGTTACAGGTATTAACTAATTTTCTGGAGAATAACATAACAAAAACCTACCAATATGTACCAATGTATGTTTGACATATAATAAACTGAAAGCAAGAACTTAAAGACCACCTAGATTAATCTTTGACCTCATGATGAATCTGTACTATATAGCCTGCTAGGTTGATGTTATTAAAAATTTGACCACATTGGAGGCTTTGGCTTATAGTTATAAAAGAAGATAGCTGGGCCTGAAAATTTTTTTTAAAAATTGTATTTTAGGAAAAATCTAGAAAAGATGCATTTTCTCTGTGCCAATATGTCCATTAATTTCTACCTTTAATGCTGCTTAGAAGGAGCAAGCTTTCTGTAAATGTAAGGAATTTATAAGAATAAAAGTAATATAGATTTAAATAAAGTTAACACAAAAAGAAATAATTCATAATTAGGGAACAAGTAGTAGTATTGGATACTGTGATAAGTGCTTTATATTTATCCATATCAATAATGTTATGAGAGACATGGTGTTTTTACCATGTTTTACAGGTGAGGAAACTATAAGTTAGGATATGTTGAGAAGTTTACCCAATTTAACATGAACAGTGCGTGGCAGAACAAAACTCTAATTTTGTCTGCTTGACTTGTAAGCCTTTGGTCTTTCTCTTTAAGCCATTTGCACCTTTTATTTATTCTCTTTTCAGGTAACTGAAAACTTCCTGGCAATCACATTTCTCATCTCTCCTCCACTAACCCCCAGAACCCATCCCGGCATTATAAAGAGTCATATTTTTGTAATGGAAAGACCATGGACTTGAGAATAAGAGCAGAGCTCCTACTTACTCTTAGTGTAACTTGGGAAAAGATACATTACCCTTTATGTTCAATTTCCTCATTGGTACAAATGGTATAAGATAATCTACCTCCATAGCAAAGGCTATGTATTTTCTTCCTCTTCCTTCAATATAGAATTAAAGAGTGGTGAGGGTAGGGAAGGTATACAAAATAAGAGAAAATTTATCTTTGCTCCATCACTATATTACATGAACCACCCCCCACCCTAAATAGCTGCCTTAGAATTCTCTGGCCAAAACAGTTGGACATGCTATGTAACAGTCTATTACAAAGGCAGATTAGTGATAGTAATGAATTAAAAAAGATTCTGTAGTTCTGGTTATACAGCTATTAATTTATGTCACTTTTAATATTCCCAGATATTAATTCTGTAGAAACACATTCTCCCAATTCAACCACTGCCCTATATTGCTAATTTTCAAGGGAATATTCAAGACTTGAATATTGAGCATATTTAATGAGAGAACTCTTGGACAACTTGATTGAATATTAACAATGCATTTTTATTGTGTATTTAATTCCAAGGGCATAAGCATATTTTTAGTATAATCAAAGCATTAATCACCATATTTATTCAATTATTTTGGATAGTTTAAGTGAAGTTGGTCCTACCCCTTTATTGCACAGTCTAATAATGAATTAACACACTATATATGTTTCCAAGAATATGTGTGATTCTTTTACTTTTAGTTCCAGGGTATTTTACCTTTGGAAAAATTTTTTCCCACAATATCTACTCAATCCTTTGTTTCTACTTAACTGATCATTAACTGAGATTTACCTTATTTTTTTTAAGGTAGAAATTTTCTTTTTCTTGTGCAATTTTATTTTCAGATACTTTCTTGAAGATCAACACAATTGTCATATTTAGAGTGGAATACCAGGACCAGGAATAAATTAAACAGAGTGGATAGTGTAGTATAGATAACTTGGCTGCTTGATTCTCATTCCAGGCAGTGGTCCTCATTTGAGGGGAGTTGGGGGATACTGAGAAAAGCCTTAGGCTTAAAGTGATCTGTATCCCAATGTGGTTCTGCCGTTAGGTCTATCCCTTTACTTTGCAAGGGTACAATTTCCTTAAAAACTCATGAAGCTGAATTGGCTCTTAGTTTCTTTCTACTTGGAAAATTAGAGTATTGTATGATTTTTGTGGATCCATGCAACTCTTCAGTATCAATAAACCATGGACACTATAAATTTGTCTTATTATACTATGTGTATAGCCTTTGTCAAGCACTCCTAGATACAAATGAATGTAGCATGATTTTGCAAAATTCTACCTTCCCAGCACCTCACTGTATTTGGGTAAGGCTGGTCCTCTTAAACAAGAGGAAGAATCTTGAATGGGTAGCTCAGGATAATTTGTAGAAGTTCTCACCAACTTCTTTGAGAATGCGAAATCAGTTGTTTCTGTTTTTTACATATTTATTTATCTGTTTTGTTCCTTAAAAGATGTAATCGCATTCTTAGTGCCTAGTTCATGGCAATGATTCTATCCGTGGACAATTTGTGAGAATAAATCAAGGTGCTTCTCTCTATTCCACATTCAGGGAACACTATACTGGGAAAAACCTATTAAATAAATCTCTTGGAGGAAGGCCAGCCATTGTTTACATACTTATAGTATTATTTCTAAGTCTCTGTCACAGATTATTTATGATTGCTCTTAAATTTTTAATACGCATTATTGTACATTGAGAAGGCACAAGCAAATACCAGAATAATGGTCCCTTTGTTACTCCCTCATTCCTCCTTATCCAGTTGTAACAGCCTTTCTCTACTGGTATTTTTAACACTTCCTACTTTAATATTAACCGTAAACTTAATTAACATGCTGTTTACCACCTCTTCTATTTCCTTAATAAGTATTTCAAATTATTGGACCCAAACCACCCTTGTAGCACCTAATCATAACACATGCCCCAAAGATGAGTCCTCATTTATCATTGTCTTTGACTTTAGTCTTTGAAACAAACCAAAAACTGCATGGTTCTCCTCCTCCTCCTCCTTTTTTTTTTTTTAATGTTTTATTTATTTATAGGAGAGAGAGAGAGAGAGAGAGACAGCGTGAGCAGGGGAGGGTCAGAGAGAGAGGGAGTCACAGACTGAAACAGGATCCAGGCTCTGAGCTGGCAGTCAGCACAGAGCCCGACGCGGGGCCCGATCCCACGAACCATGAGATCATGACCTAAGCGAAAGTCGGACGCTTAACCGACTAAGCCACCCAGGCGCCCCAACCTCCTCCTCCTTTTTAAGTATTGTTGATACACAGTGTTATATTAGTTTCAGATGTACAAAATAGTGACTCTATATGTTACACTATGCTCACCACAAGTATAGCTACCATCTGTCACCATATGCTAGTATTACAATATCTGACTATATTCCTTATGTTGTACCTTTCATTCCTGTGACTTATTTATTCCATAATTGGATGCTTGTGTCTTTCACTGCCTTGCAACCATTTTGTCCATCTCTCTTCCCTCTAGCAACCATCATTTGTTCTCTGTAGGTCTGATTCTGCTTTGTGTTTGCTCATTTGGTTTGGTTTTTTAGATTCCACATATAAGTATAATTACATGGTATCTGTATGGGTGCTTTCTTAACATTTCTTTAATATATTTTTGAAATAAAACACTTTATGGGACTAATGTTTTCATATCCTGATAGAATGATATGAAAACAAACTAGGGGAACCTGGGGTGGCTCAGTCAGTTAAGCATCCAAATCTTGGTTTTGCCTCAGGTCAGGTTATGAGATGGAGCCCCATGTTGGGCTCTGCACTGAGTGTGAAGCCTGCTTAAGATTTTCTCTTCCTCTCCCTCTGTCCCCCCTCCATGCTTTCAAATAATTTTTTTAATTAAAAATAAAAATGAATTGGCATTACATGCTAAGAGTAAACTCAGTCTGCCCATTCTCCATTAATTTGTGATATTTTAAGTTCACACATTGGTTTTTACTTTTGTTTTAATGTTTTTCCATTTCTTTGCTCAGATTCAGGCAAATACCTAGAGGTAGAATAGCTAGGTTATAAGTATATGTTTAACTCTATGAGAAACTTCCAGGTAGGTTTCAAATAGCAGTTACACATTTTTATACTCTCTCAATATGTAAGAGTACCAGTTCCTCCAATCATGTCAACATTTGTCATTGTTAGTCACTCAGGCACCCCGAATTGTACCCTTTATATGGGTGAACTGTACAGTATGCAAAATATCTCTCAATAAAACTTTTTTAAAAAGCATATATGCAGAGGGTGTGACAAGTGCAAAGACCCTGAGGCAGAAACATGCTTGATGTGACTGGGGAGCAATAGACACTAGATAGCTGGAGTGGAGTGAATACAGCGAAGGTTGTGGGTCATGATGTTGGGGAGTTAGGCAAGGGTTGAGACCTATAAGATTACATAGCCCATGAAAAAGAGTTTAGATTTTATCATGAATGTTTTAGGAAGCCACTGGAAAGTTCTGGACAGAGAAGTAGCATGATCTGATGCATATCATTAAAAAAAAAAAAAAATCACTCTACTGCCTACATGGGCCGGGAGCTACAGAATGAACACAAGGAGGCAATTAAGAAGCTCTTTATGTGAGAAATGATTGTGAATGAAACAAGAATGTACACTGTGAAGGTTGTAAAAATGGTTGGACTTGAGAAGTATTTTGAAGTTAGCACTTACTGGCCAACTAGATGTTTGTGAGGGAAAGGAAACTGTTAGGAAGGACCATGTGTGTGTATACGTCTGTGTATATTTGGGTGTGTATTCCACCTCATGACAAAGAAAAAGATGACTTGATTATATTAACTGGTAAGGTTCAGAACATTTTATTTGGAGGAGAAAAAAAATAGTCACATGTTTATCTCTAAACTTTTACAGTTTTTTCATTGAGGAGGCATGTTCAGGTAAAATCAGAGAATGTTATTAATATCATTGATGTAAGAAATGAGCTAATGATAAAGTTCAAACATAATGTTTTACATACAGAGTAATGATCTAAAAGACAGTCATAGTAAAGTCATTGTGGACTCACATAACTCTCTGACAATTTTGTATTGTGGTGTTGTATTGAATATTTGGAATTGATCATATCTCATTAGTGGTTTCACTTCGTTTTTAGATAGCTGTCTAGGTTTTACGGGGAATTTTCTGTTGTATATTTTTAGTACCCATTTTTACCTTTTCATATGGCTTCTCTTCACATCTCTGATTATTTATATACTAAAGCTGATTCTACAAATCTAAGTCCTATTTAAATTAAGCCTTTGTGGGGTGCCTCAGTGGCTCCTTGGTTAAGTGTACGACTTGGGTTGTGATCTCAAGATTTGTAAGTTTGAGCCCCCTATTGGGGTTCTGTGCTGACAGCTCAGAGCCTGGACCCTGCTTCAGATTCCATGTCTCCCTTGATCTCTGCCCCTACCCCACATATTCTCTCTCATTCTCTCTCTCTCTCTCTCTCTCAAAAATATAAAAACATTAAAAACCTTTTAAATAAAGCCTTTGTTCTCTTTATGAAATCAGAGTTGACTTCTTTCTATCAATGAGTTTATTTTTAAAATAACAATTTTTGAAGTATAATTTACATTGGGAAAAGTTTAGCATTTTTTAGATTTTGTGTTTTGTGATCATTTATATAGCTAGCCACAACATGCATCAAGAGTTAACACAAATCACAGTGAGCTGTAAGCCAATTCACTTGTATTTTCATTAGAAAACATTGACTTGTTGAATTATACTATTGTTGAATGATGACCTACAAAAAAGGTGCCTGTGAATATTGCCTAAGGCTGTTAGCAAGGTAAATAAAGGGCTTGAATATTCAAAATAAATGTTGGTTCCTAGCTGGCTTGGTGGATAGAGCAGGCAACTCTGGATCTTGGGGTCATAAATTCAAGCCCCACCTTGGGCTTAGAGCCTATTTAAGAAGAATAAATAAGTAAATCTGTCATTCTGAGGCCCTTTTAGTGTTTTGGTTTGCATTCATTTCAGAAAATTCCTTTATGTCTGACACAAACCTGGGCTTCATATTTCTAGTTTCTTATGTCCCTCTGAGTGGAACGGGGAGTCCTTCCAGTATGGGCTTTTTCTGGTTTTAATGATAGCAAAGAGTTTTCTAATTCCCAGAAGAAGGTGATATTTTTGACTACAATTGTCATCCATAAGAGACTGTAGAAATCCAATGATCTGCCCCTTATTCATTCTCTGTGGGTAGGCATAACCTTTGCAATCAATCACACAGTATGGCCAACATTAATGCTGCTTGCCAACAAGTCTCCTGGGGCTTCTTTCCTCCCATTCTATTTTGATTTTCAAATAGGGAACACCCTCCAAGGATGAGGAGAGTATAGTGGTGGGTTGTGACTCCCAGGGTATTGAAGCAAGAGTTGTAAGTGCTCCTCCTCTTGTTCCAGAGATAAACAAATTTGGGGCCCAAAAAAGAATTTTAACTGGAGTTAGATGTCTTCAGGCTGAATAAATCAGAGAAGGCATATGTTGGGGGGTCTGAGATGAATACTAAATAAAGGGAAGAAAAAACCCAGGGAAAGGAAAATGTGTAAGGGCAAAGGGGCAGTTCCTTCCTATGCCAAGGAAACACTGTGCCATGCTTCTGCACATTGCTTGGGGCTGCATCCATCGAAACCATCAAAAACATGCAAAATGCTGGCAAACTGCCTGACTCCAGCAACACTCCATAACTGCTCAACAATATAAACAGAATTTATTGTTTTTATTATTATTGTCAATCTGATTTTCCCTCAAAAAGAAGATAGCTTGCATTTTCTGAATTTCATGCCATGGTAACCAGTGGTGTACAGTTGGAGTCAGTCCAGGGTGGAAACTGGTCAGCTGACTTCAATGAAAACCAGTCCTAAATTATCCATGGAGTCCTACCCCAACTTGGGCTCCACTCATTCTTTCTCACACAACATAGAATCATTCAATTAATAGAGTTATATGTCAAAAATATAGTAAAATTATATCTTTTGTTATGTACCATAAATGTCCATTAATGGAATGTGAATGTAAAGTATAGTTGTATATTTTCTCATCAGCTTTATAAATAAACTAAGAGTGAGAGAGATGGTCTTGCTAATACTTATCAGGGTTTTTTTTTTTTTAACCTTATGTGACATGCATGTAATTTTTTTTAATTTTTTTAAAAATTTGTTTTTAATGTTTGTTTAGTTTTGAGGGAGACAGAGTGTGAATGGGGGAGGGGCAGAAAGAGAGGGAGACACAGACTCTGAAGCAGGCTTCAGGCTCCCAGATATCAGCTCAGAATCTGACAAGGGTCTAGAACCCATGAACCGCGAGATTATGAACTGAACTGAAGTCAGGCACTTAACTGACTGAGCCACCCAGGCACCCTGACATGCGTGAATTTATATAGCCACATGTACATTTGTAGTGGTAGTGATGGCAATAGGTCTTACCATCTTTGGCAATAGATCTTTTTATTACTGTGATTATTGTTTTTAGCCACCAAGTGAGTTGATGCATCAGGGAACTGGACTTTGGACCTTTTAAACAGAGATGTTAGGTAATACTATTGAAAGTTGACTATCTTCTTGGGCAGTAATTCAAGACTGCCTACCTCAAAGGTTTTAATAGAACTCCATTATTTCAGGGCTATTCTGCCTATTTCCCCTAATACTTCAAAAGAATGGAAAGTGGGATAGTATTATTTTTCAGATAGAATAAACAGGTGATGAACTGTTCATCCCTGTGCTGTGGTGCTGATGGAGAAACACTGAAATAATAAACCTATTCTGGATTGCTAGCTAGGTTTCATCCATGGAATACTTTACGTTAAACAAAATAATTTAACTGTGAAAAGTGTGTACCCTGGATTCAAATGTTCTGTAATAATTCACATAAGTTTTTATCCTAAGTTTAAATTTCCTTATATGCAAAAGGGGGTATTGCATCTGATGTGTGTGGTTCCAATGAGGAAGAAGTTCTATATGACAGTAGTAATTTAATATATATCGTCATCATTTGAGCATTATGTTTCAATTGTACAAGAGGAGGAAACAACAATACTTGTATGAAAATTTTCATACATAAATGAGCACCTCTTTAGCTCCAACTGCAGTATAGGCACAAGACACAAAATTTTTTTATTTTGAGAGAGAGAGAGGGTTAGCGGGGGAGAAGCAGAGAGGGAGGGAGAATCCCACGCAAGCTTCATGTTGTCAGTAGAGCCTGATATGGAGCTCAAACTTAGAAACCATGAGATCCTTACCTGAGCCAAAATCAAGAGTAGATGTTTAACCAACTGAGCCATCCAGGCACCGCAGCATAAAACATTTTCTAATAATCTGCTTATTAAGATTGTTCTCTCATCACTGCCAGAGACTGCAAAATATGAGTAGTCATGGATTTAGTTTTACTAATATATAATTCATATAACATAAAATTCATTTTAAGTGTGCTATTCAGTGCTTTTTAGTACATTCACTATGTTGTGCACCATGACCATATCTAGTTTGGGAATTCATCCATTACCCCCTGTAGAAAATCCCATAATGCCATATCTATTAGCAGTTAATCCCTATTCTCCTTGCTCCACTACCAATCACTAATTTACTTTCTATCTCTGTGGATTTGCCTATTCTGGATATTTCATATAAATGGAATCTTACAATGTGTGGCCTTGTGTATCTGTCTTCTTTCACATAGCATAATTTTTTTGAAGGTTCATCTATGTTGTAGCATGCAATAGCACTTCATTTCTTTTTGTGGTTGAATAATATTCAGTAGTGTAGATATGCCAAATTTAGTTTATTCATCAACGGATGGACATTTGAATTCTTTCCATTTGGGAGCTATTATGAAAAGTGCTTCTATGAATATTCATGTTTAAGTTTTTGTGAAAAAGTTTGTTTTGTGAAAATATTTTCACTTCTCTTGGATAAACACCTGGGATTGGAATTGCTCTTTGGATTTTATGGTAATTCTGTTTTACTTTTGAGAAACCCCTAAATTATTTGCCACAGTGCCTGTTTCATTTTACATTTCTACCAGTAACCTATGAAAATTCCTTTTTCTCCATGGAGTACCTGGGTGGCTCAGTCAGTTAAGCGTCTGACTTTGGCTCAGGTCATGATCTCCCAGTCTGTGGGTTCAAACCCTGCATTGGGTTCTGTGCTGACAGCTCAGAGCCTGGATCCTGCTTCAGATCCTGTGTCTCCCTCTCTCTCTGCCCCTTCCCTGCTCATGCTCTACTGCTTTCTGTCTCTCAAAATAAATAAACATTAAAAAAAATTTTTTTTAAAAGAAAATTCCTATTTCTCCTAATACCACAACATTTTTTCCTTGTTTTGTTTTTTGATGATACCTATCTCAATAGGTATGAAATGCCACCTAATTTTAGTTTTGATTTGCAGTTCTCTGATAACTTATGATAAGAATCTTTTCATGTGCCTATTGGCAATTTGTACATCTTAATTGAAAAAAAAATGCCTCTTCATTAGTTGATGACCACTTTAAAATTGGATTATATGTCTTTTTTTGTTGAGTTTTAAGAGTCCTTTATATATTCAGGATATCAAACCCTTATCAGATAAAGATTTTGAAAATACAATTGACCCTTGAACACTATGGTTAGGGGTGCTGATGTCCAGCACAGTTGAAAATCCCCGCATAACTTTTGATTCCCCCAAAATTTGACTACTAATAGCCTACTGTTGACTGGAAGCCTTACTGGTAACAGTCAATTAACACATACTTTGTGTATTACATGTATTATATACTGTATTCTTACAATTAAGTAAGCTAGAGAAAAAGATGATACTTTGAAAACCATAAGGATGAAGAAATCTACTTATAATAGTATAATAATCTACATTTATATGAACCCATATGTTTCAAACACATCTTGTTCAAAGATCAACTATATTTTCTATATTTCTATGGGTTTTCTTTTAACATACAAAAGTTTTTTAATTTTGATGAAGTCTAATTATTTTTTCTTTGGTTGCTTATGTTGTAATGGCTTATTCTAAGAAACTGTTACCTAATCCAAGTTCATAGAAATTTACACTTCCTTCTAAGAGTCGTATAGTTTCAACTCGTAGGTCCTTAAACATATGAGTCTTTTTTTCCATTTTGAGTTAATTCTTATGTTGTGTGAAGTAGAAATCCAATATGGATATCTAATTGTCTTTGTCATGAATTTTTGAGAGCACAAATCCTTGGTAGTTTGAATAGCTTGTGACACCCAGTTTGATGCTGTCTTAACAGTCATGCTTAATAGTTCAAACCCTTAGAAAGCATACATACAAGTAGTTTTTAAAACATTTTCATTAAATAGAAGCTTCGAGGGACTGGATAAATATAAATAAAAAGCAAAAATCACTACTACACCTAAAACTTAAGGCTGTCCAGTTTAAATTTTTGTTTATATATTTTTCTATCTTCTATTTATGCATTTGTATCACAATGTGCATACTATTTTTATAAGTTTTTCAATCAATATGAGCATTTTACCTTAAAAATTTTAATTACAGCATTAAACCATATGACTGTACTATCACTTTCATTCCTTATCATTATACATTTTCATTTTAGAGTGTTAATATGAGTATTCTTATACTTTAATGTATGTATGTGACTCTGATTATTTTCCTAGGTATTGTCTTAGGATTTGAACTTCATTATCAAAGGCTTTGACTGATACTGCCAACTCTCTAGAAATATTGCCTATGGCATTTCTTTTAGATTGTTACTTAGGATTTTCATATCTCTGTTTACCTTGCTCCTCTGCTTGGATGCTATTTACTTTACCCATTAGAGCCCTTAGCATATTATTATAGTTGTTTTAAGTTTCTAGTTTGATCATTCCAACATTCCTACCATGTGGACTTCTGACATTCGCTGTCTTTTTAATTTGTAGATTTTCCTTTTATTATGGCATAGAGTTTTTTCTTGATAACTTGATTAGAGGTAATGGGACCATTATAAACAGGCCTTTAGTAATAACAGTGGTGAGATGTAGGGGGAGGAGAAGCATTCTATAGTCCCATGATTAGGTTTTAGTCTTTCAGTGAGTCTAGACCTCTGACCTGTGAACTTCCGTGTTTCTCAGTTTTTTTTAATCCCCACTTAGGTGGGGACACGATGACTACAAGGGGCTGTTGTGGGGTATTTTCCTTTTCCCCAGGTCAGCTAGGCTCTGATACACTAGTTTCCCCTGAGGACAGGCCTTGTTAAGGAGAGTTCATTTCAATTTTATTTTATTTTTCAATGTTTATTTGTTTTTGAGAGAGAGAGAGAGACAGAGACAGAGTAGGGGCAGAGAGAGAGAGAGAGCGCGAGACACAGATTCTGAAGCCGACTTCAGGCTCTGAGCTGTCAGCATGGCTGGAACTTA
Source organism: Hyaena hyaena (assembly GCF_003009895.1). Classification (NCBI taxonomy): domain Eukaryota; kingdom Metazoa; phylum Chordata; class Mammalia; order Carnivora; family Hyaenidae; genus Hyaena; species Hyaena hyaena. The sequence continues at coordinate 857,006 of NW_024080978.1, forward strand.
GGAGCCATGTGACATAACATGAGCCGAAGCTGGATGCTCAACCTACGGAGCCACCCATGTGCCCCAAGAAGACTGCATTTCAAAATGTTTTTTTTTCCTCTCTTCCTGCTGGAAGCACAAAGGGATCTTTCTATGACATTTACTGTGGGAACTTCTCAAGCTCCTGTAGGTAAATTTCCATATTATTGTGTCTATTTTGTGAACTGTCTGCCCTCGAGTTTTTAACTCTCAAACTTAACACATCAAGCTTTCAGGAATTCCTTGATTACATTGTGGGTTTTCCTGCCCTTGGGTTTCCCAAGACAGGTTTTGTCTGTGTGTGTTTGTAAGCCACTACTTCTATTATAGCCTGCCTGTTTCTCCATCTTGAGGCCAAAAGTTGGTCCTGTTTCCTCCTCTCTCTTACGGTTCCAAAAAGAGTTGTTATTTGTTTGTTCAACTTTTTTTGTGTGTGTTTGTTTTGTTACTAGGACAGAGTGGCAACTTTTAAGATCCTTACATGCAGAACCAGACACCAATGATCACCTTCAAATTCTTTTAACAGGAATAGAATTTAGAAAAGATAGGTAGGAAGGGAAGCCTAACTACCTCTTGCTTGAATGGAAAGGAGTTAAAGGAAGTTTAGAGAAGATAGGAGTCACATACATTTTTATTTTCAAAGATAAGATAATGAAAGCATTGAGACGAATACAACACAAAATCCTCTAAATTGGGGGCTCATTGAGTATGCATTCTAAGTTTTCTGAGAGCAGGACCTAGATATAATTTCTTTTGTAAATTTTTTTAACCTAGAGCAGTCAGTCAGTAAGTGATGATTGGCTCCCTGGAGGAAATGTAGTCTTTTACAGCCATGGGTTAGTTACTTCAAAGTATCTAAAAAGCATACAGCTTCCTCTAACCATATCTTGTGGGGATGGACAGTCTTGTGGAGCTGTTTTCTACTGTATGACTCTCTGCCTATCTCTTGCAGTGGCTAAGTAAAACAGTGGTAAGCAGTTAGTTAATAGGCTGCTCAAAGACCCATGATGTGACCTCATACAAATAGAAGAATTGGTCAATTAGATTCTAACTCTTAGAAATTTGACCTAGGAAATTTTGTAAGGCTGATGTCATGAAGAAGAAGGAGTTGAAGTAGAATGAATTTGTAGTCAATGACATAAACAAGAAAAGAACATAAGGAATGATGACAAATCACAGGCATGAGAGAAGATTAAGCAGAGACTATGAGAAGATAAAAAGATAGAATACAGGGTGCAGATGTTCATCGTCAGTAAAAAGAGACTGGGACAGATGTCAAAAGAAGTGAATATCATTTATATATTCCTATTAATGTAATTGTTTGATTTGCTTTGGTTCCAGAATGTGATTCTGCACAAGGCCCAATTCATATCTGACTCCTGATATATGAAATGTTGTCTTACTATTCTACATCCATCCATTGATAACCTACCCATCCAGCTCTTACTTGGCTATTTTATTTCAAAAGGGTCCATATAAAGCAATATACATTGATTTTTCTCCATTTTATTGATTTTCATATAGATATAACTTGATTTAGTTCAATTTCCAATAAGACACACCAATGAACATGCACTGGATGATTTTCCATAAACTATTTAAGAAGAAATCTTCTTTAATTCACAGTGGTTGAATTAATTAATAGTTTATTTGAACTGAATTTATTGTCCAGATAGCCACTTAATTTATAACACTTGTATTTAAGTTAAAACTTATATGCTTTAAAGGAATGTATCTATTAATTAAACAAGAAGGACAAAATAGTTTTTACTTACATATTTCAGTCTAAAAGTAGCTTACCAGTTGAGATTTAAGAGGGTTCCCAAAGGCATTTTTTAAAAAATTGGTCACTGGCTTAGGAATTCCTTGGACCTTCCCCAGATACATCAATATAGATCTCTTTGAAAGTATAGTAGGAATTACCACGTTTATGAAAAATAAATCATATACTTTAAAGTATGGGGATTACAATAGTCCAAAGTACCTATCATAAACAAAAGCAAACATTAAAATTACTCTTATGAAATGTAACCTATACCCTGTCCTTCAAGGTAACTACAGACTTAATCATCCATATATATGGTCTTAATAAAAAATAGGAGAAAAATTACCATGAGAGAAAATCAGAAGAAAATTTAAATTATAGAATTAGAACTCAAAGAATATTAGATACTGAAATAATAATAAAAAATACATTGTAAAAATATGAATTAAATATTTAAGAGGTAAAATGCAAAATTGGTAACTTGAACAAGAAAAAAGAGATTAACATAAGTAAGTAGGGAAGTTTTAGAAAGAAATACCTCTAACGTTTAAGAAAAATACATAAATATTGACGTTTAACACTAAAAAATAGTAAATGGTAGAGCAGACACAGTTGAAGAGAAAATTCATGAACAGGAAGGTATATTTGAGGAAATTCTACAGACTTCAATTTAGAGAGTTGAAGAAACCTCATTTACAAAAGACAGTTTAAGACTCAAGGAGACCAGAATAAGAAGTTCATAGATCTTTCTCATTGTATTTCTAGAGATAATATAGAGAATGAGCCAGTCAACATTCAGTATGATTAATAGCTGTCTTTTCAGAATAGACAGAAGACATGAATATTCACAGCAAATTCCAAGTAGGATAAATAAAAAGAAAGTCATCGCTATACTTGTAGTAAAAATGCAGGATCCAAAGACATACAAAAAGGAATAATTTAAAAGAAGTAATAATGAAGCAAAAGATGTCTACCCAGTAATAACTGGATGGGGAACTTATCAATAAATGAGCAAGAAAATAATGAAAATTTTCTTTTGAAATATTTGAGAGAAATATAGGGGTTAATGTAATATTGTGTATCTATAAACGATTATTCAAGAAAAAACAAGACTAACCCAATTATAGAAAAATAAAAAGAATATACTAACAATAAGATCTGCAGAATATACTTCAGAAAAAGAAAAATCCCAGAAAGATGTGGCATACAAGAAGGAATATAAAATTTTAATGATGTGGAATGAAATTAGTAAAGCAGTGAAATTACTGTTAACAATAAAATTTGTATTATTAAAAATATGAAAATATAAACAAACATTGCTTGTTTTTAATAACAATAGAAAGCCATTATATCTGAATAGATTTTAGAGGAAATAGACTTTAAGACAAATAAAGAAAAATTATTATTAGTTATAAAGAAGATGCTACAGAATGATAAATGGTAAATTCAGTAAAATATAACAATAAATATATAATGTCAAAAAAGGGATAGGATTATGAGGTAAATATGGACAAATCTGTCACTGTATGTGAACCTATATGTGAACCTATATCTCAGGAACTGATAGAGCAGGAAAATATTAGCAAGGATGTAGTAAATTTAAATAACACAGGAATAGGATGTATCTAATAAATAATTATAGAACTTTATTTTTGGGGTGCCTGAGAGGGACGTTCTCTCCTTCTGCCCCTCTCCCCCACTCATGCTCTCTCAAATTAAAAAACAAAAATGAAAACAAAAACAAAATCCTTTATTTTCTACATTGACTGAGGACCAGTCCATAAAAGTCTAAGTAAATTTTACCTTTTTTCCTCCTGAAGATCTATCTTTACTTCTTTCTTTCTTCTTCTCTCTCTCTCTCTTCTTCTTCTCTTTCTTTCCTCTCTCTCTTTTCTATTTTCCTTTCCTTTCGTTTCCTTTCCTTTTTCTTTCTCTTTTTTAAAATTTTGATTCCAGCATACTTAACATACAGTGTTATATTTCAGGTGTACAATACAGTGATTCAACAATGCTGCACAGTAGTGCTCATGACAATGGATGTATTCTTAATCCTCTTCTGTTATTTCATTCAACACTACACCTACCTTCCCTCTAGTAACCATAAGTTTGTACTCTAATAGTCTTTTTGTGTGTGTGTGTTTTCCTTTGTTCTAAAGTAAATTTTAGAGAATAACATTTTAGACTACATTCACGCACTTCAAGGCAGTTGTGTTAAGGATCAACTTAATTGGGTAGCCTTGATAACAAAACAGGGAATAGTTGTCCAACAACAGTTTATTTAAGTTTTTAAATGTTTGCTTATTTTTGAAAGACAGTGCAAGCAGGAGAGGGGCAGAGAGAGAGAGAGGGAGATACAGAATCCAAAGCAGGCTCCAGGCTGATGCCAGGTTTGAACTCATGGACTGTGAGATCATGATCTGAGACTTAACTGACTGAGCCACCTAGGTGCCTCTCCCATAACCATTTATATATTCAATACATTGACAATAAAATTTCTGCTAGTGATTTTCTTGAAACATATAAAATCTGTACATAAAATGTATATGGAAAAATATAACTAACAATGAAAATTCTGAGGAAAAAACAAAACAAAACAAAACAAAACAACTCAGAATTGTACCAGAAATTAAGATGTAGGAATCTGTGGTAATCAAGACAAATGACCAAGTAGAACAGAGCAAAGGACCCAGAAATAAACCTATATGTACATGGAAATTTAATATATGATGTGGTATCGTTGCATATTATTGGGGAGAAATGTGCTGCTCAAGAAATGCTGCTGTGAGAAAAGTAGTTCAATACATGAAAGAAGAGCATTGCGTTCCCACCTCACAATACATATGTGCATATACAAACATACACACATAATAATTCTAAATGGATAAATCATCTAAATGTGAAGGTTATGTCTTGAGATGTTTTGGAAAAAACATATAGGAAAAGAATATTATGTTCTTAAGTCATAGAAGTATTTTTTGAACTTCTGTTTCTGTCCTCTGAACACTCAATGGATCTTCTCATATTTACTCGAACTAAGCAAATAGAGTTGCTTTACTACTATGTGTGGTAACTGCCTGAGGCAGAAACCTAGGATTATGCTTATATGAATGCTTCACATTCACATATAAACAACTGGCTACTCCATGCTATGACCTACAACCCATTGAAAAAAACATACTTTTAATTTTTTCAGACTTTTTAATTTTTATAAGGAAATGTAAGATTACACTGTGACAAATCCTGAGTGATAGCAATGGCACTTGAAAATTAGACTCTAACTCTTGGTCTGGATATAATGAATGAGTTTGAATAATTCAGAATTGTGATTATTAAAAATATTCACCCTCAAATTATTTTACAATGGCAATGATATGGATCTTTGTGGGTGACAGCATAACTCTTGGGTAGTGTAAGTAAATTGGAGATTAGAGTCTAGGTGCATAAGTTTTTACATTTGCTAATTTTCCATGAGCATAAAACATAATTTCTAGGTAGAAAAAACTATCTACTGAAACTTTAGTTGTTGTTTCACATTTTGTTGAACTTTTTGACATTCAAACAAAAAGGAAGAAACAGTGAAAATGGTGGAGCAACTTTTATTTGTAGAGAGATAAAAGGCTTTCACATATTTCACAGAAGTTACACTTAGTTTTAATCTTAATATAAGCTAAGCAGTAGAATTAGATGTTGAATTAGACTTCTTCTGGACACCAGTGTCCAAAAATGAAATCCTACAGGGGCGCCTGGGTGGCTCAGTCGGTTAGGCATCCGGCTTCGGCTCAGGTCATGATCTCGCAGTTCGTGGGTTCGAGCCCGGTGTCGGGCTCTGTGCTGACAGCCAGCTCAGAGCCGGGAGCCTGTTTCAGATTCTGTATCTCCGTCTCTCTCTGACCCTCCCCTGCTCATGCTGTCTCTCTTTCTCTCTCTCAGAAATAAATTAAAAAAACAAAAACAAAACAAAAATGAAATCCTACACAATTGAGTGTATATTTCTCTTTAAAGCTTGTAATGAACCCAAGTCCCTTTAGTAGCCTCAAATATCACTCCTATCCCTAGCTTCTATAAATAGAAAAGAGTTAGGAGGTATCAATCAGTAGTGTGAAAAATGGTTGACCTAGGAGGCTTTTCCTTTCTCTTTCCATAACTGTGGCTCATTCAGTAACTCCTTCCTATTAAACTGAGTGATGGAGGCTCTGAGTTTAGAAGTGCCCATGAGAAAAGGAGACTGGCATCTCATTTCTTGATTAGATATCTTCGTATACAGCAAGTTTTATTTTCCTATGGAAGTGGGGAATGGGATTGGGAAAGAAAATTGGAAAGAGACAGCAGGTCTAGACTGGGGCCCACATCAGAGGATGTTGTTTTCATACTACTTGATGTTGGTAGGAGTTAGAAATTCTCCATGAGTCAAGTACACACTGCAGAATGAAGCTCAGTTTGATTCATCTTGGAGGCATGTCACTTACGAGAGATGACTGCTGAGCTGGATGACGATATCCCCTGAGAAGATGTGGTGAGGTATACCACCAGCTGCAGGAGAAGTGGTCAAACTGGAGCAAATCTCTCCCTTCATGGAAAAGAGCAATGGAAAGTTCCTCCCCCACAAGATCACACGTGAGATTTTCCTCAGTGTCTGAAAGCCAATTTCCAGTGAGTGTCCTTCCTTTCATCTTTCCTGTCCCTTCATTCCTATTCCAATCCATTGAGTAGGGGATAGATACAAAGATATGGTGAGGATATGTTTCATAGGCAACTATTTCCAAGAAAATTTAAAATTTTAAAAATTTAATAAAGAATTGGGGCGCCTGGGTGGCTTAGTCGGTTAAGCGTCCGACTTTCCGACTTTCGCTTAGGTCATGATCTCGTGGTTTGTGGGTTCGAGCCCCGCGTCGGGCTCTGTGCTGACTGCCAGCTCGGAGCCTGGAGCCTGTTTCAGTCTGTGACTCCCTCTCTCTCTGACCCTCCCCTGCTCACGCTGTCTCTCTCTCCTAGAAATAAAAAAAAAAAAAAATTTAATAAAGAATTTAAATTTAAGAATTAAAAAAAAAATTTTAAATAAGGAAGTCATGTCCATGAAACCAATACCAGATTCAAAAAGAAGGAAAAGATGGAGGTAAGGCAAGAACTAGTAATTAAAGAGGACTCTTATCTGCTAAAAAAATACTCCATTTATAAATTTTACTTGCTGGTAAATTATTAAAGAATTTACCAGAAATAAAAATTTCAGAATTTGAAGAATAAAAGGAAAATAGCCCCCAGATATAAATATCAAATTACTTAAAAAGAGAATCATACTAGAATCAAATATCTTGTTTATTAGAATTTAGACTATGGAATAGCAACTACTAGATTCTTAAATGAGAAGATCTGAAACATGAGAATCAATTATTGTAGTTAAGTTAGCATTTATCTGTTAAGAAAAAAGATAGTTATTAAACAGTATTCAAAAATTATTTCAACTACATATTCTATATGAAGAAAATACTTGGGAAGAGATTCTAAACAAGTGACAAACCCCAAAAAAGACATCAAGAGAAGAGATAATAAAAAGAAGAAACAGTAATGAGCAATGAAACCATCTCTCCAATTATAAACAAATGGATAGATAGTGCTAAATAATAATAAAATGAAAAATTGATGAAATAAATCCTTTAGTAAGTGTAATTTTATAGTGGAAAAAATAAAAGTGTTTTTCATGTTTGATATTTGGGTCATGAGAGAGGGCACATTGTTGCAGGAGAAATGGTGAGTGCCTTATCTTCACATGATAGTTGAGAATAAGTTCTCAGTTACCCATTTCATTAGAATCTTATTTATGGAAGAGAAAATGAAAGAATTATAAAATTAAAACAAAGGTAATAAATGGAATGAATAGTGACTTGATCATATTAGCAAAAATATAGATTGTTAAACAGGAAACTTTGAAAGATGACAGCATAAAATGGAAGAATTACAAGCAAATATCAGATGTTATACTAAATGTGAATGCCTTTAAATCCCCTTAGTTCAGAGATTTAGCTTGGACTAGAACACAAAACTCAGAAATAGACACTTCACAAGAAATGAGCTTAAAAATAAAACTGGTAAAGGCTGGTGAAAATGGACAAAGAGATACCAAGAAGCTTCAAATAAAAAGTAAATGGTTATAACAATATTATTAGGCAGTGTGGGATTTAAATTAAGAATGCTCAACAATATAAAGAGAAGAGTTGGTAGCAACAAAAATAGTGATTCATGAAGAGGGTATGACAAACTTCCTGTATTTCTAAACAATGCAGCTGACAGAGAGAGTAAAACTCACTTTTATTACTGTCTTGCTAAGTAAAATTGATAGATTTTAACATACTCCTTTATAGTTCAAAATATTTAACATACAAAAATTAGACATCGATAAAGACATCGAATGACTGAATGAAAAATACATATATATAACATCATTAATATGCAAAGTGTATATATTTACAAATATATATAGTTTATATATGCATACAAATACATACCAAGTTTATATATACATATAAATATGTACAATACAAATGATAAAATACATTTGTATATATACACAAACAATTACAAAATGAGTTCTGTAGTTAGAAAAATAAAAATTATGCTATAATTTCTTTTACAAAACTAATAAAATTTTAAATAAGGAAATTAACTGATTATAAAAATGTTAATATCTTAGAAATTAAACATATTTCCAGATAACCTTTGGATCAGAAAATTAAAAAATGAAATTACAAGCACAAAAGCAATAAAAAGAGCATTTTCTCACAAGTTATAGGACACAAAAAAATCCTTTAATCAAAGGAATATTAAATTTACATGCCATCATTAGATTAAAAATAAATAATGTTACTATTAATCTCAAGCAGTTAGAAATTGAATAACAAAATAAACAAATAGGTTAAGGGAATTATTGAATACAACAGCTGAAATTAATGAAATACAAACAAACAAAAATAATAATATAATAACTAAATCCCAAATTGGGTCTTTGGTAGGAAAAATCAAAGTATCAAATGCCATATTAGGCTGGTTAAGGAAGATTAAAAAATAGAGTTTGATAGATGAGAAATCTCACAAAACTGAATATTAGTAGATTATAAGAAACTATATAATGTTATGGCAAATTTTTTAAAAACTAAAAGAAATTCTCAACTATCACTCCCTAAAGAAAGAAAAAGTTGACTGAATGAACATAAAAGAGATCATAAAGATGATTATAAAGATTACCACTAAAAATGAAGCAGTAAAGCAGATTTGCACTTAATCTGTATCTAAATTTTAAAGATAAATTCCATGTTATTTAAACTATGTTGTACTACTGAAAATGATGAATAGTTGACAATTGCTTTTTTTTATTTTTTTTATTTATTTCTTAGGAGAGAGAGACAGCGTGAGCAGGGGAGGGTCAGAGAGAGTGGGAGTCACAGACTGAAACAGGCTCCAGGCTCTGAGCTGGCAGTCAGCACAGAGCCCGACGCGGGGCTCGAACCCGCGAACCGCGAGATCATGACCTAAGCGAAAGTCGGACGCTCAACCGACTAAGCCACCCAGGCGCCCCGACAATTGCTTTTGAAGGCTACATGACTTTAATGTAAAGGAAGAACATACATAATACCCCAGAGAAAATATACATAAAACTTTTTGATAAATATAGTTGTAAAAAAAATGTTATTAAAGAAACCCAGTAACGCATGAGTGCTTCTGCAACAGGAAATCCGTCAACTAACTCAAAATATCAGTCGTGTTGTTGAAGAAAAATAATGTGATGATACCAATAGTTTCTGAAAAATCCTTTGATACAAGTCAGCAGTGACGCCTAATAAGAATTCCAATTAAGATAAAAATAGAATTGAGCTTTTTAAATATAATTTAAAAAATCAACCAAAACTTACACTGTATCAAGAAAATGTCATTCTTATCTGAATATGTAAGTTTAATAGTATTACATGTAGAATTTCATTTTTTAATGACTGGATTTAGATTTTAAAATTTATATACTTACAAATATTTAAATAAATTCTAATTCCTGAGGATAACTAAAATTTATGAATACTAATGTGGGCCTAATCTGTCCAAAAAGCAGATCTATCAACATGATGTTGGGACAAGAGTAGGTAAATTAAAAAGTGCAGCAGCATAGGGGTGCCTGGGTGGCTCAGTCAGTAGTTGATTTAGTCTCAGGTTATGATCTAATGGTCATCAGATACAGCTAGGAGTGGTGTATGCTTAAAATTTTCTCCCTCTGCTCCTCCCCCCATGCATGCACTCTCTCTCTCCACATCCCCCAAAGAGGTACGACACCATAATATCTAGAAACAGTTCACAGTATACATATATATCTTTTAATCATTGTAAAAGTGCTGTTTAAATTCCATGTAGGGGGAAAGTGGTATATTTAGTAAATGGTGTTGGCACAGATGGACATACATTTTGAAGAAAATTGAACTATCTCATTTTTATTAAAAATTTCTAGAAGAAAGTAATCACTTTAAATCAAGGAAATGATTTTAATGTATATGAAAAGAAACACAAAGTAAATTATGAAAAACTGTAAAATTAAAAATGAATTTGAAACGTCAATATGGGCTTGTGATTTTCTTTTTCATTTTTTTAAAGAGTTTATTTATTTTAACTACCCAGGACTCACCCCTGCAAGTATACTCCTTAATCCCAATCACTTATTTTGTCTATCCCCCCAGCTACCTCCTCTCTGGTAACTATTAGTTTGTTCTCTATAATTAAGAGTCTGTTATTTACTTTGTCTTTCTTTTTTTTCCCCCTTTGCTCATTTGTATAAGTTCCAGAAATGAGTGAAATCATATGGTATTTGTCTTTCTCTGACTGACTGCTTTCACTCTCTAGATCAATACATGGTGTTGTCAATGGCAAGATTTTATTCTTTTTTATTGCTGAATGATATTCCATGTGTGTGTGTGTGCATGTGAGTGTGTGTGTGTTTAGACTACTTTATCTGTGTATGAATTGTTGGACACCTGGGCTGTTTCCATACCCTGACTATTGTAAATAACATTACTATAAACATAGGGGTACATGTATCTCTTTGAATTAGTGCGTTCATATTCTTTGGTAAATACCCAGTAGTGCAATTGCTTACTTATAGGGTAGTTCTATTTTTGAATTTTTGAGGAACTTCCATATAGTTTTCCAGAGTGGCTGTACAAGTTTGTATTCCCACCATGAGAACAAGAGGGTTGTTTTTTCTCCACATCCTTGATAAAACTGGCTGTTTCTTGTGTTGCTGATTTTAGACATTCTGACATTTTAGTTTTTATTTGTATTTCTCTGATGATAAGTGATGATGAGTGTCTTCTGTGTGTATTGTCCATCTGTCTGTCTTCTTTGGAGTAATGTATGTCATGTTTTCTGCCCATTTTTAAATTGGATTATTTGTTGTTTGGGTGTTGAGTTTTAGAAGTTCTTTATATATTTGGCATACTAACCCTTTATCAGATATGTGATTTGAAAATATCCCATTCTGTAGATTGCCTTTTAGTTTTTTTGCCTTTAGTTTTGTTGACTGTTTGTTTCACTGTGCAGAAGCTCTTTACTTTGATGTAGTCCCAATAGTTTATTTTTGTTTCTGTTTCCCTCACTTCATGGACCTATCTAGGAAAAAGTTGATATGTGTAATGTCAAAGAAATGACTGCCTGTCCTCTTTTCTACAATTTTTATGGTTTCAGATCTCACATTTAGGTCTTTAATCCATTTTGAATTTATTTCTGTGTATTATGTAAGAAGACAGTGCAGTTTCATTTTTTTCCATGTTGCTTTCCAGTTTTCCCAGCACCATTTGTTGAAGAGATTTTTTTCAATGGGATATTATTACTGCTTTCTTGAAGATTAATTGACCATGTAATTGTGAGTTTATTTCTGGATTTTCTCTTCTGTTCCATTGATCTATGTGTCTACTTTTGTGCCAGCATCATACTGTCTTAATAACTACAGCTTTGTAATAAAGCTTGAAGTCCAGAATTGTGATGCCTCCAGCCTTCCTTTTTCAAGATTACTTTGGCTATTCACAATCTTTTGGGGTTCCATACAAACTTTAGGAGTGCTTTAGCCCTGTCAAAATGCTGGTGGCATTTTGATAGGGGTTGAATTAAATGTGTATATTGCTTTGGGGAATATAGACATTTTAACAATATTTGTTCTTCCAGTCCATGAACATGGAATGTCTTTCATTCCTTTGTGTTATCTTCAATTTTTCTCATCAGTATTTTATAGTTTTCAGAGTACAGGTCTTTCACTTCTTTGGTTGGTTTATTCCTATGTATCTTACTGGTTTTGGTACAATTGTAAAGGGTATTGATTCCTTATGTCTCTTCCTACCTCTTCATTATTAGTATATAGAAGTATTACAGCTTTCTGTAGATTGATTTTGTGTCCTGTGACTTTACTAAATTTGTTTACCAGGACTAGCAGTTTTTTGGTGGGGTCTTTTGGGTTTTCTCATTAGTATCTTTTTGTGTGCAAACAGTGAAAGTTTGACTTCTTCCTTGCCAATTTAAATGCTTTTATTTCTTTTTGTTGTCTGATTGTTGGGCCTAAGACTTCCAGTACTATCTTGAAAAAAGTGGTGAGAGTGGACATACTTGTCTTATTCCTGACCTAAGGGGAAAGGCTCTTAGTTGTTCCCCTTTTAGGATGATGTTACCTGTGGGTTTTCAAAGATGGGCTTTATTATGTTGAGGTATGTTCCTTCTAAACCTACTTTGTTGAGAGTTTTTACCATGAATGGATGCTGTGCTTTATCAAATGCTTTTACTGCATCTATTGAAATAATCATATGGTTCTTACCCTTTCTCTAATTGATGTGATGTATCTGATATGTAAATATGGAACCCTCTTTGCCTCTCAGGAATAAATCTCACTTAATTGTGGTAAATTATTTTTTAAAATGTATTGTTGGATTTTAGTTTGCTAGTATTTTGTTGAGAAATTTTACATTTATTTTTTAGCAGAAACATTGGCCTGTTGCTCTCTTTTTCTGTGGTGTCTTTTTTGAAAATGTGGTATATTTATTGTGTTCATTTTTACCTGTATCATTTATTTTTTTCTTTTCTTTTATTTATTTATTTATATTTTATAAATAGTTTATTGTCAAGTTGGTTTACATATAAAACCCAGTGCTCATCCCCACAAGTGCCCTCCTCCATGTGTGGTGTCTATATGATTTTTGTATCAGGGTAATGCTGGTCTCATAGAATGAATTTGGAACTATTCCTTTTCTGTTTTTTTGGATTATCTTGAGAATAGTATTAACTCTTAAAGGTTTGTTAGAATTCGCCTGTGAAGCAATCTGACTGGACCTTTTTTTGTTGGGAGTTTTTTGATTACTAATTAAATTTCACTGCTGATAATTGCACTGTTCAAATTTTCTATTTCTTCCTACTTCAGTTTTAGAAGTTTATATGTGTCTAGGAATTTATCCATTTCTTGTAGATTGTCCAATTTGTTGGCATATAGTTTTTCATAATATTCTCTTAAAATTGTATTTCTGTGGTGTTCATTTTTTTTTTACCCTCTTTCCATTGTGATTTTAGTTAGATCCTTTCTTGTTTTTCTTGATATTTCTGGCTCTGACTAGAGGTTTATCAATCTTAATGATTTTTCCCTCAAAGAATCAGCTCCTGGTTTCATTGATCTATTCTATTGTTTTTGGTTTTTGGTGTTTGGTTTCTATATCACTTACTTCTCTTCTAATCTTTATTATTTCCTTCTTCCTGCTGGTTTTAGGCTTTTATTTGGTGGTTGTTTTTGTTCTTTTTCTACTTCCTTTCAGTGCAAGGCTAGATTGTTTGAGATTTTTCTTGCTCCTTGAGTTAGGCCTGTTTTGCTAAATGCTTTGCTCTTAGAACCATTTTGCTGCATCCCAAAGGCTTGGGACTATTGTGTTTTCATTTTGATTTGCTTCCATGTACATTTTTATGTTTTATTTCATTTACTGGTTGATTCATTCACTGTTGAGTAGCATGTTATTTAACCTCCATGTATGTTTGGTCTTTCCAGATTTTTCCTTCTGGTTGACCTCTAGTTTCATACTGTTGTGGTAAGAAAAACTACATGATATGACTTCTATTTTTCTTTTAAAAAATTTTTAACGTTTGTTTTGTGACATAATATGTGAGCTCTTCTGGAGAATGTTGCATGTGTACTTGAAAAGAATGTGTATTCTGCTGTTTTAGGGTGGAATGTTCTTGAATATATCTGTTAAATCCCTCTTTGCCAGTGTAACATTCATAGCTATTGTTTCCTTGTTTATTTTCTGCTTGGATACCCTGTCCATTGATGTGAGTAGGGTGTTGAAATTCCTTACTATTATTGAATTATAATTGATTAGTTCTTTTATATTTGTTATTGTTATATATATTTGGTGTGCATATTTACAATTGTTATATCTTCTTGTTGGATTGTCCCCTTTATTGTTATATAGTGTCCTTCTTTATCTCTTGTTACAGTCTTTATAGTAGTGTAGTTTGTCCATATAAATATGGCTTCTCTGGCTTTCTTTTGACATCCAATTGCACAATAACTGTTTCTCCATCCCTCTACTTTTAATGTGAATGTGTTTTTAGATCTAAAATGAATGTCTAAAGTTGGATCTAAAATTTCTTGCAGTACTGGTTTGGTAGTCATGAACTCCTTTAGTTTTGTCTTTTTCTTTATCTCTTTTTCTCTTCTATTCTGAATGACAGCCTTGCTGGATAGAATATTCTAGCCTGCAGGTTTTTCCCATTTAGCATTTTGTATCCTGTCAGTCACTTGGAGCTTGCAAAGTTTCTACTGAAAATCCACTGAAGCCTTATGGGTTTCCTTTGTATGTAACTATCTTCTTTTGTCTTCCTACTTTTAATATTTTTTTTTCTTTATCAGCATATTTTGCCATTTTAATTCTAAAATGTCTTGGTGTGGCTCTGCTGTTGTTGATTTTCTTGAGCATTCTGTGTGCTTTCTGGATCTGGATATCTGTTTTGTTCCCCAGATTAGACAATTAGCTAATAGAAAATAGCTATAGGGTATTATTTTTTCAATTTCTGACACCTGTTCTCTTCTTCTTCTGGGACCTCTATAGTACAACTGTTATCACATTTGGGATGGAGTCACTGAGTCCCTTAAGTCTATTCTTGTTTTACATAATGTTTTTATCTCTCATTTGTTCAACTTGATTACTTTCTCTTTTTTAAGTTTATTTTTATTTATTTTTAGAAAGAGTGGTCACAAGTGGGGAAGGGACAGAGAAAGAAGTAGAGAAAGAATCTCAAGCAGGCTCACCATCATAAGTGCAGTTCAAGCCCTGATGTGGGGCTTGAACTCATTAACTGTGAGAGCATGACCTGAACTGAAACCAAGAGTCAGATGTTTAACCAACTGAGCCACCTAAGCGCTCCTCAACTTGATTACTTTCTATTACTCTGCTTTTAAGTCATGAGTTCAATCCTCTGCTTCTTCCAGCCTGCTGTTCATTCCATCAAATATATTTGTCTTTTTGTTTATTGAACCTTTATCTCTGCTATGTCATTCCTTATCTCTTAATAGTCTCACTAATGTCCTCTACTCTTTTCTCAAGTCCAGTGAGTATCTTTATGATTATTCCTTTAAGTTCTCAATCAGACATGTTACTTAGATGTTAGATCTCTGGCCATGGCCTTTTCCTATTTTTTTCATTTGGGACAAATTCCCCTGTCCTCTGATTTTCTCTTAGTCTTTGTGCCTATTTCTCCTTGCTAGGAAAGTCAGTTACATGTTCTTCTCTTGAGGGTAATGGCTTATGAAGAAGAGGTCCTCTAGTGCCCTGTAGTGTACTGGCCCCTGTTCCCCAGGGTCTGGTGCTTCTGGGAGTTCTCCAATGTGTACTGCCTATTCTCTGCTGTTGTGTCCTGGCTGCTTTATCCTTCATGCCAGTTTCTTCAATGAATGCTGCCTCTCTGGGACACCCTATGAGTCAAACAACTAATCTCCCCACCGTGTGCCCGCATGCTCTTCAGATCACTTTTTCCACAGTGTATATCCATGGGCTCTTTGCCCTGCCTTTTCTCTAAGGTCAGCTCCAATGCCCTCCTAGAGCTAAGCCCACTGGCATTTAGGATTCCAGGCTTGAAGTCCTGCTGGTTATAAGAACTCAAGAAATTCAGCCTCTCTCACTTTCCAAAACAATTTCTACGGGGATTAGTTTTCCCAGTAGACTCTCATGTGGACAGTCTACCTGGTGTTCTTTTTCATGACTGTCGCTCCCTCTGCACTGCAGCAGCCATGATCCATTTCTCTCCCAAACCACATTGCCACACTTCCTACATTCTTTGATGTGGCGTCTTCTCTGCCGTTAGTTGTGGAGTTTGTTTTGCCAGTCTTCAGGTCAATCTCTGGGGGTATTTAGGATGATTTTATAGTTATCTAGTTTTATTTGTAGGATGAGGCAATCCTGGGGTACTCTTACTCTGCCACCATCTTCCTTCACTCCTATTTCCTTTCTTCCTTCTCTTTTAGAGAAAGCATGAGTGGGGGAGAGGGAAAGAATTCCAAGCATGCTTCCTGCTGACTGCAGAGCCAGACATGGGGCTTGATCCCATGGCCCTGGGCTCATGACCTGAGCTGAAATCAAGAGTCAGATGCCCAGCCAACTGAGCTACCTAGGCATACCTCTTGTTTTATCTTTTTTCTTCTTCTTCTGTTTTGTTGTTGTTGTTGTTGTTGTTGTTTTAGTGAAAGAATTTGAGAGACATATTCAGTAACATGATAGAGTTTTGGGTCATAACAGCTTGCATGAGATAATTGTCCATATCTTTTTCCAACTCCATATTCAGCCATATCATGTTGAAAACTTAAAATAGACAATAGGGGAGAATTCACAACACAGAAATCTGCAAATGTTACAAATCAGGGCCCCAACTCTTCTCCTGCCTGGAGCCATTTGCTAAACATTTATTATTACACTACTATGTATATAAAATTTCCTAATGCAATGCTTAAAGGATGTCTACATATGTACCCCTCTAATCTAAATTTGGGAAACATTCTTAACAGGAAAACTAAAACTGCGAAACAAAAATCAAGTATTTGTCTGTTTCTCTTTTAAGTTCCATCATCTGATCCTCATAATTGTTTTAGGTGCATACAAGTTTAGTATAGTTATGTTTTCTTGGAGAATTGACATAATGTAATGTCTCTCTCTATCTGTATTAACTCCCCTTTTTCTAAAGTCAAATTTGTCTTGAATTGATAAAGCTATTCAAACTTTCTCATTATGAGTATTAGAATAGTATATATTTCTCAACTCTTTTAACCTAAGTTTTTATATGTAAGGTGGGTTTCTTAAAGACGTCATATAGCTGAGTCTTTTTATCCACTCTGACAGTCTGTCTTTTAATCAGTGTATTTAGACCATTCATATTTGAATTAATTATTGATACAGTTAGATTAATATCTACCATGTTTGTATTTGTTTTTGATTTGTTTCATTTGTTCTTTGCCTCCTCCCCTTTTCTGCCATTTCTCTTTTTAATTGAGTATGTTATATGATTCTACTTTGTCTCCTCTTTCAGCATATTGCCTAAATTTTTAAAAAATAATTTTTTAGTGGTTGCTCTAAAGTTTACAGTCCACATTTTTAAGTAGGCCTACCTTCAAATAGCATTATACTGCTTCTGGTGAATTACAGGTAACTCCTATCCCTTGTCACTTTTTCATCATTCATTTATCGATAAGCTATAGTTACCCAATAAATTATTTCTGATTTTACCTTAAAGAAAACAGGTGTCTATTACAGAAGTTATGAATAAGTTTTTAAAATATGGTTTATTGTCAATTTGTTTCCATATAAAACCCAGTGCTCATCCCAAGAAGTGCCCTCCTTAGTGCCCATCACCCATTTTCCCCTCTCCCCCACCCTCCCTAACCCTCAGTTTGTTCTCAGTATTTAAGAGTCTCTTATGGTTTGCCTCCCTTCCTCTCTGTAACTATTTCCCCCTTTCTCCTCCCTATAATCTTCTGTTAAGCTTCTTCTGATCCACATATGAGTGAAAACATCTGGTCTCTATCTTTCTCTGCCTGACTTATTTCACTTAGCATAATACCCTCCAGATCCATCCATGTTGCTACAAATGGCCAGATTTCATTCTTTCTCATTGCTATGTAGTATTCCATTGTATAGATAAACCACATGTTCTTGATCCACTCATCAGTTGATGGACACTTAGGCTCTTTCCATGATTTGGCTATTGTTGAAAGTGCTGCTATGAACATTGGGGCATATGTGTCCCTATGCATCAGCACTCCTGTATCCCTTGGGTAAATTTCTAGCAGTGCTATTGCTGGATCATAGTGGAGTTCTATGTTTAACTTTTTGAGGAAGCTCCACACTGTTTTTCAGAGGGGCTACACCAGTTTACATTCCCACCAACAGAATCTAGAGCCTCCTGATTTGTCCATTATAGCCACTCTGACCAGCGTGAGGTGGTATCTCACCATGGTTTTGATGTATATTTCCCTGATGATGAGGGACGCTGAGCATCATTTCATGTGTCTGTTGGCCATCTGAATGTCCTCTTTGGAGAAGTGTCTGTTCATGTCTTCTGCCCATTTCTTCACTGGATTGTTTGGTTTTTGGGTGTGGAGTTTGCTGAGTTCCTTATAGATTTTGGATACTAGCCCTTTATCTGATATGTCATTTGCAACTATCTTTTCCCATTCCGTTGGTTGTCTATTAGTTTTGTTGATTTTTCCTTTGCCGTGCAGAAGCTTTTTATCTTGATGATGTCCCAACAGTTCATTTTTGCTCTTGATTCCCTTTCCTTTGGGGATGTATAAGAATAAGAAATTGCTGTGGCAGAGGTCAAGGAGGTTGTTTCCTGCTTTCTCCTCTAGGGTTTTGATGGTTTCCTGTCTCACATTCAGGTCCTTCATTCATTTTGAATTTATGTTTGTGTTTGGTATAAAAAAGTGATCTAGTTTCATTCTTCTGCATGTTGTTGTCCAGTTCTACCAGCACCATCTGTTGAAGAGGCTGTCTTTTTTCCATTGGATACTCTTTCCTGCTTTGTCAAAGATTAACTGGCCGTACGTTTGTGGCTCCAATTCTGGGTTCTCTATTCTATTCCATTGGTCTATGTGTCTGTTTTTGTGCCAATATCATACTGTTTTGTAGTAGATAATAAAGTCGTTATGAATAAATTTTAAAAATTACCTCTCTTTTTCTTTCCTAATGCTCTTATTTTGCGTAGATATAAATTTCTCAATAAATATTTCCAGCTGTCTGAAAAATTTCCTTCATGTTTTTCTATAGGGCAGGTGTTGATGGATTCCCTCAGTTTCAATTTATTATGGAAGTCTTTATTTCTCCTTCACTTTTGAAGGACAATTTCTCCGGTTGTAAAATGCTAAGTTGGTCTTTTTTTGTTTGTTTGTTTTCAACACTTGAAGTATTTCATTTTGCTGCCTTCTTGTATGGTTTCTGATGAGAAGTCTACTGTGATCTAAGCTTTGTTCCACCGTAGACAGGAAAGGTGTTCTATTCATGCTCCTGGACTTTCTCAAGATTTTCTATTTGTCTTTGGTTTTCTCAAGTTGCAATATGATACGCCTATGTGTTTTGTGATTTGCACTTATTATTGTTTAGTATTTATTTACTATTTATTTTGTTTTGGTGCTTGTCATTAATTTTTGAAAATTCTCCACCATTATTGCTTAATATATTTCTTGTCTGTTTTCTTATTTCAATGATATATGCATGTTACATCTTTTGACATTGTCCCATAGTTTGTGGAAGCTCTGTTCTTTTTCTTTCCTTTCCCCCACCTCGTCCTTTTTTAATTTCAGCTTGGGGAATTATTGATCTATCTGCAAGCTCATGAATTCTTTCTTCAGAACTGATGTCCAATCTACTGAGGAGGAGGCCATTGAAGGAAGACTTCATTTCTGTTACAGTAGTTTTGTTTTCTAGCATTTATATTTATTTCTTTGTTAATCTTTCTTATATTACTTATCTGTTATTGTATAGTTTCTCTTTAGAGTTCTTAAAATATTAACCATAATTATTTTTAATTTTATAATTCTGACATCTGTATCTTATCTCGTTATGTAAGGTTATGATTCTTACTTCATTCAGACTAGGTTTTTTCTTGGCTTTGTCATGCTTTGTAATTTTTTGTTGAAAGCTGAACATATTGGAAATGAAGTAAATAGGGCTTTAGTAGAAGTATTTTTGTGTTAACATTTTATTGATGTAATTATTACATTATATAACTGATCAATATTAATGTATTAATATATATTAACATCTAGGAGTTGGGCTAATATAGTTAGGAGTTAGAGCTTTCCAGATTCTTCAGATTCTTCTAGTGTCCTTATTTTTTGTGTTCCCTTTTGACTTCAGGCTTCCCTAGGTATTCCTCCTCAAGTTATCTGTGTGTTTTTAGCTCTTTGAGTTGCCATCCACTGCTATTATACTGGAATTCTGTTAGTGTAATGGTAAGGTATGGGGGAGGGTGTGTGTTCTGTAATATTACACTTAAATCTCAGTCCTTTTGGGGCCTGTATTTCAAACCTTGATGTTCCTAAGTGTTTCCACAGTGGTATAGTTTGTTTTTTTCCTTGCCCACCAGTTCTTGAATCTGTGATCCCTGACTACTTTATATTCCTCTCAGTTAGGTGAGACTGGAGGGAGTTAGTGGGAGAAATTGACTTCTCCAGGCCTGGCTTTGACAAAAGACTTTCCTCTGTAAAACAGGCTTTTGCTATGGAGAGGGGTCTTGTCTTGTTTTGCACTTGTTGCTCTTTTGTTTCCCCTGCCAGAATACTAGAGGGTCTTCCTAGAAAACAGCATAAGAACTTAGTGGGGTTCTGGAAGAAAATTCCCTCCAAAGTATGGCTGCCCCTGTGGCTTTTTGTTCTCTACTTGTGCATAATCGGTCTCCAGCAATTCATCAAAATTAGACATAAGCATTCCTACCATTATTGTTCCATGTATGCAGATTTCAGTTGATCTTTGTTCTTTGAGGAACTTGTTGATCCAGATTTTGGGGTGATGGTTTGTCTGCAATGCCATTTCTCTGATGGATTCAAGATAATTGTTGATTTTTTCTTACTAGAAAAAGCTAGACAAATTAGATTAGATTGAAGTGATGATTTTTAATCTCTTTGCATGAAAGAGGTGAAACAAAACTGTATGATTGAAAAAAAATGTTTGGGTGTATAAAAACTTAAACATTAGCATAACAAAAGCATAGAAAAAAACAATTTTAGTAAAACCTAATTTTTGGAAATATGTATTTCCAACCTAAATGACAGCAATAGAATCTATATCTATGTAATATAAGAAGTCCTACTGACACACAAGATAAAGATGAGTTATGAATGTGATAAGTTCACAAAAAAGCAAAACAAGTTGCCAATAAATACATGAAAAATTACATTAATTAATAAAGAAATACAAACAATGGTAACAGTGTTTAAAAATTATTAGAAAACCTGGGCACTCATGTTCTGGTAGAAATAGGCATTGTTGCAACCTTTATTTAGAAAACAACCTGGCTCATGATCTCGCGGTTCGCGGGTTCAAGCCCCGCGTCGGGCTCTGTGCTGACTGCCAGCTCAGAGCCTGGAGCCTGTTTCAGTCTGTGACTCCCTCTCTCTCTGACCCTCCCCTGCTCACGCTGTCTCTCTCTCTCCTATAAATAAATAAAAAATAAAAAATAAAAAAATAAAAAAAAAAAAAGAAAACAACCTGGCAACAATCACTAAAATAAAAAGTCCACAAACCCCTAACTCTAGATTACTCAATGTTCTATTCCATAGAAATAAAAGTAAATCAAGGTATGCACATGGAGATTTAACGTATAACTGTTTTTTTTTAATGTTTATTTTTGAGAGAGAGAGAGAGCGCATGAGCTAGCGAGCATGCACATACAGGGGAGGGGCAGAGAAAGGGGACAGAGGATCCAAAGTGGGCTTTGTTCTGACAGTAAAGAGCTAGATGTGGGCTCGAACTCATGAACCATGAGATCATGACTTGAACTGTAGATACTTAACTGGCTGAGCCACCCAAGTGCCCCTATAGTATGTACTGTTACAAAGGACTCTGTACTCAGTACAGAGGAAATGATTAAATTATAAAAAGCCAAACTGTAGGACATTTTACATTCATTTAAATGAACAAATGAATTGGAGCTATACTCATTTATTTGGAGGAATTGCCGAAAAGTATTTATAAATGAGAAAGTGGAATGTAGAAAAGTATGTTTAATATGATTTTAATATTGAAAAATAGTAAAAAAATCTTATATACTTATCTTGTCAAAGTTTTAGATTGTTTTTATAGTATGATTTTATATGCAAAATAATTGAACATAGGAAATATTAAAAAATTCCTTTGTACACATGGAAATGTTTGTATAAGTTTGAATAAGTAAGATGAGACATTTGGAAAGATATAAAACCAATGACATGGATTGGCTCAGATGACAGGATAGTGGAGGAGGTATGGAGCAAATGATTAAATTTTCCTTCATATATCTTTGTATTCACTATTTTAAAGCTTGTGTTAAATTACTAATTTGAAAAAAATAAAATATACAAGTTATGAAGAAAAAAGCCCACTAACATATTTCCATAGAGATTTAACTGAGTATATCAGTCTGGATTTGGTGAGGGTAACAGTCATAAATATGATAGGAATAAGGGATTTAATACAGGAATCAAGTGTTAAATAGACTTAAGAGTAGCTGAGGGAATAGTACTCTGTAAGGCTATATCTGGAAGAGCAGAGAAAGTTACTAGCCATTTCGCAAAGCCACTGAGTCAGATCTCCCAGGTCTCTCTAGAAAAATGTTTATTTCACTTATGCCTCAACAGACTGGACTGTCTTAACAGAGGACTATCTTAGCATTAATTCCTCTCAGTTATAGACCTGGTTAGTCACAGTTCCAACCAAGTTGATGCAGCACAGTCTAGTATAGTCTACTTTTCTGTCATGTAGAATTCATAAAAATTATTTCAAACTTTCAAATCAAGATAATCAGCACATCATGCTTTTGGCTAACATAATGTAAACACATACATACACACGTGATCATGAAGTGGCATCACATCTTGTGAGGAACTAAATCTATTGCTGTATTATGTTGGTGAGAAGCATCACTGACTTCAGCCCACATTCAAAAGAAGCAGATTGCACAAGAGCATAAATGTCAAAGGGGTAGGACTCATTAGGGGGCATCTTAAGAAGTCTGCTTGCTACATTGGGCATTATTGTTTCTGCTACCATTGTGTATAGCAGCCCAGTTGTATCAATCACGGTTTCGTTTTGTTTTGTTTTGTTTTGTTTTTTATCTAATTCCAGGGCATAAGGAGCTCAGAGTGACCAGGTGGAATTCTCATCTCTTAGTTTAAGGGAACCATTGTTTTATCTCCTTGTGGAATCATTTCATTGGGAACTAAGATACCTAATGAGCAGAAACTTTTTCAGCAGGAAAAGCAAATTCAAATCCAGCTCAAGTGTCTATTCCAGTAAGAACAAATCACTGCCACCTTCATGAAAGAAATATAATTAATTTGTCATTATACAGCTCTTTGGTCACTCTATACCAGGGGCTCATGGTTTGTCTCTACCATTGGAAGGTTGGGTGCCCAGCGTTGACAAAAACAAGTAAACTTTGTTAAGTGGATGCCCATACTGATGAGTGTGTCTGTTCCCACTCTTCATTTTAGAACTAGGAGCATGACAACAGAGTGGCTTGAGATCCACTGTAGATGTTTAAACAGCATCATTCACTTGCTCTAATAAGCCCCCTTTTTGAAAAGTGGATCACTGTGCTGTTTTGTGTCCCTAACAATTTGTGTTATCTCAGAACTATTGTCCAGTAATACCCAAGATGTTTGGTATTTTCTTTCCATAAAGCAGAAATTATCTGACAAATGGCTGCAGGTTCTTTTGGAAGGAAGTAAATGAGTAATTTACAATATATACTTTTGGCATTGTAGCAGTATCCTTCCTCAAGGAGATAAAGCAGCCTCTTCTTCACTTAAGGTTCTTAAGGTTAAATGTCTAGGCATCCTTAGAACTTCAACACTCTATATTAGGGTGTTGAACTCAACCACCATATTTTGAATGTTCTGTGTCAGATATTCTATACTAAAATATGAGATACAAGGATGAGCAAATCACATTTCTTCAAGATCTCATAGGCTGCAGGAAAGAAAAACATAGTGACAAAAAAGTGATGTTTACGTGAGAGATTCTACAATAATGGTATAATTCAAGGTTCAATGAAGTAAAATGGATTTTTGTCAGGTGAGAAAAGGGAAGGTCATTCTAAGGAAAAAGAACAGGATGTGAAAAATCACATATTTCAAAAAATGAAATGTTTAGAAGAAATGCAAGTAGATTTGCATGACTGGAAATGAAGAGTTCAAAGACTCAATAAGGGAGACTAAGTTGGAAATGCAGACAGAGGTAAAGTCAGGAGGAACATATCCAAGAGGTTTAACTATTTTCTGTAGGAAATTGAAACCAATAATGAAATTTAAACCCTAAGGACATGTTTTGTATAAAAATCACTTTTCTAGCAATATAGTACAGGAATTGGAGCAGGTCAAGGCTAGAGATAGAAAGGTATGTTAGAAAGCAATTGCCATAGTGAAGGTGAAAATTATAGAAATACTATGGTAGTTGAAGAGGAGGGAATGGTTTCCATGGGAGGTTCCACTTAATTTAGTGACTGATAGATGGGATATGGAGATGTGCAGAGAGATATTCCAGTGTAACCTTTCTTGTTCTTGCTTGGTTGACCAAATAAATAGGTAAAGGCCATTAGCTAAAATAGGAGCTCAAACTAATGTGTTCTTTGTAAGAACTAAACTATAGAAAAAATATCTCAATGCATTTTATTACTATGATATGGAGCTATTTTTAAAATTAGAGAATGTACAAAATGTTTCTGTGTCTCTCTAGTACATGAAAGGAACATACTTTAATAATGTCCAAATAAGAAATGTAATGTATGTGTGTATTTAGTTACTCAACATGACCTTTCATATCTATCAATTAGAAACCCTTGAAAATAGTATGCTGTGAACG
Source organism: Hyaena hyaena (assembly GCF_003009895.1). Taxonomy (NCBI): domain Eukaryota; kingdom Metazoa; phylum Chordata; class Mammalia; order Carnivora; family Hyaenidae; genus Hyaena; species Hyaena hyaena. The sequence continues at coordinate 881,888 of NW_024080978.1, forward strand.
TCATAAAATGTAGGTAAGGTGTAGGAAACTTAAAGAATTTAGTCTGAGCTATTAACTTTATACAAGTCAAAATATTATATCCATTTCCTTTTATTCCTCTGTCCTCTTTCTTCTTCATTAATTTGTAAATTCTGAGTTTGTAGTCTATATCTCATCATAGTTTTATTTCCACAATAACTCACCTAGTTCTGTTCCTGAGTATACTTCCTGAACAAATAAAGGAATACTTTAATCAAATGGGAAGTACTAGATTATCAGAGAGCACTGATTACAGCATTAGTCTAGGGTCAGGAGACCTGTGTCCTGGACTATATTTTTATCACTTTGGCAGGTGACTTAATTCTCTTTAAGCTGCATTTACATTATTTAAATGATTGATTACTTCTGTTTTTGCACTTATATGATTATATTTTAATGTATTATTTTCCAGAATGTCCTACTGGATGCAATAAGCAATGTATCCTAATCATTTTTTTAAATTTATATCTTTTTTTTTTTTTTTTACAAATAGTTTATTGTCAAATTAGTTTCCACATAACACTCAGTGCTCATCCCCACAAGTGTCCTCCTCCATGCCCATCCCCCTTCCCCCCCACATCCATCAGTCCTCAGTTTTTGTCAGCATTTAAGAGTCTCTCATGGTTTGCCTCTCTCCCTTTCCCCCACCATTTCCCCCCTCTCCCCCCTGTTCCTCCGTCAAGTTCCTCCTAATCCTCCTATACGTGCACACATATGATATTTGTCCTTCTCTGCCTGACTTATTTCGCTCAGCATAACACCCTCAAGGTCCATCCATGTTGCTACACATGGCCAGATTTCATTGTTTCTCATTGCCATGTAGTATTCCATGGTATAGATAAACCACATCTTCTTGATCCATTCATCTGTTGATGGACACTTAGGCTCTTTCCATGTTTTAGCTATTGTGGAGAGTGCTGCTATGAACATTGGGGTACATGTGCTCCTATGCCTCAGCATTTCTGTATCCCTTGGGTAAATTCCTAGCAGTGCTATTGCTGGGTCATAAGGGAGTTCTATTGTTAGTTTCCTGAGGAACCTCCACACTGTTTTCCAGAGGGGCTGTACCAGTTTACATTCCCACCAACAGTGTAGGAGGGTGCCCGTTTCTCCACATCCTCGCCAGCATCTAGAGTTCTCTGATTTGCTCATTTTAGCCACTCTGACTGGCGTGAGGTGGTATCTCAGTGTGGTTTTGATTTGTATTTCCCTGATGAGGAGGGATGCTGAGCATCGTTTCATGTGTCTGTTGGCCATCTGGATGTCCTCTTTGGAGAAGTGTCTGTTCATGTCTTCTGCCCATTTCTTCACTGGGTTGTTTGTTTTTCGGGCGTGTAGTTTGGTGAGTTCCTTATAGATTCTGGATATTAACCCTTTATCTGATATGTCATTTGCAACTATCTTTTCCCATTCCGTTGGTTGCCTATTAATTTTCTGGGTTGTTTCCTTGGCTGTGCAGAAGCTTTTAATCTTGATGAGGTCCCAACAGTTTATTTTTGCTCTTGATTCCCTTGCTTTTGGGGATGTGTCAAGTAAGAAGTTGCTGCGGTGGAGGTCAAGGAGGTTGTTTCCTGCTTTCTCCTCTAGGGTGTTGATAGTTTCCTGTCTCACGTTCAGGTCCTTTATCCATTTTGAGTTGATTTTTGTGCATGGTGTGAGAAAATGATCTAGTTTCATTCTTCTGCATGTTGCTGTCCAGTTCTCCCAACACCATCTGTTAAAAAGGCTGTCTTTTTTCCATTGGATATTCTTTCCTGCTTTGTCAAAGATCAGTTGGCTGTATACTTTTGGGTCCACTTCTGAGTTCTCAATTCTGTTCCATTGGTCTATGTGTCTGTTTTTGTGCCAATACCATACTGTCTTGAGGATGACAGCTTTGTAGTAGAGGCTGAAGTCTGGGATGGTGATACCTCCCGTTTTGGTTTTATTTTTCAGTATTACTTTGGCTATTCGGGGTCTTTTGTGGTTCCATACAAATTTTTGGATAGTTTGTTCTAGTTTTGAGAAGTATGCTGGTGCAATTTTGATTGGAATTGCATTGAATGTGTAGAGTGCTTTAGGTAGTAATGACATCTTAACTATATTTATTCTTCCTATCCATGAGCATGGAATGTTTTTCCATTTCTTTGTGTCTTCTTCAATTTCCTTCATAAGTTTTCTATAGTTTTCATCATACAGATCTCTTGTATCCTTGGTTAGGTTTATTCCGAGGTATTTTATGGTTTTTTGTGCAATTGTGAATGGGATCAGTTTCTTGATTTCTCTTTCTGTTGCTTCATTATTGGTGTATAAAAATGCAACCGATTTCTGTACGTTGATTTTGTACCCTGCAACTTGGCTGAATTCTTGGATCAGTTCTAGTAGGCTTCTGGTGGAGTCTGTCGGGTTTTCTATGTAGAGTATCATGTCATCTGCGAAGAGTGAAAGTTTGACTTCCTCTTTGCCAATTCTGATGCCTTTGATTTCCTTTTGTTGTCTGATGGCTGATGCTAGGACTTCCAGCACTATGTTAAACAACAGTGGTGAGAGTGGACATCCCTGTCGTGTTCCTGATCTCAGGGGGAAAGCTCTCAGTTTTTCCCCGTTGAGGATGATGTTAGCTGAAGGCTTCTCATAGATGGCTTTGATGATGTTTAAGTAGGTTCCTTCTATCCCAACTTTCTCGAGAGTCTTTATTAAGAAGGGATGCTGTATTTTGTCAAATGCTTTTTCTGCATCTATTGACAGGATCATATGGTTTTTATCTTTTCTTTTATTGATATGATGGATCACATTGATTGATTTGCGAATGTTGAACCAGCCCTGTAACCCAGGAATGAATCCCACTTGATCTTGGTGGATGATTCTTTTGATATGCTGCTGGATTCGATTTGCAAGGATCTTGTTGAGAATTTTTGCATCCGTATTCATCAAGGATATTGGCCTATAGTTCTCTTTTTTTGTTGGATCTCTGTCTGGCTTGGGAATCAGAGTGATGCTGGCTTCATAAAATGAGTCCGGGAGTTTTCCTTCGACTTCTATTTTTTGGAATAGCTTGAGAAGAATTGGGATTAATTCTGTTTTAAATGTCTGGTAGAATTCCCCAGGGAAACCATCAGGTCCAGGGCTCTTATTTGTTGGGAGATTTTTGATCACTGATTCGATTTCTTCACTCGTTATGGGTCTGTTCAGGTTTTCTATTTCTTCCCGTGTGAATTTTGGTAGTGAGTGTGTGTTTAGGAATTTGTCCATTTCTTCTAAGTTGTCCAATTTGTTGGCATATAATTTTTCATAGTATTCCCTGATAATTGCTTGTATTTCTGAGGGGTTGGTTGTAATAAGTCCATTTTCATTCATAATTTTGTCTATTTGGGTGCTCTCTCTTTTCTTTTTGATAAGCCTGGCTAGAGGTTTGTCAATTTTGTTTACTTTTTCAAAAAACCAACTCTTGGTTTCATTGATCTGTTCAATTGTTTCTTTGGTCTCTATGTTGTTTATTTCTGCTCTAATTTTTACTATTTCTCTTCTTCTACTGGGTTTAGGGCGTTCTTGTTGCTCTGCCTCTAGCTCCTTTAGGTGAGCTGTTAGATTTTGGACTTGTGCTTTTTCTAATCTCTTGAAATAGGCCTGGAGAGCAATGTACTTTCCTCTTAGGACTGCCTTGGCCGCATCCCATAGATTTTGAATTGTTGTGTTTTCATTTTCATTTGTTTCCATATATTTTTTAATTTCCTCTCTAATTGCCTGATTGGCCCATTCATTCTTTAGAAGGGTGTTCTTTAACCTCCATGTTTTTGGCGGTTTTCCAGACTTCTTCCTGTAATTGATTTCAAGTTTCAAAGCATTGTGATCTGACAGTGTGCATGGTATGATCTCTATTCTTTTATATTTATTGAGGGCTGCTTTATGTCCCAGTATGTGATCTATCTTGGAGAATGTGCCATGCGCACTTGAGAAGAAAGTAAATTCCCTGGCCTCAGGATGTAAAGTTCTAAATATATCCGTCAGATCCATCTGGTCCAATGTGTCTTTCAAGTCCATTATTTCTTTAGTGATTTTCTGTCTGGTTGACCTATCCATTGCTGTAAGCGGAGTATTAAAGTCCCCTGCTATTAGCACATTCTTATCTATAAGCTTGTTTCTGTTTGTGATTAATTGTTTTAGATATTTAGGTGCTCCCATATTCGGTGCGTAGACATTTATGATTGTTAGTTCTTCCTGATGGATGGACCCTGTAATTATTATGTAGTGCCCTTCTTCATCTCTTGTGATTGTCTTTAATTTAAAGTCCAGTTTGTCTGATATAAGTATCGCTACTCCGGCTTTCTTTTGATTTCCTGTAGCATGATATATATTTCTCCATCCCCTTACTTTTAATCTGAAGGTATCTTCCCGTCTAAAATGAGTTTCTTGTAGACAGCATATTGATGGATTTTGTTTTTTAATCCATTCTGCTACCCTATGTCTTTTGATTGGAGCATTCAGCCCATTTACATTCAGTGTTATTATTGAAATATGTGGGTTTAGAGTCTTTGTATCTTTTGTAGGGTTCATGTTTGTGGTGGTGTCTCTGGTATCTTTGTTCCTTGCAACCTTTCCTTCAGAGCATCCCCCTCAGGATTTCTTGTAGGGCTGGCTTCGTGGTGACAAATTCTTTCAATTTCTGTTTATTTGGAAAGGTTTTTATCTCTCCTTCTATTTTGAATGACAGGCTTGCTGGATAGAGGATTCTTGGCTGCATATTTTTACTGTTCATCACATTGAAGATTTCCTGCCATTCCTTTCTAGCCTGCCAAGTTTCAGTAGATAGGTCTGTCACCACTCTGATAGGTTTCCCTTTGTATGTTAGGGCCCTTTTCTCCCTAGCTGCTTTCAAAATTCTCTCTTTGTCCTTGTATTTGGCCATTTTCACTATGATATGTCGTGCAGAAGATCGATTCAGGTTACGTCTGAGGGGAGTCCTCTGAGCCTCTTGTACTTCCACATTTACTTCCTTCCCCAGGTCGGGGAAGTTCTCTGCTATAATTTGTTCCAGGACTCCTTCAGCACCTTTCCCTCTCTCTTCCTCTTCTGGGATTCCTATGATACGGATATTGTTGCGTTTGACCGTATCGCTGAGCTCTCGAATTCTTCTTTCCTGTTCCTGGATCAGTTTGTCTCTTTTTTTGTCAGCTTCTTGTTTTTCTATAATGGTGTCTTCTAAATCACTTATTCTCCTTTCTGCCTCTTCAATCCGTGCATTGGAGGCCTCTAATTTATTATGGATCTCATTTATCGCATTTTTTAATTCTTCATGCCTATTTTTATTTTCCATTCTGTCTGTAGCCATAGTTTCTTTGATGTCCCCTATGTTTTTTTCAAGCCCAGCTATTAATTTTACCATTATTATTCTAAAATCTTGTTCAGTGATGCTGCTGATATCTGTTTTGAGCAGTTCATTAGCTGTCATTTCTTCTTGGAGTTTCTTTGGAGGAGAGGTCTTTCGTTTCGTCATTTTAGTTAGCTTTCCGGCTCTTGTTGGTTTTAAAGACCTGTTATGCTCTCTGTTTCTATGAGCGCTGCTATATCCAAGAAGGCTCTTTGACTTTCCAGGGCCTATCCTTTCAGAGAGTGTTTTTTGAATGGTATCCCTTGGTCTCTCTTGTTGGGACCTTGGTTATTTTATTTTCCTATTCGTAGTGATATTTGGGACTCTCCACCTTGTGTACTCTAGCTTGTTTCTTGAGGTAGCCGTTAGAAGGCTCTCTCAGTGGATTCTGCATCCTTTTTCTCCCAATCTCTCAGGTTTTGTAAGGTTTCCAGTGGCTTCAGATCTTTTCTGTGTGATGTATGGGCGTGAGTGCAAGTACGGAGCTCCTTTCTTCTCCGCCATCTTGCCCTCTCTTCTGTATCCTAATCATTTTTATTCCCAACAATTGGTCTAGAACAACCAAATGGTAGAGACCTAATAGATGACAGTTGAAAGATTAAATAATAAGACTGTGAAGGAAGGTTAAGGTTTGAAAAGTGAAGTCAAAACAATATCTTGAGGGTCTGTAGTACCAAAGACAAAGAGAAAACAAAAACAGGCTTGAAAGATTAATAATAAATCAGTGGTAAAGTCAGGGGTGAGTTTGGGATACCTCCAGTACAGCAAGTCAGCTTCTGGGATCAAAAGACAGGCTTAATCCTGAGCAAGACTGATATGCATCTGGTCTACTTTGACCAATTGTGGGAAGCTCTAGGTTTGAAAATATAATCAAAGAAATAATTAGTTGGAAACTCACTACTTCTAAGCTGTTTTTATTTGTTTGGTGGGTGGGGGTGGTGTTGGTCGTAGAGTAGCATAGTTAATAAGTTAGATTATACTGTTTTTCTTTAAACTTTAATTTCAAATATATTCTTCAGAGTCAGAATCATTCTGCAGTTAAATATCCACCTGTGTTTCCACCAGTACTTGTTCAGGTCATGTCTTCATAAGGGTGCCTGGCTGAGGCATAAGAATCTACCCCAAGCTCTGACTGCCAAATCATGACCCTGGGAAGAGGAGAGGGAGAAGGCAGAAACAGGAAGAGCTATGCTTTTTAGTTGATCTGCTCAACAGAAACCTTTTTCTTTTTTGAAGTTGATTTATTTTTTTGGGAGAAAAAGAGACAGAGAGAGTGTCCGGGGGAAGGGGGAGAGAGAGTAACATAAGTAGGGTTGATGCCGTCAACACTGAGCCCAATGAGGAGCTCAAACTGGTGAGCCATGAGATTATGACCTGAGCTGAAACCAGGTGTTGGTTGCTTAACTGACTGACCCATCCAGGAACCCCCAGAAACCTTTTTCTAATTTACATTAGTTTCAAACAATATGGGTCCTGAATTGGATTTTTCCCTTATTGAAATATCACTTTAAATTTCTTCTCAACTCTCTTCGGCTACCCTGAGATACTGGAAAATATTTTCTCAAAAGCTAATCCTTTGTTAGATCAAAATAGTTCTAACTTAAGTTTTGTATTTTCCAGATTGAATAGTTCAAAGTTTTCTAAGCATTGTATATACCATTGAATTTCCTAGAAAGTCACACTCTTAATTTTCTGCTTCTTTTTAGTATTTAGTTTTGCAAAGATCTCCTTAAAAAACTTATGTTTGAAATCCAGCTCTACTTTCTACTAGTTCTATGACCTTGGATAGTTATTTAATCTCTCTTTGCCTCAGTTTAGTTATTATATGTAAAACATTAATTACTTCACACATGTTTATTGAGCACCTTGCATGTACCACGCAATCTTCTAGGTGGCTGAGAAACCACCTAGGTTTCTCTTCTAGGTGTTACTGAGAAACAGCAGTAACACATAAAAAGTTCTTTGGTATTATGGAAATTGGATTCATTCTTTTCTTTTTTCTGACTTTTTTAAAAATTTAAATTCAAGTTAGTTAACATACCCTGTTGACTTGGCTTCAAGAGTGGAACCCAGTGATTCATCCCTTACATTTGACCCCCCCAGTGCTTATCTCAAAAAGTACCTCAATGCCCATCTCCATGTAATCTATCCCCATATCCACCTCCCCTCCAGCAACCCTCAGTTTGTTATCTCTATTTAAGAGTTTCTTATGGTTTCCCTCTCTGTTTTTATTTTATTTCTCCTTCCTGTTCCCTATATCCATCTTTTGAGTTTCTCAAATTCTGTATATGAGTGAAATCCTATGATACCTGTCTTTCTCTGACTGACTTCACTTAGCATAATCCACTCTAGTTCCATCCACATTGTTGAAAATGGCAAGATTTCATTCTTTTTTCATTGATGAGTAGTATTCCAGTGTGTGTGTGTGTGTGTGTGTGTGTGTGTGTGTGTGTGTGTATACTACTTTATTCATCAGTCGAGGGACATTTGGACTCTTTCCATAATTTGGCTATTGTTCATAACGCTGGAAAAATATTGGGGTGCATGTGTACTTTTGAATCTACATTTTCGTATCCTTTGGATAAATTCTTGGTAGTGCAATTTCTGGGTTGCAGGATAGTTCTATTTTTAAATTTTTGAGGAACCTCCACACTGTTTTCCAGAGTGGCTGTGCCAGTTTGCATTCCCACCAACAGTGCAAAAGGTTTCCACCTTCTCCACATTCTTGCCAACATCTGTTATTTCCTGAGTTAGTTTTAGCCATTCTGACGGGTGTGAAGTAGTATCTCATTGTGACTTTGATTTGTTTTCCCCTGATGATGAGTGATGTTAAGCATCTTCTCATGTCCCTGAAGGCCATCCAGATATCTTCTCTGGAAAAGTGTTCATGTCTTCTGCCGATTTCTTCACTGGATTATTTGGGGGTTTTTTTTGGGGGGGGGTGTTGATTCATTCTTAGGATGTTTCTTAGGATACCATACAAAGATGATATATGTGTATGATATAGAAATGATAAATGCTATTAGAACCTCTCTCTATATGTTTGTTGTATCTATGTAGGAAGATGATGTCCAAAGTAGTCAAAATATATCAGACCTATTCTCTCATAATGCTGAATACATAAAAATTAAAACGTTCTTAAAATTGAATGAACATTATTTTTTTAAGGTAGCATAAAATTGTTTTAGTAGCTGGTTTAATCATTGCTCTTGCTAAGGTTAATGTCAGCTGATACCTTCAGTTATTATTTGTAAAAAAATGACACTGAGTGCTGTTAATAGTTAACATAAAACTGATGGATGTGTAGAATAGTTAAATTGAAACTGATTGCATGTGTATGTAGAGCTAAGTTTCCATGACATTGCCTTTGCCTTACTGAAAGTTATTTGCCTTACTGAAAGTTATTTCCCTCTTCTTGCCTTTCATCTCCTGCCCACTCTCCCCAGCTGAGTGGTAGGTTGGAGCTAACTTGTACCTACCTGCTGTTTAGCTGACAGTTAAAAATTCAGGAATTTCACAAGCTGGTTGAAAGCTACTGTTGGTCGCTTAATATGGCCATGGAGTATTTACATAGAAATCCAAATACTACACATCAAAACATTTTTTAAGACAACTTACCAGCACATTATTCAAACCAACAATACTTGACCAATGTTTCATATTGTATTTTAGTTTCCATTTCAGCTTTGCTTGAATATTTCCTAGTAATTAGGCTTTTGGTGGTACATGTTCAACTGTTCCCTGTATCTAAGACATTGGTATTTTTAATAATTTTAATTTGAATATAGTTAACATAGAGTGTTATATTAGTTTCAGGTCTACAATATAGTGATTCAGCAATTCCATACATTACTTAGTGATCACTCATTATGATAAGCATATTCTTAATACTCTTGACCTAATTCATCCATTCCTCCCACCCACCTCCCATTTGGTAACCATCAGTTCTCTATAGTTAAGAGTCTCTTTTTTGGTTTCTCTCTTTTTCAGTTTGTTCATTTGTTTTATTTTTAAAAATTCACAAATCATATTATTTGTCTTTCTATGACTTATTTCACTTAGCTTTATACTTACTTAGCTCCACACATAGAGTTGCAAATCGCATGATTTTATTTGTATACACATACATGTATACACATATATATCTAGAGATATATGTCTATATATATGTACATACACACCAGATCTTCTGTATCCATTCATCTATCAATGGAAAATTGCTTTATAATTTGGGTATTATAAATTTGCAATAAACATAGGGTACATATATCTTTTTAATTAGTGTTTTCATATCCTTTGGGTAAATACCCAGTAATGGAATTACTGGATCACATGGTATTCTATCTTTAAGTTTTTGAGGAACCTCCATACTGTTTTCCAGAGTGGCTACACCAGTTTTCATTCCAAACAACAGTGCACGAGTGTTCCTTTTTCTCTGCATTCTCACCAACACTTGTGTCTTATGTTTTTGATGTTCGCCATTCTAGCAGGTGTGAGGCAAAAATCTCATTGTGATTTTGATTTGCATTTCCATGATGATGAGTGATGTTGAGCATTTTTTCATGTGTTGGCCATCTATGTCTTCTTTGGAGAAATGTTTGTTCGTGTCTTCTGCCCATTTTTAATTGGGTTATTTGTGTTTTTTGGTCTTGAGTTATATCAGTTCTTTATATCTTTGGAATATTAACCTTTTTTCAGATATTTCATTTACAAATATCTTCTTCCATTCAGTAGGTTGTCTTTTGTCTACTGTTTCCTTTGCTGTGCAGAAGCTTTTTATTTTGATGTAGTCCTAATAGTTTATTTTTGCTTTTGTTTCCTGGGCCTCAGGAGACACGTCTAGAAAAAATGTTGCTCTGGAAAATGTCAGAGAAATTACTACCTTTAATCATTATTATGATTTCAGGTCTTAAATTTAGGTCTTTAATCCATTTTGAGTTTATTTTTGTGGATGGTGTAAGGAAGTGGCCCAGTTTCATTCTTCTACATGTAACTGTGCAAATTCTCCAATACCATTTGTTGAGAGGTATACGAAGAGACTGTCTTTTTCTCATTGCATATTATTGACTCCTTTGTCAAGGATTAATTGACCACATAATAGGTTATTAGTATTTTAAGACAATATTTTTTAAGATAAATATACTTTCAAAGCATAAAAAAAAGCCATGATGGTGAGAGTTCCTAAAAACTTTCATGAGCACAAAAATATTTGTTCTTGTCCCTGATGTATCTCACCACCTAGAAGATTGCATAGTACATAGTAGGTATTCAGCAAATATTTGTTGAACAAATCAATGCTTTAATTGTAATTACTAAACTGAAATGCAATGTAGTAAAATAGCTATCTATGGTCATGCAGCTAGTATAGGGTAGAGCTGGGATTCAAATACAGTAAAAGCTTGGAATGCGAGTAACTTGTTCTGCAATACAAGAAACATTTCAAGTAAATTTTAACTTGATAAACAAGCAGTGTCTTGCAATATGAGCAGTACATGATGCAGAATGTCACATGATCACAAATGAGGCAACGGTTCTTAAAATTTGCTTTGATATACAAGTGCTTTGGATTACAAACATGTTTCTGGAATAAATTATGCTCACAAACCAAGGTTTTACTGTATTGGCAGCCATTTAAGATTTTGTTTGTTTTTCAAAACTAAAGGATTTAAAACAACTGGCCTATGATTTATTGACATTCCACCCAGGGGTGATACCTTGAGGGAAAGGAAAGAAAGTAGGTGACCCCATCAAATCTCCTTATCAATCAGAAATTAGGCTATACAGAATCATAATATTTTGCAAGAGGAAGAGTCTGTATCTATTTAGTATTCCTAAAGAAATATTCCTGGCAGGGTTGCCTAGAGGGCATGAGAAGCCTTGGGCAAATATTTTCTGAGAGTGTGGGGGTAGGGGCCTTGTTTACATAAATGATTTGATTAAATAATATGTTATGAAATTAATACATGGGGATATAGTGATCTAATGAAAGTTTAGAGTGATGTACAGAAAAATGGTACTTAAATATTTGTTAATTTTATGATCAGAGCCTATGATGATTCTTCATAGTGGCTAGGCAGCATCTGTTTTTTTTTGTTTTTTTTTCAGGTTCAGGAACCATGTTCTTCATGTTCTTTATTTTTCTGGTTATACCATTGTGGAGCGTGCTGCATTATCCATCATGCCACCCATAAATAGGGACTTCAAGGGCTGTCATAAAGGTTTTTATGGTACTTTGTTGTTGATAAACACAAATACAAGACATTCATAGAGTGTGTACAAAATGTGAACAATAAATTATTTCTGATTTATTAAACTCCTGGGAATTTTATAGTGGAAGTATAGAAGAACACATCTTCCAACTATGTGTTCCTTTGAACTTTTCAGGCCTAATGTGTGGTTTAGAGCCTGCAAAAAGGGTAGGCTGACTGAAGTGCATGCCAGCACTTTGGTACACAGGATAAAGGATCCCTGCCTTCCCCATTCTAGGGGACTGAAGTTGAAAGGCAGAATCATGGTCAGGACACAGACAGTTTAGAACTGACACAGGGCACAAACCAATAGCTGAAGTCCAAGGGTCATTGCTAGATTTTCAGAAATCCATAGCCCTCACCTTGTCCTATGTCTGACATGAATGGGAGTAACACAAAATCATTGTGTAAGCACAATTATGGTGGCCAGATCTCATGATATTTAATAAAAGAAACATCATGTCAATCAGTGGAAATATCATGCCAATCAGTGGAAACAATCTCCTTGTATGACTGTCTTCCTAGTTGTTGGTCTGAAGGACAACAAAAACATCATCTTAGTGCTCCCCAGGTCACCTGGTCAACTCCATGTGTAGTAGAAAGGAAAGAGAATGCTCCAAAGGGCGGGGGTGAGAAAAAAGGAAATTCTAGCAACTGTGGCACTCTGCCTGTAGGAACTACTGGCTCCAGGCAGTCCCAGCCACTGGAGGGGGACTTTAAAAATCTGTAGAAGACATTTCTAGCAAAAAGACCCTGATAGGTTATAGTCCTGGCCAAGTTCCAGGTCTTAGCCAGTCCTAGGCACTGGAGTCAGACAAAGATTTTGTTGTAGGTGTTTCTGGTGACCAGGATCCATGTAACACCAGGTTGGAGCTTAGGGCACCCTGCTTGAATGGTCAACTCCAGACAGTTCCAGACACTAAAGGGAGACTTAGAAAATTTTAGTGAAAGGAATCCAAAACCCAGAGTCCTCTGAGGGACCTGTCCTAGGGGAGGGGCTCTGCTTGGTAGGTCTGAGAGTGGTGGTTTACTGATAATGAATTATTTAATAAAATGTATGAGACAGGGCTTCCTGGAAATGTCATTTACATGCTGTAACTCTGGCATATTTAATAGAGATGTCTCACAAAACCTTTTTGATGTAAATATGGAACACATATGCTATATAAAGTAACACTGTGGACTTCCCTTGTAGAAGTTTCATCTCTTATTCTGTGCCAATGTTTCACATGGGAAGATAGGACCAGGAGAACTATCCTTGATGTGCTAGGCATCTTTCTGCTTTGTCTGAATCTCTTATCTCTATCCTTGAAATTGTTAGTAAATTGTAACACTTGGTAAGATCTCTGGTTCATTTAAGTCTGATTTGCCAGTCTGATTTTACATGCTGCTCAGATGGTGAATAGGGTTGATGTTTGGGGGTATTAAACATGAACTTTATGTTATATTATTTGCTTCCTCTTCTACTTAACTCCGAAATGGCAACAATTTTGGTCTTTTCTTTCAGTGGGAGTTGAAAGGAAGATTGAAGAAGAGCTGTCTAGGGTTTTTTTTGTTTATTTTTTTATTTGATATTATTTGTATATGTCACAAAACGAGCACTACAATAAACCTAGTTAACATCCATTACCATATATAGTTACATGACATTTATTTTATACTCTAAATTTGTAGCTTTTGACCTGTTTCATCAATTTTTCCCACTTCCTACCACCAATCTGTTGTCTCTATCTTTTTTTAAATTTTTTAATGTTTTACTTATTTCTGAGAGATAGAGAGTCAGGGTGAGCAGGGGAGGGTCAGAGAGAGAGAGGGAAACACAGAATCCAAAGCAGGCTCCAGGCTCTGAGCTAGCTATGAGCATAGAGCCTGACACGGGGCTTGAACCCACAAACCATGAAATCATGACCTAAACTGAAGTCGGACTCTCAACTGACTGAGCCACCCAAGTGCCCCTCTTGTCTGTATCTTTGAGATCAAAGACTTTTTTTTTAGGTGGCACATACAAGTGAAATAACAAGGTATATGACTTTTCTGTCATATTTAGCATAATTTCATCAAGGTCTGTCCATACCATTACAAATGGCCAGATTTCCTTCTTTCTTGTGGTTGAATGATATTCCATTTTGTGCATGTATATACATGGCTAGGTGGCAAGCATATGTATACCACTTTTTTAAAAGAGTATAGTTCACACACAATGTTACATTAGTTTCAGGTGTACAACTTAGTGATTTGACCAGTTTATACATTATGCTATGTTCACCATGAGTATAGCTACCATCTGACCCATGTCATTACTTTTACAATATTATTGTCTGAATTTATTATGCTTTCCTTTTTAGTCCTTTGACTTACTTATTCTATGACTAGAGCCCTTTATCCCCTCCATCCTTCACCTATTTTGCCCTACCCTCTCCTCTCTGGCAACCCTAAGTTTGTTTCTGTATTTTTTGGTGCATCTATGTTTTTTGTGCATTTTTTTTTAAGATTCCATTTATGAATAATGCGGTATTTATCTTAGTCTGACTTATTTCAATTAGCTTTAATGTCTTAGGTTCATCCATGTTGTCTCAAATGGCACAATATCATTGTTTTATATGAGTGTGTGATATTCCATTATGTATATACCACATCTTCTTTATTCATTCATCTATTAATGGACCCTTAGGTTGCTTCCATGTCTTGGCTATTGTAAATAATGCTGCAATAAACATAAAGGTGCATGTATCTTTTTGAGTCAGTGTTTTCATTTCACTTGGGTAAATACCTAATAGTAGGAATTATTGGATCATGTGGTATTTCTATTTTTAATTTTTTGAAGAAACTCCAGATTGTTCTCTACAGTGGGTGTACCAATTTACATTCCTGCCAGTAGTACATGATGGTTCCTTTTCTCCCAATCCTTGCTAATGGGTGTTTGTTGTCTTTTGAATTTAGCTACTCTGACAAGTGTGAGGTGATATCTTACTGTAGTTTTGATTTGCATTTTCCTGATGATGAGTGATGTTGAGCATCATTTCATGTATCTGTTAGTCATCTGCATATTATCTTTTTGGAAAAATATCTATTCAGATCCTCTGCCCATTTTTTAAATCAGACTTTCTTTTTGGTGTTGAATTGTATCAGTTCTTTATATATGTGGAATATTAACTCCTCATTGAATGTACCATTTGCAAATATCTTCTCCCATTATTTAGAATGTCCTATAGTTTTGTTGTTCCCTTTATGCTGCAGAAGCTTTTTATTTTGATGTTCCAAAATTTATTTTTGCTTCATTTTGCCTTGCCTTAGAAGACATGTCTAGAAAAATATTGGTAGGCTGATGTCAGAGAAACTACTGCCTGTACTTTCTTTGAGGATTTTTTGGAGTCCAGGGATCACATTTAGGTCTTTAATCCACTTTGAGTTTATTTTTGTGCATGGTGTTAGAAAGTAGTCCAGTTTCATTCTTTTTTATATAGCTGTCCATCTTTCCCAGCACCATTTATTGAAAGATTGTCTTTTCTCCCATTGTGTATTCTTGCCTCCTCTGTCATAGATTAATTGATGATATAATGTAGGTTTGTTTTTGGAGTATCCGTTCTCTTACATTGATTTACATATGTCTGTTTTTGTGGCAGCACCATGCTGTTTTGGTTACTATAACTTCATAGTGTACCTTAAATCTATAATTGTGGTATTTCCACCTTTGTTCTTTATCAGGATTGTTTTGGCTATTTGGGGTCTTCTGTGGTTCCATACAAATTTTAGTATTATTTGTTCTAATTTTATTGAAAATGCTGTTGATATTTTGATAAAGATTGCAATGAATCTGTAGATTGCTTTTGGTAACATGGGCATTTTGACAATATTAGTTCTTCTAACCCATGAGCATGAAATATCTTTCCATTTGTGTCATCTTCAATTTCTTTCATCAGCGTTTTATGGTTTTTAGACTATAGGTTTTTCACCTGTGGGTAAGTTTAGTTCCAGGTATTATTTTTGGTACAATTGTAAATGGTGTTGTTCCTAAAATTTCTCTTTTTGTGACTTCATTTTTAGTATAGAGAAACACTATTGATTTATGGGTATTAATTTTGTATCCTGCCACTTTATTGAAATTGTTTATTCTATTTTTTTGGTGGTCTTCAGGATTTTCTGTGTATACTATTATATTGTCTATAAATAGTGACAGCTTGACTTCTTCTTTACCGATATGGATACCTCTTCTTTCTTTTTATTGTCTGATTGTTGTGGCTAGGACGTCTAGTACTGTGTTGAAAACTTGTGGCTATTGTTGACATCCTTGTCTTTTTCCTACTTTAGATAAAAAGCTCTCAGTTTTTCACCTATGAGAATGGTATTCGCTGTGCTTTTCATATATTGCCTTTATTATATAGATATATTCCCTCTAACTCCATTTTGTTGATAGTTCTTATTATGAGTGGATGTTGAATCTTGTAAAATGCTTTTTCTGTATCTATTAAGATCATGTGATTTTTATCCTACATTTTTTTGATATGGTGTATGACACTGATTTATTTGCAAATACTGTACTAATCTTGCATCCTGGGAATAAATCCCACCTGATTGTAATGAATGCTTTTCTAAAGGTATTTTTGTACGCAGTTTGATAAAATTTTGTTTAGAATTTTTGTATCTATGTTCATCAGGGATATTAGCCGTTAGTTAGTTAGTTAGTTTCTCTTTCTGTCTGTCTATCTGTCTGTCATTCTGTCTTTGTCTTTGTCTGATTTTGGTATCAGGGTAATGCTGGCCTTGTAGAATATATTTGGAAGCTTTCCTTCCTCTTCAATTTTTTGGAATAGTTTGAAAAGAATAGATAATAGCTCTCACTTAAATGTCTGATAGAATTCATCTGTGCATCCATTTGGTCCTGGAGTTTTTATCAGTTTAATTTTGTTATTTGTAACTGGTTCAGATTTTCTGTTTATTCCTGGTTAAGTTTGGAAGATTGTATGTTTCTAGGAATTTATCCATATCTTTTACATTGTCCACTTTATTGGCATATAATTTTTCATAGTATTCTCTTGTAAATTTTTGTATTTCTGTGGTATCAGTTGTTACTTCTCTTCTCATTTCTGATTTTATATATTTGAGTGCTTTATATTTTTTTCTTGATGAGATAAGGGTTTATCAATTTTGTTTATCTTTTTAAGGAATCAGCTCTTGCTTTCTTTTTTTCTTTTTCTTTTCTATTTAGATTCTCTATGGCATACTCTCTAATATTTATTATTTGCTTCTACTTTGGATTGTATCTGTTCTTTTTTAGTGCCTTTAAGTATAAGGTAAGATTGTTTGAGTTTTCTCTTCCTTGAGATAGGCTTGTATTGCTATGCACTTCCCTCTTAGAACTGCTTTTGCTGTGTCCCAAAGATTTTGAACGATTGTGTTTTCATTTTCGTTTGTCTTGGTGTATTTTTAAATTTCTTCTGTGATTGCTTCTTGACCTATTGGTTGTTTAGGATCATGTTGTTTAGTCTTCACATGTTTCTATTTTTTTATAGTTTTTTTCTTGTGATTTATTTCTAGTTTCATTCCATTGTAGTTGGAAAAGAGGCATAGTATAACTTCAATCTTCTCAAGTTTATTGAGGCTCCTTAAAGGAGGATTGAGGAGTAATTAAAATGACCTAATATGTGATTTATTCTGAAGAATGTTCCATGGCACCTTAAAATAATTTGTATTTTGTTGAACATATCATGCCACTTGTTTCTGGCCTGCGAAGTTTCTGTTAAAAAATCAGCTGATAGCCTTGTAAGTTGTCGCTTGAAACTTTCTCTTTCTCTCCTGTTGCTTTTAAGATTCTTTATGTTTAATCTTTGACATTTTAATTATTATGTGCCATGGTGTGAACCTCTTTGGTTCATCTTGTTTGGAACTCTCTGCTTCTTGGGCTTAGTTATCTATTTCCTTCCCTAGGTTTGAGAAGTTTCAGTTATTCCTTCAAACACATTTTCTATCTCTTCTTCTAGGACCCCTATAGTGCAAATGTTTGTTTGCTTGATGTTGTTCATGAGATCTCTTAATCCATTGTCATTTAAAAAAATTCTTTTCTCTTTTTGCTCTTCAAATTGTGTGCTTTCCATTACCCTGTGTTCCAGGTCGCTGATCCATTCTTCTACATCCATTATTCTACTCTTGATTTCCTTTAGTGTGTTTTTTATTTCAGTTATTGTGTTCTTCAAACTTGACTGGATATTTTCAGTATTTTCTGTCTCTTCACTGAAGGTCTTACTGAGTTCTTCCATTCTTCTCTCCAGCCTCATGAGCATCTTTATGACTATTACTTTAAATTCTTTATCAGACATATTGATTATCTGTTTCATTTAGTTCTTTTTCTCAGTTTTTTTCCTTGTTCTTTTGAAGCATATTCTTGGGTCCTCATTTTGCTTGACTTTCTTTGTTTGCTTTTATGGAATAGGTGAAATGACTACTTCTACTAAACTTGAAGTATGGCGTCCTAGGATAGAATGTTGGCTGGACAGAGCTATGGCTGTAAATGCTAGTAACTTTATTAAACAGCAATGTGTCTCCATCACTCATGCTGTTCTCTTACCATTATCTCTATCTTTGTTTGTTGAGTAGCTGTTTAGTCAGACATCAATTCATCTTCGGGAGGAATTGTTCTATTAATAGTTACAATTTGGTGTGTTCTGTGTAGGAGGTCTATTCAGTCTTCCTATGTTGCTATCTTGAGTTGGAATTCGAGCCATGCCACATTTTCTTTATTCATCCATGCATACTGAGGTTATTTCCTTATCTTGGCTATTGCAAATAATTCTGCAGTGAACGTGAGGGTGCATACATCTTTTTGTTAGTGTTTTCATTTTCTTCAGATAAATACACGGAAGTAGAATTGCTGGATCATATGATATATATATTTTTAATATTTTGAGAAACCTCCATATTTTCCATAGTGGTTGTACCAATATATATTCTATCAATAGTACACAAGGCTTTCCTTTCCTCTACATTCTTATCAACACTTCTTAGATTTTTTCTTTTTGAGACTAGCCATTCCAGTAGTTGTGAGGTGATAGTTTATTGTGGTTTTGATTTGTTTTTCTGATTATTAGAGATATTGAACACAATTTCAAGTACCTAGTGGCCATCTGTATGTCTTCATTGAAAATAATGTCTATTCATGTCCTCTGCTCATTTTTAAATAAGATTTTTTTTGCTGTTGTTTGAGTTTTTAATATATTTCACATACTAATCTCTTATCAGATACATGATTTAGAAATCTGTTCTCTCATTCATGAAGTGGGTTTTCTTTTTAGTTTGTTGATGATTTCTTTTGCTATGCAGAAGTTTGTAGTTTGACATAGCCCATCTTGTTTATTTTTTCTTTTGTTATTTGCTTCCAAGAAATCAATGCCATGACCAGTGTCAAGGAGCTTACTCTATGTTTTTGTTTCTAGAACTTTTATGGTTTCAAGCCTTATATTCAAGTCTTTAATCCATTTGAATTAATTTTTATGTATAGTGTAAGACAGTGATCTACTTTTATTCTTTTGCATTTGCATGCCTAATTTTCCCAGTACCATTTGTTTTCCTCAATGTACATTCTTAGGTGTTTGTCATAAATTAATTGCCCATACATGCATGAGTTTATTTCTGCACTCTTTATTCTATTCTATTGATTTTTATGTCTGGTTTTATGCCAATACCATACTATTTAGATTACTATAACAATGTAATGTAGTTCGAAATCTGAGAGTGTGATGCCTGCAGCTTTGTTCTCTCTCAGGATTACTTTAGCTATTTGAGGTAAGAGGTGTCTAGTTTGTAAATTCAGTATTTTCAGAGATACATACTCTTTCTTCTTATATGGCTAGCTGGCACATAAATTTAGAAACACTTATCAATGGTCTGTGTTAAGAAGTAGAGACAAAGGATTTGAAACTCAAAGCATGCATCACACTATCCAAATAAGCTATGTATTCCTTCTATCCTAACTCTTGCTATGTAAAAGGGAATTATCACAACAAAGCCCCACATGTTCTAAATATTTTTTGTGACTACACATTTCAGGAACAAGTTATCCAAACAGAGGTGTTAATTTGTATGCATAACGTACAACCAGAATATTAGAGTTTCTCTGAGTTCTAGTGACTTCAGAAAGTCAAGATGATCATTTATGGATGCTTGTACAAACTGAAAGTGGTAAGGTATCTTTTTGAATCCTAACTTACTAATTAGGCTTAGCTGATGTATAGTGTCCGTTATGGAGAGCTGGCCCTGACCAGATTTATTAACCGTTATAATTTAATGCTATTTGCTTTAAACTTATTTAAAAATTACCATATGCTAGACATTTTTCCAAGAACTTTCTATTGAATATCTCCTTTTATACTCTCAACAACACTTGAGAGGTAAATACTATTATCCTCACTTTATAGATTAAAAAAAAAAAACAGGTACAAAGAAAATATATAGCTTAGCCATGGTTAAATAATTGGTAATTCCTCTGAGTCAAACAATTCAGATTGATTTCAACCTGGAACCAAACTTGAGAAGATCAGAATGGATGTAAAACCTCAGAAGTAACAGCTCTATAATTGTAGACCATTTCTCACTAGCTATTTATATCAAGGTTCTAAGCTGAAAGATTGAATCCTCAAATCCAGAAGTGCTAAAAGAATGCAACCAGGTCATTCTCCTTAGTTGTTCATTTTAAGGGTATGGGAACTAATTATAAATTATAAATTTATACACACACACATACCTACACATATATTTTTTCTTTCAGGCATATTATTTCCAGGTTCACACTATATTTTGAAGAACAGTTTAGTTGGAGATATGATGGAATGGTAGGATGCTGGTGGTTGCATTGAGTTGATGAGTTTTGTCTTCCTCTTTCATTCATTGATCAGTCATACTTTATTAATAAATACTTAAATAGGAAGTTTTTGATATTTTGTCGAAAATATGATACTATCCTAACCATTATAGATTTAAAAATAAAGATAAAAAGTTAAGAGCATGAGAGGGAAAGCATATGGATTACTTTCATTATAATTATATAAACCACATTAACCACATTATTAAAATATGATTGACGTGTGCAAAGCTGTGCATGATTTAATGTATATATCTCAATGACTTTGGAATTATCACCACCATAGAATTATTACCACCATCAAGATCATAACCTATCCACCACCTCCCACAGTTTCTTCCAAACTCTATTATTATTGTTGTTATTATTTTTTTGATATGGACACTTAACTTAAGATTTACCACCTTAGCAACTTTTAACTACACAGCATAGAATTGTTAATTATAGGCACTATGCAATATAGCAGATCTTTAGTACTTATTTATCTTACATAGTTGAAATTTTATACTTTGGCCATCATCCTCTCATTTCCTCTTCCCCTAAACAACCACTATTCTACTCTTTGCTATGAATTTGACTATTTATATTCACATGTAAGTGAAATTATATAGTATGTGTCTTTCTGTCTTATTTCGCTTAGGATAAAGTCCTTCAGAACCATCCATATTTTGTTAATGGTAAGATTTTCTCCTTTTTCAGGGCTGAATAATATTCCATTGTATGCATATATTACATTTTCTTTATTCAGTTATCCATCAGTGGGCACACAGTCTGTTTCCATGTTGTGGCTATTGTGAATAATGCTGAAAGGAACATGAGAATGCAGACATTCTGACTTCAACTGTTTGGATAAATCCTCTAGAAGTAGGACTTCTGGATCATAAGATAATTCTTTTTTTTAATAGTTTATTGTCAAGTTGGTTTTCATATAACACCCAGTGTTCATCCCCATAAGTGCCCTCCTCCGTGCCAACCACCCCCTCCCCCCCACCCCGTCTGCCCTTAGTTTGTTTTCGGCATTCAAGAGTCTCTATGAGTAATTTTTTTAAGGAAGCTCCATATTGTTTTCCATAATGGCTGTACCAATTCAAATTCCCACCAACAGTGTTCCCTAATTCTGTTTTCTCCACATCTTCACCAACATTTATGTCTTGTCTTTTCAATAACAGTCATTCTAACAAGTGTAAGGTGATATCTCATTGTGCTTTCAATTTGCATTTTCCAGGTAATTAGTCATAAATTCAGCCATATATCTTAGTGAAAATGTTCCTTTATGTATAAAATACATCTTTGTATTATTTGTAGTTCACATATTATACATTTACTTGTGTAAATATACACATTACAAACTTATACTTTAGTACTTAGGTTTATGGTCACTTTTAATAATCGTTACTTAAAATTGTGTATATTTTTATGCTGTTGTAATAGCAATGATTTTGTCTTTTATCCTTTCTAAATAATGTACCTTTATTTATTCAAAAGCAGAAGCAGTTTCCCATCAGTTTATAGTGGGTGGATGCTTTGCATTACATTTTAAATGTTGCTCTGGAAACAGGCAATTAGTTATAAACCAGGCCTGTCATTGTCATTTATTGATGAAGAAACACTGATACTGAGTTCCTTCTTTTGTAAATTTGAGATAAGCTGTCCTCCCAAAGACATCAAGATAAGAAGAATCAATGTACATTGTCATTTTGACAAGCCATACTCTCCTGTTAGTTTTCTCTCCTTGAACAGATGTATAAACTATCAGATACTTTTGCTGATAATGATAAACAAGAGAGGGAGTCGGATTGGTATCTGAGGACAGCTTGTCAAGGCTGAGTGGAAATGCAGTCATTCTGTTCTAATGAATGTCATTGTCCTACAGGGGGAGCCATGATGACAGCTGGTCCCTCCCTGCAGTTTGAAGTCCTTGCTAATGACCTAACTGTAATCTTCAGACCCATCAACAAGGATCCCACATGCTTTCTCAGCCCAGCAAGGTACTGTGAATTATTTTCATATATGTGTTTTCAGGACATTATTCCTCTTTTGAAGTTCTGTTGGGGTAGGAATGCCAAGGACAATTCGGTTGTTCTCAGATGATATGGAAAAAGGAATGGTTCATCTTAGAAGTTGACAAAAAGTGACAGTTTTTGCTCTAGATATTGAAAAACAGCTTGGAGTGAGGAGGGGAGTATTATAATAAATACCACTTAATTAACTATAAAAATTAACTATAAATCTATATCCAGCATGATTTCAGCCTTCACCAGTACCCATGAGGCCCAACTCATGGTCTCAGTCTCATAAAATACCCCTGTTATTTCTGTCTCTTTTCAGGAAGTCAACTCTGAGGATGAAAAGCAAACATCACTCTGTACTCTGTTTTCTTAACTCTTCTCCCCTTCTTATATCAGAAAAATATCTAATATTTTTTTATTATTACATTAAACACAGACTCAATCATCAGAGTCAGTGTTAGAAACAAAGGAACTGATTGTTCTGAAGTCTGATTTTTCTTATTCTTTTTAAAAATGTTTATATTTAGTTTTGAGAGAGAGGATATGAGTTGAGGAGGGGCAGAGAAAGAATGAGCCAGAGGATCCAAAGTTGGGTCCATGTGGTCTCAAACTCAGGAACCACAAGATCATGGCTGCTGAACTTACTGAGCCAACTGGGTGCCCCTGATTTCTCTTATTCCTAAAGAAAAGATAATTCGAATAATTAGTAGTTAAAACCAATAAAAGAAGTATAAATATTAACCCAAACATTATTATAAGGGAATTTTAGGTGAATCACAGACTATTTTTATTTATGTGTAAGGAGCTAGGTAGAAAGGAACTATTAGAATCATAACAAATAAAAAGATGGCATAATTATTTGACCCTGTTCCCATGAAAACAGGAATATTGGTATGTTTAACTTGCAAATAACCTAGATTTTCCACTTTTAAGACTATATAAAAAGATGTGATAGGATAAAGTAGCAAGTGAAAGTGCGTTGCCCAGGTTCTGAAAGTTAGTGCCAAATAAATGTTGATACATGAATGGTGGTCTCTGACTTCTATTTTTTAAAGATAAAAATTTATGATACGTGTATGTGTATGATTTTTCTCTTATTACTATTCTTACAGTGTTACAGGACAAAAACGACAAGGATGTTGAAAATCTAAATTCATTACTGTTGTGGTTTTATAAGGTAATAGGGATTCTTGTGTCATCAATAGAACTAATGGCATCCATGCCATTTGTGAATACTAATTCCATAGATTGATCTTGTCACAATCAATTTTGAATGCCATAGCCTTCTGGGCTTAGTTAGTATAGACATGCCCCATGGAGTATACAGGCTTTGAGAATTTGATATACAGCTAAAGAAAGCCCTGCCAAAAAGATCTACAATATAAGTGTGCTGAAGTTACTTTTGTTCTTTTACATTATTCAGCTCTCACTTGTGTTAATTTTGTTCAAGGGTAAAATATGATATAACAGAGTAGACAAGAATTATTTTTCATAGTCTTTTGGGAAATTACTACTAAAGCGATTTATTATCTCAACCAACAAACCCCACTAGATGGGTTCCATTAAAGATGTGCTTTGTACAGACACTTACCAAAAAATTTAAAAAAATCATTCTGAAAAGAATGACTCCAATCTTTCTTTTTCCTTTAGATTATTAGTATAAATTGATTTATGGTTTATTAAACCTGGAATTTACTTGGCTTTAATTCATTTTTAATAGCGTAAAAAAGGAAAATAGCTCTTGCTAAATTATTCTTCATGTTGTTTAATAAGAGTGAGCCCTGCACCACGTTATGGCTCCTGAAAATCCATTAGTCTATTGTGAAATATATAATTATAGACTATTATGAAAATAAGAAATTTTTGTTACATGTATGCATTTGACAACCTGCAATTAGTTTAGACTCTCTAATTAACATATGTTTTACTTAATGGTGAGTGATTAGGGATTATCATTTAATTATGGATAATTTCAAATACTCATCTATTTTTTTTGTGAACTTTAGAAATAAAAATAAGCATTTGTCAAGAGCAAAGTGCTTTTCTGTTTTGTTTTTGTCCAGTACCAAGAATTATTATGAAATAAGTAGTAATAAAATATCTTTCCTCCAAGTAAATTGCTGAATATTTTTGCGATATATATCCTATCACATTTATGAATGCTACTGTTCTTTTATATGAGTTATTCATGAGCAACTTTGCACATAAAGAAGAATCAATAGTACAGAGAACTATAGAAGTAGTTGTGATTTGCATTAATTGAATACCATTTTTTTCCTGAGTAGTTGTTCTAAACACTTGGATTTCATCAATCTACCCTAATTAGAAGAATGTATTTGTATAATCAGGTTACAGACAAATTATACTTTTTAATGTAATAGTACCTGACCATTGTGAATAGTTCTTTTGTTTTTGTGTAATGTTCTATGAACTCATAAAGTTTTCTACTTGGTGGTTTTGCTATACCTGATAGATAAATTTCTATGTAGAGAAATGTATAAATAGGAAAAACATGAAACATAAGGATCCATCTCTTCCTCTTACATACCATAATACTCCCATCAAAATGTAAGTCTTTTGAAATATTCTTGATTGTCGGCACTTTCTGTAAATCTAGAGTTAGTGGGATTAATTAATATTTCTAAAATCAGAATATCTTTATTGAAGTTTATAAGCAAAGGAAAGATATTTAGTAGTTTCTTGTAATATCTGCCTTGGTATTTAGGGTTTAATTTGCATTTTTGACAGGATACATAGCTTTTTAGAAACAAACTAACCCACATATTACAAAATATAAGTAGAGACTATAAATAAGTTTGGACTGTGTAGATGTTTGCTCTAAGTAACAAATGCCCTACAGCAGATTTTTTAAAAGTGGGAGTGAGGAGTGAGAATCATCTACTGTGGTTGTATTTGAAATATAAGTGGTCTAGATAACTGTGTTGTTTCTCTGTTCGCTTTGAAAAAACCTCAACAAGAATGCTAGATGAGTATATGAGTAACATATATTGAGTAACTTATTGTGGTGGGCAGAATAATGGCCCCAGAGATGTCCATACCCTAATCCCTGGAACCTGTAAATATGTTACTTTTTAGAAGGAACTTTGCAGATGTGATTAAGTTAAGGTACCATGAGATGAAGGGATTATCCTGAATTTTCATGGTGGGCCCAATGAAATCACATGGGTCTTTATAAATCGAAGAGGGAGGCAGAAGGGTCAGAGGGAGATGTGACTAAGGAAAAATAGTCAAGAGATATGTGTGGTTGCCTTTGAATATGTCTAGGAGCAAGGGAATGTGGGTTGTTTTTAGGTGCTGGAAAATGTAAGAAAAGAGATTTAGCCCAGAACCTCCAAAAAGGAATGCAGCTCAGCCAACACCTTGATTTTAGCCCTGCAAAACCCATATTAAGCTTTTGACCTACTCACATATATTTTTCTACTTGGTAAGATAGAACCATAAGACGTAAGTTGGTGTCATTTCCAGCCACCAGGTTTGTAGTAATTTCTCATAGCATCAATAGAAAACTAGCATTAACTACAACTCCAGTATTATGGCAACAACTACTAGCAGGCATAAAACACAACTAATAGTTACTGACCTCTTACCATGTGCCTACAGCATAAGAATTTTGCAAAAAAAAATATCTAATTTAAAGGTCACAGTAAATATGTTAACTCCACTTGAGAAATTGAGGCTTGAGTTAAAATGTATGGAGGCAGGTTCTACATCTGCATCCAGGAGGTCTAACTTTAGCAAATCTCTAGATGACTTTCTATGCACTTCCTTTCTTGTTAATAACAGATTAAACACAATCTTCTTTCGGTTCAGTTCTGGTTATTGAAAGTATTTCTAAAAGGTTTCTAAGTTTAATATTTAGCTAAACTTAGTAAAGTATAATATAAATTAATTTTTATAAGTACCTTACAGTACCTCAAGACTATAATCCAAACCACCAATCCTTAGTAGGAATGTTGAGGGACAAATGTCAAGCCTGGGTCAATTTTAAGCAGATTCTAGGATGATGTTGAGTATCAAGCCTCAACAAATCACCCTTTTCTTGTCCCAGCCAAATAAAACAAAATATGTCTCTTAATCAAGTTTTATATAGTTTAGATTTCTATAATCCAAGATTATAAACATGGTGATTAAGGTAAAGAGGTCTTCTTTTCACTTCCTACTTAACTCCATCCACCTGTTTTATCCCCTTATTAATGTTAGAAGTTTATAATCTGTAACCTATTTTATTTATCTGAGAATAAAGCCATATTATGTTTGAAATATACCAAGTAGGGTATGTTTCTAGTAAACTTGTCTGCACAGGAATTTTTCCTTAACTCTCCCTATGTTTTTCTTAAAATCTTTACATTTTTAATCCTACCAGAGTTTCCTATTTTTACGTGCTTACTTGCCTTCAGAATCTGAGGAAACAAATCCACATGCTTTTCCTATGTAGGTCTTCTTTCCTTGGTTTATATTTTGTATAACTGTGGACTGAAATTATTTTTTTAGACTCATTTTCTTGACACCTATTAATATGTTAATATCCTTAATTCTTTTTTTTTTTTTTCATTTAGATGATATTTGACAATGATGGCTATTGAAGTAGAAATTGTATACAGGGTAAATGGGAATGCATTTTGATGACAGTCTCTATGCACAAGGCAGGCTGTTAAGGCTTGTCCATCTTGGCTGAAATCTTTATCCATGGAGCTAAGGGGGTTACTTCCTGACACTTATGGGAAAAAAACAAACAATAAAGCAACCAATTGCAAATGCCATTCTTAGAAGCTCTGGAATAATACTAATGATAACAATCATGATTACTGGGGGAGTCAGAAGATCCACAGTTTATCACCAGTCGCATCTCCAAGGCTGGAAGTTATAGAGTTCTTTAGAACTTTTACATAATTTCTCCACATCCAATAGTCACTCTTATAAACCTATAACCAGTTTTATAAGATAAAGAATTACAAAGGAGAAGGGCCTGCCAAAACCCAAACCCCCAAAGAGAACAAAACATTTATAGATATTGTAGGATTTGAACCCAAGTTTCTCTGTGACATTATGGTCACAGTAAGTTAATTACTGGTTCTCAAAGCATGGTCCCCTGCCCAGTAACATTACTATCACCTGGGAACTTGAAGTGTTCTACTTGAGATGTACTGAGTCAGACTCTGGTGAAGAGGCCCAGGAATCTGTTTTTACATTCCTTCTGGGTGACAGTGTTGCACACCAACGTCTGAGAACCAGTGGAGTAGATCCTGGGAAAGCCAGGATTAGAGTCTAGTTTAAACAATTTTTATGATCTTTCTTTTCGATACACTGTCCCCCAGCTACCTGTTATCCTTCAGAAAGTAGTTACCTCCCAAGGCAGAGAAACAGCCACAGAACATGCAAAACAAAAACAAAAGCTTAAACAAAAACTTTAAAAAAGGCATTAATAAGAAAAACCACACAGGCAGAAGTGCTTTTAACATCTTTTCACATTGAGAACTCTATTCCCCAAAATAATGAGCCAAAGCAGTCATTGGAGCTGGGCCAGCTGCACACATGATGTCATCAAATTGCTGTTTTATGATATGTACTAAAATATCAGAGAAGTTAGAAAAGCTGTCATTTACCTCAGGTTTCCACAGATGACTCACTCCTAAGAAAGTTATCACCCATGAGTGAACAGTCCCCTTTACTGTTGCCAGTTTATCTTTAAGGAGTATTTTTGTGGCTCTCTACACAGGCTGCATTATGCAAAAAGAGCACAACCTACCAAACCCAGCTACCTGATGATTGCAGACAGCTAACAATTTGAAACTGAATAATGCATGGTGTTACCTAGGAATGCATATGTTTTTGTTAATTTGATACTTTATTATGCCCCTTAAGTTTTCTGCTTTGGAGCAAGGTAGTTTGATGGCAGTTAACATATTTAAAATTCTATGTTATATTCATCTAAATACCTTATTTCAAATTTAAATCGAGGTGTACAACTTTTATTAATAAAAGTATATATTATACATATATATAAATAAATAAATACTGGTGAAAAGAGTCAAATTCTTAGCTTTTCATGCTCATGTACTTCCATTTATCCTTCTCTAGACTTCCGTGAATGTTCCTCTTCATGATGGAGTGAAAACAGACTTTCAGGGCATATGAGGTACAACTCTTGCATATAACTAACGATAAAATATGTGCATCTTTGCTTGGTACCCAAACAGTTCAGTGGGAAACTTCTTTTCAGATTTTCAAGGATAATAGTGGAGGGACTCTCCCTTTTTGTATCAAGTATGGCAGTAGCTTTTCCAGTTGATCTTGCTTGTCCTGGTTTTTTCCTTTTAATCCACCTTACTACTAGCTAAATCTTTCTAAAACTTCTTTAACTTTCATCAAAACCTGTGAGCTAAGTAATTTCTTAGTTTTCAATGCCTGTGAGCTAAGTAATTTCTGTTTCATCTCTTGCTGTATCTAAATTTTGTTAAACATATGAGCATGGGTACGTGTGCTCATGCCAGATCCGGTCATGTACCAGGAAGTGTACAAAACCACATTAACAACATGGCACATCTTCCTGGAGTGTCATTTTTATCTTAAAAGTAGTTTAAATAATTTTACAGTCACAGTCATTTTTAAAATAAGTCAAGGGTCTCTTAGGCTTATATAGGATTACTTTGAGCTCAGTTTTAATTCTTCTGTAAAAATGTTTGAGAAGACCTGCACTGTACTAACTCTATATTCTAGCCAGCCATGCCGACTTTGGCATTATCTCACCTTAAAGCTGTCTAGATCCTCCGTCTCTAGATAGGCCCCCACCCACAGTGACAGTCCCTCATTCTCCTCCTCATTAGGAGGATTCACAGTACTGTGCTGCCTAAGGGTAGGTGATTTGACGTAGAATGTTTGCAAATTTCATAAACTCCCCTAGTTAGCCAGATTAACTTAACTTGTGTGGATCAGCTTGATCTGACCATCTTGGACAAGCTCCTGAACTGACAGTTAACATTGTAGGGATGTCAGGTATGCCTCCTAATTATGAAGATTCTTCTTGATCATCACTAGAACAGGTTCCCAAACAAAACAGAAGTGTGTGTGTGTGTGTGTGTGTGTGTATTATAATATATAAATTATATATACATATAAACTCATCAAACTGCACATTTTATTATATATATGTAAAATCTACCTCTATAAAGTTGAATTCCTTAAGACTGCTACTAACCTTAGGGTTGGGAAGATATCAGCTCAACACAGCACTCTTCTCCTAGGAAAGGACTTAGTATTCTAATGTATCCTTCTAGCCAACATTTCTCTAGTTTTGTCTTCTGTTTAAAGGCTAGATAGTATGGTGAGTGAGGTTTTCAAAAACATTTGTCTCTCAAATGACCCTGGAAGGAATATCTGGCAGTAATTTTGTGCTTTCTATAAAATATGGATAGGTGTATCTCTTTGTTATTGGTTTGAGACTTTACCCAAAGTTATAAGCACTATCCCTATCCCCAAAAAGGCATACGCAACACTTTCTTACCTGTTTTAGGAAATTGGTTTTTAATTTATTCTACCTAAATTATGTAGTCAAATAGTTCTTATAAAACCGTTGGCATTTTATTTGGAAAAATTGACCTCAACGTTATTAAATGTTAATAATACTGAACCATTAAATTGGTAGGTCTTTCCATTTATTTACCTCTTCTAAAATATCTCTCAGCATTGTTTTATGATTTCCAGTGTATAGGTTTGGACATTGAAAACGTGATCTGTAAATATTTCCTGATTTTGGGAATGAGCTCTTTAAATATTTTATTTTTCAGTGTATAGACATATCATTGATTGTTGCATTTTAACCATGTATACTGAGACCTAAAAATGTACTTTTCTTTCTGTACACACAATCCTCTTTCCTGAGAATAATGACACTATACCTTCTTTCTGTTACATGTGCTTTATTATTTTTTCTCTTCTTGTATAATTATATTTGCTAGAACCTCCAGTTGTATATTGATTAGAAGTTTTAAGAGCAGACTTACTTTTTCTCCCAGCTTTATTGACATAAATCATTGGAACACTATGTAATTTACACATATAACTTACATATAACATTGTGTAAGTTTAAGGTATACAACCTGTTAATTTGATACACTTATATATTGCAAAATGATTACCACCCTAGTGTTTGTTCCATTAGGTCACATAATTATCATTTCTTTTTGTGGTGAGAACATTTAAATTCTACTCTTAACAACTTGTAAGCATATAATTCAATACTATTAGTTATTCGCCATGTTGTACATTAGGTCCCCAGAAGTTACTCATCTTACAGCTGGAAGTTTGTACTCTTTGGCAGGGCTGACCTATTGTCTTACTCTCAAAGTTGGGGAAAATATCATCTTTCTCTATTAAGTATGCTATTAACTCCAGGTTTTTCATAGATTCCCAGTGTTAGATTGAAAGAGTTTTCTTTTATTCTTGGCTTGGTAAGAAATTTATTTAAATGTGTTCAGTATGGATAAGTACATCTACTGAGATCATATTTTCCCCCTTTTATTCTGCTAAGATGGGGAACACTTGTTTTCAGTTGTTAAAACATCCTTGAATTCCTGAAATAAATGCCACTTGGTCTTGGCATCTTTTTAAATATGTATTGTGGACTCTATCTGATACTTTGTTAAGAATTTTTTGTTTCTGTTCATGAGTAAACTGACTGGTTTTTAGGCTTCTTTTCCTAACGCTTTTGTCTGGTTTGCTCCAGTTTGGTACTTGTCTGGTTTTAACTTCATGAAATGATTTAAGAAGTGTCCCCACTTCTATTTTCTTGAAATAATTTGTAAACAGTTGCTACTGTATTTACTTTAAAAGTTTTAGAAGCTATCTGAGCCTGAAATTTCCCTGTGGAAAGATTTTAATTATACTTACAAGTTTTTAATAGACACATGGCTACTCATATTTTCTATATCTTTGTGTTTCACTTTTGGTAATTTGTGTCTTTCAAGGAATTCATTTTGTCTAAGCTGATATAAAATTACTCAAAATGTTCCCTTATTATCCTTCCAATATCTGTAAAAATCTGTAGTGATATACCATCTTTTCTTCCTGCCAGAGGTCATTTGTGCTTTCCTTCTTTTTCTTGGTTAATCTAGCTAAACCTTCATCAATGTAAATGATTATTCTAAAGAATCACCTTTAATTTCATTAAATATATCTTGCTTTTTCCTTTTGCTGATTTACTTTATGTTTCCTTAATTTTCTCTTTTGAAAATTTTTTACAATTGAAGGTTAATTTAAGATCTTATTTACTTTTTAATATAAATGCTTAAAGCTATAAATTTCCCTCTATTACTTTATTTGTATCTCACAATTATTTACATTTTTTATTATGATTTGCTCAATTATTTCATAATATACTTTTTGACCTTTCCTCTGATCTTTGCCTTATTTAAAATACTGTTGTTGGGGTGCCTGGGTGACTCAGTCAGTCAGGCATTCAACTTTGGTTCAGGTGATGATCTTGTAGTTTATGAGTTCAAGCCCCTTATCAGGGCTCTGTTGTTGAGAAATCAGAGGCTGGAGGCTGCTTCAGATTCAGTGTTCTCACTCTGCCCTTCCCTCTTCATTCTCTGTCTCTCTCTTTCTTTCAAAAATAGACATTAAAAAATTTTAAGTAGTGTTAATTTTCAAAATATTTGACAATATTCCATGAAACTCTAAAAAACTAATGAGGTTGCTAATTTAATTATGTTGCAGTTAGAGAACATACTTGATTTGAGTTTGATATTTTTATATTTATTGAGACTGCTTTCATGGCCCAACACATGATTTATTTATTTTGGTAAAAGTTCCATTTGCACTTGAAATATCAGATTCAATGTTCAAATGAATATTGATTATATCAAATTAGTTGTTAGTGTGATTCAATTTTTCTTTGTGTTTAAGTTTTTTATTTTTTTATTTTATTTTTTTAAATATTTTTATTTATTTCTAGGAGAGAGGCAGCGTGAGCAGGGGAGGGTCAGAGAGAGAGGGAGTCACAGACTGAAACAGGCTCCAGGCTCTGAGCTGGCAGTCAGCACACAGCCCGACGCGGGGCTCGAACCCACGAACCGCGAGATCATGACCTAAGCGAAAGTCGGACGCTTAACCGACTAAGCCACCCAGGCGCCCCTGTGTTTAAGTTTTTTAAATTAGTATTTCTAACAGATATTGAGGAAAAAGCATTAATGTCATAATTCAAAACTGGTACCAACATATTAATATTACGTCATTAATGAGTCATTCCTTTTATAATTAAGAAATTTCTCTCTCCTAGATAATTTCTTGTCTTGAAATCTACTTTGTCTGACATTAATATATGCACTCCCACCTCCTTATGATTAATGTTTTGCAGCTTTGCAGATTAATGTTTCTTTGTTCATCCTTTTACTTTTAAGCTATGTATATCTTTATGTTTAAAGAACATTTCTTGTTGATAGATATATATCTTGATTATGCTTTTTGATCCACATTTATATTTAATGTGAACTCATATATAATAGAGTTTAAATTAAAAATAATATTTGTTTTCTCTTCATTTCATTTTTTATCCGTTGTTGTAGGGCTTACAGTAAGCTTCTTTATATTACGAGATTCTACTAAAAATATGATAAGATTTCACATATACTGTAAGAGTTTCAAGAGAGTTTACTTCTAATTCACCTTGCATCTTTTATGCTGTTGTTGTAATACATTTTACTTCCACATATGCTATCATCCTGTAATATGTTGTTATTCCGTCATCAATTATCTTTTAAAGGAAGTTAAACGCTGGAATAAGATGCCATTAATATTTACACATGTAGTTATCACTTCAGAGTTCTTCATGGTTTATTCAGATCAGTTTCCATTTGATACCATTTTTGTTGTCCCTAAAGAACTTTCTTTACTATTCCTTGTAATGCATATCTACTGGTGATACATATTTTTCAGCTTTCATTTGTCTAAATATGACAACTTCTTGTTTTTCTCCTTCCTCCTCCTTCTCCTGCTGCTGCTTCTTTTTCTTAACTTCTTCTTCCTCTTGTCCTCCTTTCCTCTCCCTCCTCTCCTTTCCCCTCCCTGTACTCATAGTCCCCCTCCTCCTCAGCATAAAATTTTAGAAAAACTTTTTTTTAGCACTCTGAAGTTTTATTTCCTTATGGCTAGCATTATTTTTGAAGACTAGTCATATTTATCTTTTTTATATATACATAATGACTTTTCCCCCTATGATTGCTTTAAAGATTTTCTCTATTTGATTATGGCCTGCCTTGGCATGGTTTACTTCTTCTTTCATTTTCTTGATTTTGAGTCCTTGAATTTCTCACCTCTTACATTTTTGTATTTCTCTCCACATATGTTAGACCACTTTAAATTGTTCCCCAGGTCACTATGGCTTTATTCATTTTACTTGTAGCCGTTTTCTCCCTGTTTCAATTTGGATATTTTCTGTTGCTATGTCATGAAATTTAGTGTTTTTTTTAAAAGTGTGTGTGTGTGTGTGTATACACACAATATATATGGTGTATGTGGGTACATATATACAGGTAGAGAGAGTGCGTAGGTAGATAGGTGGGTGGATGAATGGATGGATAGGTGATAGGTAGATAGTGTTCTTTGCACTTAGTTTAGCCTTACTTCTAAGGTGTAAACCCTCTGAAGACTCTATTTTCTGCACTGATTTCTCCACCCTGGCTGATGAGTATATGAATGCCTCCCAGTAAAAGTACGATCTGTGGGAATAGTTCTTACCAGATCTCCATTAGCTCTTTGCTTGGAATTTGGAATTTCATCCTATGCTTGATAGTTTAGCATACAAAAACAGACTTAAGAAAGCCAAAGGTTTCTAGAGTTCTTCCTCTGTATAGTTACTCCTCTCTATACTCTTCCTGGAAACCGCACCTGCCTCACAAAACCCAAATTTTGGTCTATGCTTTAGCTCACTGAGACCCCTTGTGCTGCTTGGATTTCCCCTCCATGTGCTGTAGTTGATGATGTTTCTCCAGGCCAAAGGCCAGCAATGTTGAAGGGCACTCATTTGTTTTCCTTCTCTCAGAGGCCACAGTGTTCAATACCTAAAAGCAGTTATTTCATATAGTTTTTCTAGAGTTCTGGCTATTTATAGAGATTGGGCAAGACCACATTGCTTACCTCGCTATAATATATAAGCCTTAGAAAATGGCATACAGTGACAAGTCAAGAGGCTTCTTCTAATGCCTGGAAATGATAACAGTTTTATATAAAGGAAGAGCTTTCAAAATATGTTTGGCAACAATCAAAACGGAAAAATGTAGAACCATTTCATATTTGCATCTCTCCAAGTTCAGACTGTTCAGTAGACTAGGAAGTTAGATAGGAAGTATTTTCTTGGTTTGCATTTGTATAGGAAAATAATTGAGCAGAAATAAAAGTGGAATGGCTACTATGATGTTGCTCAAGTGCAGAGGAGACTGATGTCTAGATTCCTAGTTTGTATTAGAGGAGCCAACTTCTTCATGTTTTGATTTAATTCCACGTTAAGTTGAATGTGGTTTCTTTCAGTATACAATTTAGTATACATCACCTCTGTCAAGTTTCATAATGTCTGCTTGGATATCTGATCACAATTTGATGTTCTTTTAACCTCACTCTGTACTTTGAATCCCACAGAGTTATTATTTTTGGGGATTGGTGATGGGATCAATAAAACCACTGAGAAATTTAGAATATTGCTCTTCTGTGGACCATTCCTCCAGGGACAAGAGAATCAATCAAAATAAAAAATTCCTCACCACATTTATCTATAAACAGAATGTGCTGAAGTGGAATAAATCTTGAGATAATTTAACTTAGACATTCTGTGTTTTTGACCTCCGAACTTTTGTCTATGAGACCTGTCTTTCGTGTCCTAGTTGTTTATTACAATTACTATCTATGGCCCAGGTAAAGTTCCACTTCATCTACTATGTCTTTCTTGACCACTTCAGTACATATTGATCTCTGCCCTCTGAATTCTTCAATCATTTTATGGCTTGCATATAACTGACCATATATTAACTTGTTACATATTTCACATATTTAATTTATGCAATGTTCTTCTTTGAATCTCCATATTTATGAAATAATTACTATTCACTTGCTTGCTCATTTATTCAAGTATTCATTAGATGTCTATTCTGTCTGGCCTTGTGCTGGGAGATAATCTACATGGTGAAGTAAACAGATACGGTCCTAACCTTTATGCAGATTGCAGTGACAGGAGAAATATGCATCAAGCAGACTACATACAATGTATAATAACAAATTTGATAAGCTATTTGATAGCAAAGGACTAAGCTCTATAAAGTAAGAATGTTAGGCAAGAACTAATTAACTTTGAGTTAGGAAGTCTATCCATGAAAAGGATATTTGAGCTTTGAAGAATGAAAAGTAGTTAGCTAGGCAAAGAATGTAGAAGAATCTTCTAGACATTAGACATAGTATGGCATAAAACAAAGGGCTGGAGAGGAGCTTAACAAAATGAAGAGTGAAGACAAACTGTGGCTGGAGCACAGCTGATATTAGAAGGGATGAGTTGGGAAAGGAAGGCATAGGTCAGATCTGTGGGGCCTTGTAGCCACACTGAGGATAAAATTGTATTCTTGCATCTATTGAAATTGCCTCATCACTATATTATGAATAAAAATGAGCCCATGAGGTAAAACATTACTTGAAAAGAGGAATGACCTAAAGAGTGTAAGGTAGAGATGTGCTAGAGTGGTAGTTCTCAAACTATAGTTTTAATCACAAAAATCCGTGTGCATATTAAAAAATGCAGATTTCTGAGATTTCTGCAGAATCACACCTTCAGAGATTCTGAGTCTTATTTTTGGCATTTTTAGAAGTATCCAAGTGGTTCCTTCTGATGGAAGTAGTTGTGACTCCATTCTGTGAAATATAGTTCTATTTTTTTGTTCTTAAAATTTCTTATTTTTTTATGATCATTATTCTATTTATTTATTTTTTTACAAATAGTTTATTGTCAAGTTGGTTTCCATATAACACCCAGTGCTCATCCCCACAAGTGCCCTCCTCCATGCCCATCTCCCCCGTCCCCCCCACATCCATCAGTCCTCAGTTTGTTTCTCAGCATTCAAGAGTCTCTCATGGTTTGCCTCTCTCCCTTTCCCCCACCCTTTCCCCCCTTTTTCCTCATGGTCCTCAGTTAAGTTCCTCCTAATCCTCCTATATGTGCAAACATATGATATTTGTCCTTCTCTGCCTGACTTATTTCGCTCAACATAACACCCTCAAGGTCCATCCCATGTTGCTACACATGGCCAGATTTCATTGTTTCTCATTGCCATGTAGTATTCCATGGTATAGATAAATCACGTCTTCTTGATCCATTCGTCTGTTGATGGACCCTTAGGCTCTTTCCATGTTTTAGCTATTGTGGAGAGTGCTGCTATGAACATTGGGGTACATGTGCTCCTATGCCTCAGCATTTCTGTATCCCTTGGGTAAATTCCTAGCAGTGCTATTGCTGGGTCATAGGGGAGTTCTATTGTTAGTTTCCTGAGGAACCTGACACTGTTTTCCAGAGGGGCTGCACCAGTTTACATTCCCACCAACAGTGTAGGAGGGTGCCCGTTGCTCCACATCCTCGCCAACATCTATAGTTCTCTGATTTGCTCATTTTAGCCACTCTGACTGGCGTGAGGTGGTATCTCAGTGTGGTTTTGATGTGTATATCCCTGATGAGGAGGGATGCTGAGCATTGTTTCATGTGTCTGTTGGCCATCTGGATATCCTCTTTGGAGAAGTGTCTGTTCATATCTTCTGCCCATTTCTTCACTGGGTTGTTTGTTTTTCGGGTGTGGAGTTTGCTGAGTTCCTTATAGATTCTGGATATTAACCCTTTATCTGATATGTCATTTGCAACTATCTTTTCCCATTCTGTTGGTTGCCTATTAGTTTTGTGGGTTGTTTCCTTTGCTGTGCTGTGAAATACAGTTCTAAGCAGTTAATCTTTTCCTTTAAAGAACAAATAATATGGTAGAAATGAAGTCAAATGCCTATGAGAGAGATAAATAGAAATATAGACAACTCATCAGAATAACAGGTGTAAGTCAGGGGGCGCCTGGGTGGCTCAGTTGATTAGGCATCTGACTTCGGCTCAGGTCATGATCTCATGGTTCGTGGGTTTGAGCCCTGCATCAGGCTCTGTGCCGATAGCTAGCTCACAGCCTGGAGCCTCCTACAAATTCTGTGTCTCCGTCTCTCTCTGACCCTCCCCTGCTCACGCTGTATCTCTCTCTGTCTCTCTCTCTCTCAGAAATAAATGAAACATTAAAAATGGTGTAAATCAGGTCTGTATAAGAATTTGTTGCATTTGAAGTATAGATTAAGTCTTGAAATATTAAAATTTCTACTATTAAACTCTAAATTACAGAAGTCCCAACTTGACTTCTTAACATCAAAAAGTAGGTAACTATGCTTGATAGAACTTTTTATCCTGCACAGTATTTGTCACAGAGTTGGTGATTTATGAATTTTGAAATCATGAATGACTATATTAATATTTTCCTGATACCTCTTATCTTGCTCTAATTTTTTCCAACATATTTATCACCCACAACACAGCTTGAGGGAGAGGCAAGGTCCTGATAGTTATAGTAACTGATATATTGCTTTTGGAATAATTTGAATAAAATAGTGTCTGGAAAAGAGCAAGGATTAACCCCAAAAAAATGATCTTCAATCTATATCCTCATAGCACTTCATAAATGTTTCTATTACACTGATAAAATTATTGTTATTTTTTCCAATTGGACTTAGCAAGGGTAGAAACTGCTTTATTTATCTTTATTAAAAAAGATAATGGGTGTAGAGATCACCCATTATTTCTCCTTTGGTTGGTACTAAAAGAATTTATGTTGAATTTGGTTAAATTATGATTAAATTGAAAAGATTTGCCACCTGGATTGATACAATTTTTGAAATAAAGAAACTTCTTAATACTTCTCAATTCTTGTATTTATACTTTTTGTCCTCCCAAATAATGGTGGGAGCCAAAAACACAGACATTACTACACATGCACCATTGATAGGAAAGATCAGCGCTCCCCAACTCTAAGGTTAGGATTTAAGTTAGGGACAAGATGTTGAGATGCCACATTTTAAAAATTTATTTATTTTGAGAGAGAGCATGCGAGCAAGCACAGGCAGGTGAGGGGCAGAGAGAAGGTGAGACAGGATCCCGAGCAGGCTCTGGGCCATCAGTACAGAGCCCAAAGTGCGGCTCAAATCCATGAACCACAAGATCATGACCCAAGCCAAGATCAAGAGTCAGATGCTTTATTGACTGAGCCACCCAGGCACCCCTGAAATGACACACTCAGAAACCTTGGAACTAATTTAGTATTTCAGATGAACACAGACTAAAGATAAGTTGATACGTTGACAATGTGGTGCCAACAGCAAAAGAACAAGCTGATATTATATGGCAATAACCTTCTTAGTTTGTGGATTGAAGGGTTAAGGAAACACATGGGTTGACACAGAATGACCTTAGAAATGTAAGCTGAGTGGTCCAAGGAACAATATTAGGGATAATTTTAGAGTTGGGTCATCTGAATCCAGAGTTGTAATCTAGTGATGATGGCAATGGACATAAAGTGAGAGATACATAGTGGTGTCCAATTTGCAGATGCCATTTAGCCAATAGAGATTGTTCCACATGTGAATTTTGGAGTTTGAACCACACTGGAAGACCTGGATAACAGAATCTAGCTCAGGTGAAAATGACTTTTTAAGGAAGCCATAAGCCATAAGCCTGGCTTAGGTCAGGACCTCAAATTTAGAAGGGGGCTGGAGAACTACAAAACTGGGCAAATTGATGTGGAAACTATACCAAATCAATATCTAACAAAAAAACTTCTAGTTAATCTGATGTATTTATAGGAGAGTCACTTTGTATGTGGAGGGCTACAGAGGTGCATAAATAATTCGTTTAAACTGCACTTGATTTGATCATTTTATAAGGCTGACTTCACTAATTTTGAAGCAAGCAGTAGACAGAAGCAGTATTAACTAGCTTGGTTAAGAAAAGCACTGCCTTAACAGCCTTAGTATTATTTTACAAAAGAGCTTTTTATTTTTTTCACCCACTAAGCCTTATTTATGAAGAGCATTTTCAATTTTTCTTTAAGAACATTTTCAACGGACGATTTTGTGTCAGCTGGTGCCTGGCTCTTCATCAGCTTCTTTCTAAATTTAATTTTCCTGTTTCCTTTCCTTGCTCCACTGAGCCCTTCCTTAATTATCAGATTACAGTGTTCAGCATGATTCCTGGAATTGTTCGTTTCGTCAACCAGAAAGAAAACAGACCTTTGATATATGTAAGACTGTGCCTTCTCATTTAATGATTCTCCAATTAGCGTCCCAGTCAATCTCAGGAACTGCCTCTAAAATAACCAGTGAGCAAATCCTTCCTTCTTTGCTGCTTCCCAATCTCTCCTCCACTGATGACTTTCTCCATAAATTTTAAAGCAGGATTTTGGTGAAACAGTCAGTCATATAATGTTATGTGTATATTACATTATTGAGCTTAGCTCTTATTCAGTGAGTCTGTCCTAGTCTCTTTTTGTGTAGAACTCAGTGAGTACATGTCTTCCTCTTCCCCTGGATCTGGAGAATTTTGCTTTCATTAATTAGATAAGTAGCCATTATAAGCTGCTGTGTACACTGCAAAGTACTTCAGCCAAAAAACCAAAGCAGTATGTCAGGGCTGGTTTCATGGATGTGCAACCAGGGTAGCCACAGGATTCCTGTGATCAGAAGGGCCCCAGATTTAATTTAATGCTCTGGTGGTGGTGTTTTGAAATTCTTAATAATTTTATCTTTGAACTTGTATTTTGTAAGTGGAATTTGGTGACAATGAAGTATGTGTGTGAGCAGAGGACATTCGCACAAAATGTAAGCTCACCTTTTTGGCTGCCTCATATGCCTATGGTGTTCGTTATGAGCATAGAATTCTGATAGATGCACAATGTATGGATATCCAGCAGGACAAAGAATGAGTATAAGATAAACCTATTACATATGCAACTGAGTTAGCAGGTGAACCATCCTGGGGTGCTATGCCTTCCATCTGCTCTGCTATGCTATGTTTTCCCAAACGTGGTTAAAATGCAGGGAGAGGGCAGTGGCTAAAAAATATGAACGCCTATGAGAAATAGATAAAATGTATGTTCAGGGGCGACTGGATGGCTCAGTAGGTTGGTTAAGTGCCTGACTTTGTCTCAGGTCATGATCTCATGGTTTGTGAATTTGAGCCCTGCATCAGCCTCCATGTGGATGGTGCGGAGCCTGCTTGAGATTCTCTCCCTCTCCCTCACTCTCTGCCCTTTTCCCACTTGAACTCTGTCTCTCAATAAATAAATAAACTTAAAAACAATTAATTAAAGGAAAGGGCTTTCACTAAAAAAGGAAGGAAGGGAGAGAGACAGAGAGAGAGAAGAAAAGAGAGAAAAGAGAAAAAAGAAAAGAAAAGAAAGAAATACGGATGTTGGTCTGCCCCAGTTCCTGGCATAAAGCTCTTAAAACCCTTAGCATCTTTCATATGTTTATTTTTTTATCCTAGTTCCTGACACAGCTTCTAAATCCCTTGAAATTTCCTAGATGATAGGCGTTTCTTTGTAGTGTCTCTTGGTAGACTGCTGGATAGCTTCAGGGTATGGACTGGTCACCAGAAAGACAAATCCATGAGTAGAAGCTTGAAATGTTCACCTTGACATCTCATCCTCCAGAAAGAGGAGAGGGCTAGAGTCTGAGATAATGATAGATTGTGTCTATGTGAAGAAGCCTCCATAAAAATCCCTAGTGTGGGGTATGGAGAGTTTCTGGGTTGTTGAACACACCCCTGGACCCACCCCTACTCCATGGGACAAGAAGCCCCTTTGCTTGAGATACTTTCATACCTTGCATTACATCAGGATATTTATCTGTATTCTTTACCATATTCTTTTATAATAAACTGGTAAATACAAGTGTTTCCGTGAGTTCTGTGAGCCATTCTAGCTTATTAGTGAACTCAAGAGGACATCATGAGAACCACAACTTATAGCCCTCAATCAGAAACAAGGGAGACAACTGGATCTTGAGATTGGCATATGAATTAGAGGTGAGAGACAGTCTTGTAAGACTGAGCCCTTAACCTGTGGGGTCTCCAGATGGTATCAGAGTTAAGTTAAATTATAAGATATCCAGCTGCTGTTAGAAAATTAGTGGTACAAGATACCCTCCTCTCCTTCTCTCTCACTCTCTCTCTCTCTGACCAGAAGTGTGAAGTGAAGTGTTTTGCATGAATAGTGAAGGATAAACACCAAGAGTGTTTTTCCAATATACGTCCAAGAAATTATATTGGAATCCTTTCTTGTTCATGTTACTTCCCTGTATTAGCCAGCCACTTATGCTGAAAATGATGACAGAAGGAAAAGGAGATAGAGAAACCATAGTTCCTTTCCTTCCTTACTCTTCAGCAAGTTTCAGGTAGAGAGTTGGTAAAATGAGTGCATATCAAGGAGTTAAACAATTATCTTACATACCATTTTCATTGTTCTGCCAAGGAAAATATATGTATGTACATGTACAAGCTACAAAATATGAATTTTATAATTTTGGTGATTCTGCAATTGAGTTAAGCACTTCTATGTTTGCAAATGGGCAGTGCACAATACAAACAAGAATGGTAAAATTCATGCTAATAATAAAAAATTTAATTTTTCCTTTACTTAGAATGACATCCAATGGCAAACAAACAAAATCCATATCATGTCAAGTCAGGAGAAAGACCAGGAAGTAAGGAAAAAGTTTTGTTTTCGCACTTTTAATGGCACTTTTTTCCCGTTTTTTGAAGAAGTCTCATATTTTCATTTTACTCTGTACACTGCAATCTTATAGCCTGCTCTGTAGAATGTTTTCAGGACCACTTCCACTTTTCCTTTATCATGGCTCTCCAAAAAGTGTTTGTGGTCCTGGGAAGAGGCTGAGGGAAAGGCTTATCTGTGTAAACGTCCACAGTGTCAGGCTACATCATATAGGCTGACTACTCTGGTAAATGGGGAGGATAGTCTTTGTTTTAAAAGGGAAGGGAAAGAGAAAGGGAAAGGGAAGGGAGATCCTTCTAGAAATGGAGACTCCATCATAGAACAGACCTTCCTGCGTGAGTCATTCTGTGTTGCTTTTTCCCCTTTACTTTATTCACAGTTGATGGTGGCCTCACAGCACTTTGGTTACCAGAGCCTGTAGACTCAAAAATGGAAAGGACTCTCTGCTTCAAATGATGCGTCAGTTCTAGATTACTGGCAGCTAAGAACACATAGTTGGAGTTCTACAGTTAGTGGCTCTGGTCCAGCACAGCTTTTAGATGTCAAGGCACTAAACCTAAAGGAGCATCGTTGTGTGAGTGAGTTAGTGTGCATGTGTAAGAGTGAGAGAGTCAGTGAATGATTTAGTAGTGGCAGAAGACTTTGGGTGGCCATTTTTCTTCCTTCCCACTTCTCTACAACTAGCCTACTCAAACAATGAGAATTTTCTGAAGATTATTTTCTTCATTGGAAGATCATAGAATATGTATACTAACTTTTAAAATGCTGACTTCTTCTGATTACAAAAGTAGTATACAGGCTATTTTTGAAAATACAGGGAATCTATGAAGGTAAAAGAAAAAAAATGCCTATAATTTCATCATCCAGTTAACCAATGGTAACATTTTGGTGTATTTTTGCCCCTTTTCCTCCTCCTTCCTCCCTTCTCTTTCTCTCCTACCTACATGCCCTTCTTAATTACTTCTTTATATATATATCCCCAACATTGTTAGATTATACTCTCTCTATAGTTTTGTCACCTGCCTTTTCCTTTAACATTATGTGAACATTTCCCATGTCATTAACTT
Organism: Hyaena hyaena; assembly: GCF_003009895.1. Classification (NCBI taxonomy): domain Eukaryota; kingdom Metazoa; phylum Chordata; class Mammalia; order Carnivora; family Hyaenidae; genus Hyaena; species Hyaena hyaena. Next base: position 925,281 of record NW_024080978.1, read on the forward strand.
ATCTCTGAAAACAGTATTTTAAAAGTTGCATCAGACCAGCACTTGTATAGATGTGCTACAATTTGCAAATCAGTCTCTTAACCATTGTACATGGAGGTAATTTACAAATTAGTCTTCTATGGCTGCATACGTATCATGTCTACATCTGCTTCTTTAAAAATATTTGGAAATATCATAGAGACTAGTTATGTCTGCAATATCCATTGAATTATACAATGACCAATCTGGTACTTTCTGCAGTTATAAGATTTATATTACAGTACAGTCAATTCAATCAATTGCTTGGTGACTAAGAATTTAAAATGTCCAAAAATAAAATAGATTCAGTCAATTTGATATCCGTGAATAGAAACAGCTTCAGTCATCACAAGATTAATCAGTAAGGTGTTAACATAAACCAATAAAGCAGAGAGACTTCACATTAAGAACTTTATATCATTTAAAGTCTCACCCCATTATCCTTTCCATGCAAGTGCCCTCAGGCTTTTGAATTAATTGCATGTGGTTTAAGAAGATTTAAGATGAGGGAGATACACTCAGCAGAGAGCAAACTTGACCATTGCTATCTTACTTTAATTAATCCCTTTATTCTCTGTCTTTCAGTTCACTCAACACCTGAATCAAAAAAAAAGTAAAATCATGTCCTTTTGAGGTGAGGAAACAATTGACTTACAAAGTAATCTGATATAGAGAGGATCAAGGACTGTAAAACTTAGAATTCCTAACAAGTGGACCAGAATTGAAAGTCCTTTTACACCAGGTTTTTCATGCTTCAGTGGCAGACGTTCCCTCTAGGTTCCCTGGATCGTGCCCTTAACCCCTTGGGGTTTGTGAGCATAAAGCTTTCTCCCTTTGACTTACAGCCTAGGCTAGCATTCTAAAAATGATCAGGTTCAAAAAACTACAACTTTTTTAACTCTGTAAGAATTTAAGTCTCCTTTACAAACCAAAATCCTCTGGAGACAACTGAAAAGTGATCTCTTTTTCCATAGCAATCCTTTTATTGTGCACTGGGAACTTGGTTAGATTATAAGGACTTTTGTTCATGCATTCATTCATTTACCCTATGAATACTTATTGACTATCTATTGAATCCAACACCATGCTAACTGAATAAAAACTACAGCCTCTTTCCTCTCAGAGCTTACTCTTTGGGGGAGAAACAGACATTTATAACATGATCAAAGTGAAATTACAAATGAGAAAGATGCTGGGAGGAGAGGTGTTTGGTGCTATAAATGCCCATAATACAGAGATAATAGTCACAGAGAATAGAGGGTTTCTGTGAGATTGAAAGATGAGTAGATATGTGTGATGGGAGTGGGCAGGGGAAGAAAGGGAATTTCAGAAAAGGGAATTGCACTGGCAAAGGCTGTGAGGGGAAGCAGGATAGCAAGTAGGAGTGTGTGACCTGATCAGATTCACGTTTATAAAAGATCACACTGGCTACATTGAGCTAAGTAGATGGGTCTCTATGTCCTAAAGGTGTGAGCTTCTCTGGATTGGTGGTGAAATCCCTGGTATAAACAAACTCCAGAGATGATATAGTTATATAAAAATGTTGCTAAAGCTGTCCAATAATATACTATATTATTTATGGTTCATTGTACTCGAGCCATGAAAACATAAGGGAAAAAAAAAGATTGCACCATTAAAGGGCCTGTGGGACAAACCACATTTGACAGAGAAATAAGAGATTCTTATAAGAAAGGACAAAACAGCAGCTTCAGGAGGCAGATGACAGTGGTGCAGGATGACCCTAGGCTCTTCTTGTCCCACAAACACAACTAGATAACTATCAAATCACCTTAAATACCCCAGAAATAGACCTGAAGACTGACAAAACAAACTCTACAACTAAAGGGAGAGAAGAGGCCATAATAAAGAAGGTAGAAAGTGTAGAGACGTGGTTTAGGGGAGAAATGGATCAAGGGTGCTACAGAGGGGAGGGAACTGTGGTCGTGGAGAAGGGCAAGAGAGAGAAGAGCACACAGGGGAAAGCACAAGAAGAACGTTTCCCCAAAACCATTGTCTTAGAAAATGAGAGGGGCTAAATTTCCTGAGTTGTTGAAACCAGTGGGACTTAACACCTGGAGTTTTAAAGGTCAGCAGGGTTGGCTAGGATAGAGCCCAGAGGGCCCTGCTCTGCTCCTCCCGGTGAGTAGGCAGGCAAACAACCTGGGGGTAGACAGTATGGATACAGCAGTCTGAAGAACACCTGTGGCACATAGTGGGGACATTATTCACTCTTCTCATAGATAGTCCCTGAGAGGTAGTACGCAAGGAGACACCTCTACTGGCTGGTGCCATATGCCCCCTACTACCTCTCAGCATAAATACAGAGCTGCCTGTTGGAAGCAACCCAACACCAACACCAGCTACCTAACTTGATTATACCAAGCCCATCCTCTCTTGCACTGTTGGTGGGGAAGCAAACTCATGTAGCCACTCTGGAAATCAGTATGAAGTTTCCTCAGAAAGTTAAAAATAGAACTACCTCATGATCCAGCTATTGCACTACCAGGTGTTTACCCAAATAATACAGAAATACTAATTCAAAGGGGTACATGCACCCTGATGTTTATAGCAGCATTATATCTTCTATAAACAGTAGCTGAATTATGGAAACATTTCAAGTGTACATCTACTGATGAATGGATAAAGAAGTGGCATACATGTACAATGGAATATTACTCAGCCATATACAGGAATAATATCTTGCTGCTTACAGTGACATGAATGGAGCTAGAGAGTATGCTAAGTGAAGTAAGTCAGAAAAAGACATATACTATATGACTTCATTCATATGTAGAATTTAAGAGGCAAAACAAATGAGCAAAGGGGAACAAAAAGGCAAACCAAAGGATTGACTCTTACCTATGATGGTTAGCAGAAAGGAAATGGATAGGGAAATAGACAAAATGGGTGATGGGGATTAGGAGTGCCCTTGTTGCGATGAGCACCCAGTGTTGCATGAAACTGTTGAATCACTATATTGTACACCTGAAACTAATATTACACTGTATGTTAACTACCTGGAATTTAAAAACTTGAACAAATAGAAAGGAAAACTGTTCTCAACAACACAGTGCATCAGACTAGGCTGGCAGTGGCATAAAAGTTTTGAGAGAGGATCTGCTCTAGGTATTAAAGATACAGTGAGTGTCAGAGGACAGAGTCCTTCCCCTCAAGGAACTCAGTCAGGTGGTACAATGGTGCAAGGATCATGTCCCAACATGACATGTTTTCAGTCAAGGGAGCACAGAATACAGATCAAAGACCCACAGGACAGAGACTCCAACCTGATGATATGGACCATTAACAAGGTTTTGTGGAGGGTAAGATCAAATCTGATGTTGAAGAGGAAGAATTCTCAAAATGATTGTGAGGAGAAAAAGCAAAAAGAGGCAAAGGAAAAACGGAATGAGAGCAGGCATTATATAATGCTGAGAAAATTACTACGGAACAATGTTTTCCAAACACTAGTTTGAGATTGCATTTTCATGGCTGTATAACAAAATGAAAAAAATGAAGATGATAAGGAACACACTCATTTTCAAAGGTACATAGATTTCCCAGGTCTTAAGAACATGGCAATGAACAAAGTCTGCCTGTGTGAAGCTTTCTTGTAAGCAAGAGAGAACCAATAAACACATAAGTGCAAAGTGCTTTCATATAGAGATAAGTGCTTTGAAGAAAAGTAGAGCTGCATGAAAGAAAGTGACTAGAGGTGTTATTTTAGGGACTGTGGGTGGTATTTCTGCTGAGGCGACAGTTAGATGAAGATAGGAATGAAATGAGAAAGTGAGTCATGCCAGTATCTGGGCAAATATCTGTTCCTGGTAGAGGGAATAGCAAGAACAAAAGCTCAGTGGCAGGGACGTCTTCGAGTGTTTAAAAAGTAAAAACAGCAGTCCTGGAGTGAAGAGAGTGGAAAGGAAAGAGATAGGATGTGAGCATGACAAGATATCTGGGGACCAGGCTATATGAGTCACATTGCTGCCTCACATTTTCTTATAGGAGATCAAAATAGGGATTTTGGATTATATTCCATGTTGGAAGGAGTGCATTTAGCTCCTGGTTTTCCTGAGTGTATTCTTTGGAACACCTGAGATAAGAAATTTTATTATTTATCTTAGCATATTTCTTCTCAAAAGGAAATGTGAGGCAAGGACATAGGTACTGATGCTTCTTTTCAGAAGTGAGCTCAAGGAACAGAGTGAGGGACTGGGAAAAGTGAAACAAAGGATGTTAAGCTGAAGCTGCTTTATTGAGTTGGTAGTCTGGAGATGGTATCTAGAACTATGGAAACCTCCATTTGGGGTATGACCCATAGAGAATGTTCTCTTTAGTGCTGGACATTATAGTTCTGTTAATTTGATTTAAAAGAACATCTTTTTTTGTAATTACTTCACATTTTGAGATTAGAGTCCATTAATACTCCCCAGTCCCTTGGGTGGTGGTGTGGTGACTCAATGATATGAGGCTGGAGACCTCACATGTGTGTTCTGGGCAGCTACACTCCTTGTTACTTTAGCCATGTCACTCTTGACAGGGGATTTATTTCCTTATCACTTAAGAGGCTTAGAATAGCTTGGAGATTATTTTTATTCATTTGGTACATCTTTGAATTACTTTCAATATACATGCCCTCTTCCATAATTGCCCATTAATTTTTAAAGACTTAAATGAAGGACTTTTAATCGATCTTTACCCTGTTAGAATTTGAGTATCATTTGAGCCTCTGTGGTATTTTTGATCCTACCTTTGATACTGTATGGATTGATGTCTCTCTTAGCTTCATTATAAATGCTCATCAAATGCCGTGAATGTTTCTATATAAGACGTCGATAAATGCAAGGTAAAAGTTCTTTCATATTTTAGTCTGAAGAGATCTAGGTGACAGAATATTACATTTTATAGTTCTTATACAATGATTAAGTGTGGGTAAAATTAAAACAGGCAGACATCAATATCTAATAGAGGAAAACAGTGTACCTAAATGCCAAAACAAAGCAAAACAAAAAAATTTTTAAGTCCTCAAAACAAATGAGTAGTATAAGATGCAATAGGAAAGAAATTCTTTTTTAATGAATAAGCATTTTTATGAGGAACAGTGGCAAACATTATGACATGATCTAATAGTTTAAAATCTGAGAGCTTTTTCATTCTGCATTCCTTATTATACAGTATGGTTTTTTCCCAGAAAGTTTATGGGAGTTTAGTTATTCTCCAGAGCCTAATATATTCCAAACAGCTCACTGCTTCTTTAAATTTGGTTAAATTCCCTGCGGGGTAGTAATATGCCACTTTGACCTCCATTTTAATGGAAGGAAGGATTTCATTTATGCCCTTTCTTAACTATTGCTCTAATTAATATGTACAAGTCAAAAGAGCTGATTTACACTCTCTGGATTTCATAAAGAAGAAAAACCAAGAAATCATGCAATAAAAGCTTTATCTAAATACACAGTAAGATGCTCAACAATGCATACTAAAAGTGAATTTCTCATAAGGGAACATCCAGCCAAAATTCCAGTGCCAAGCAATTCCACTGGCAAAATGTAAAGTTGAGTTTTCTATCATCAGGAGGCTCTGCTGTAAAGAGAGCTCAACAAAATGAGAAGTGTTTGAATGAAGGCCAGTTGAAAAGAAAGGCAACTTTTGTTTTATGGGGACTGTTTTAAAACATTCCAATACCCTTTAGAGGCATTTTCATAGCTCTGGGTTTATTTTAGAGTCTTCTCTCTGCCTCACAAATAAGCAATGGGAGAAAGATTGATCACTCTTCTTTTTTATATCATCTTCCTAAGAATGTTGTCTAAAGAAAGTCAATTTGTAAGGACAACAACCAAAGAAACTTAAAAATTCTAAAAATTTCCAAATATCTCTTCATTTTGAGTTGAAGTTTGTTTATTTTGAGAGAGAGTGCATAGGTGTGTGTGTGCCTGTATGCTAACAAGAGAGAGAAAGAGAGAATATCCCAAGTAGGTTCCAAGCTGTCAGTGCAGAGCCCAATGTGGGGCTCAATCTCACAAACTATGAGATCAGGACCTGAGCTGAAATCAGGAGCCAGACACTTAACTGACTGAGCCACCCAGGAGCTCTTTGTGTTTTAGAACTACAGCAATACCTGCCAAAGAAAACCCTGAATATAAAGAAGATAAAGATTCTTTATTCACATTAAAAATTGATTTGACTTAATCCATAAAGGTATTATGCTAGTTGCTAGGGGTCATTCATATATGAAAAGCATGATTCTTCCTCTGAAAGACTATGCAAACAAGATCAGGAAGGGAAAAGGATAAAGCAAATAGATCAAAGATAAACCAGGAAGTGTGCACGCTGTCACAGATATACCTAGTAATGGAAGGGGGTCATGAAGAAGGCGGTTGAATCAGAGAAGCTTCAGGGAGGAAAGGACATTTGAATGGATCTGAAAAGGTTAGAATTGGAAAGGGTCATCTCAAACAGAATAATCTGAGCAGAGACAGAGTAGAAAGAGTAGTTCCAGGCAATGGTGAAGAATCTTGACTGTTATTTATTTATGTGAGTATGATTGAGTTGGGGGAGGATTTGGAGGGGGAGAGAGAGAATTTTAAGCAGGCTCCATGCTCAGTGGAGAGCCCAATGCGGTGCTCAATCCCATGACCCAGGGATCATGACTTTGATCTAAAATCAGGAGTTGGCCACTCAACCGACTGAACCACCCAGGCATCTTTTGATTGTCTTAAGGGTAGGATTTTGAAGGGAAAATGTAGGAAATAAGCCTGGAGAAAGCAGCTGGAGTCATGTTTCCCATGGGTTGGGGCAGGGTGTTGATGGTTCGCATGCAATGGTACTACTATGTGAAGCTATTCCCTCAGAGGAGTGGCATGAGTGAAGCTATGTTATAGGCAGAGTAATCTGAAACTTGGAATAGGGTGGATTAAGGAAGAGCAGGGAGAACAATTAGAAAGCAAAGGCCATAGTTTCAGGTAATGGTAGTAAGAACATCAGGCTGGGCACAGGGGCAGTGTGAATAATCCAGTATGTATCTGTTGATGTTAGTGTGGTTTTATAGTCCTGACAACCTGATTCGAAGAAGGGATTTGTGAACTGAGAGGTTATATATATAAAGTATATATATATTTAGATTAGAAGAATAAAGTTTTAAAAGAATCAATCTTTTTGATGTCTTCTTCACCTTCCTTTTAGATAATTAAAAAATTCTCATTTTCGAATAGGCTATTTATATCAGAATTATAGCCCCAGTATGTCTTTAAGTATTCAAAACATAAGTATCATAGTTCATGATAAAAATGTAGGCCTTTTACTATTTATATGGATTTTTCTATTTCTACACAGGAAGCATGAAGTACTCTTAGGATAACATCTTGTCTTTGCAAAAGACGTTTCTTTTTTGTTCTCTCCTAGGGCTAATCATAGTATTTGAGGTGTATTTTACACAGTACCACTCACTGAAAATCATATGTTATTGGGAGTCTGAGTACAGAAATTCAGGTGACATTGATTGATGCACTACAGGTTACTATGAAGAATATACTTTACCCAACTCAATTGATCTTCTGATATTAATTTAAATGCTGATACTTACAGTGTTCACAATTTACGCATAAATGGTATGTCCTAAGATTTCATTATATAACCCAGTTTAAGGATTATAAAAGATGACTGATACCATATGTTTTTCATTTAAATATTTATGGACAATCATAGAATTAAACCTATCCCTGCTGTTACAATGTGACAGAATCACCATTCCTCAAAAGTTTCTATTTAAAAAAACTGCAAGTGAACTGTTAAGCTTTGGCTCAAGGGCACACTAACCCTCACATCAACATAATTTAATCATCAACATAACTAATGGAAAATTAAACTTGATGTTCAGTATGTTGTAATTCCTGCCTCATACATCCCATGACTATAGAATTTCTAAAATGAGTTAATTTTATATAATGAAATGTCATACTAGACATAAAAACTATTTTGTATTATTACTTTGTAACTTTATTATTTGGGGTTAGGATTTATCTCATTTCTTTTGTAATTGGTAAATAATTTTTTTTACTATGTTTGAAAGTAATTCTTTTTTTAAATTTTTTTATGTTTTTATTTATTTTTGAGAGAGAGAGAGAGAGAGAGTGTGAGCAGGAGAGGGGCAGAGAGAGGGGGAGACACAGAATCTGAAGCAGGCTCCAGGCTCCTAGCTGTCAGCACAGAGCCCAACAGTGGGGCTTAAACTCACAAACCATGAGATCATGACCTGAGCTGAAGTCTGACTCTTAACTGACTAAGCCACCCAGGCACCCCTGAAATTAATTCTTGAACAAATCATTTGTTTTCATAGATCTACATAAAAATAAAAATTACCTAACAATTAGAAATTTGATAAATGGAATCAAATTGTACTTCACACTTTGTGTAATATCTCGTCTAATTACTATATTGACAATGCTGGGTTGAATAGTGTCCTTCCCAACATTCACATCTACCTAGAACTTGCAAATGAGACATTGCTTGTAGGTAGAATCTTCTCAGATATAATCAACTTGAGTTCATACTGGGATAGGGTGAACCCTAAATCTAATATAACTGAAGTCTTTCTGAGAAAAGGGAAACTTGAACACAGAGATACACAGGAATAACATCATGTAGTGATGAAGCAGAGATTGAAAATGTTTGTCCACTCATCAGGAAAAGCCAAGGATGTAAGCAAGCACCAGAAGAGAGAAAGAAGCAAGGAAGAACTTTCCCCTTGGAAACTTCAGAGAGGACATGGTCTTGCCATAACCTTAATTTGGAATTTCTGGGGTGCAGAATTGTGAGAGAATAGTTTCTATTGTTTTAAGCCACAAAGTTTGTGGTAATTGTTATGGTAGCTCTAGGGAACTGATGCATCTAGACAGAAACAATTTTTTTCATAAAATATTTAACCTTTACTCCCCAACTCCCCAGAAATAACTGGTTTCTTTATTTTGGTCCGTATATTTCTGTTTCATGTTTTTATATTGTTTGTGTGTGTATCATTACATATAACTTTTTGTGAACATGTGTGTAAATGTATGCACACACATGTATATCTACAAAAATACAGTACTATTTCATGACTTAAAAATTTATATTTTTAGAGAATATATTACAGTTTTATTCAGTTTCCTTTTCACTCAACTTGTGTTTTTATGTCATTTCCATTAAAATTTTTTTAATGTTTTATTTTATTTTTGAGAGAGAGATAGACAGACAGAGTGTGAGCAGGGGAGGGTCAAAGAGAGAGGGAGACACAGAATCCCAAGTAGGTTCCAGACTCTGAGCTGTCAGCACAGAGCCCGATACAGGGCTTGAACTCCCAGGCTGAATGAAGACCATGACCTGAGCTGAAATCAGCTACTTAACTGACTGAGCCACTCAGGTGCCCCTTTGTCATTTCCTTTTTTGATAAATATAGATCCTTGTTTTCATTTTTCTCAAGTTATAGTGTGATTAACATAAAGTATTATACAGTGTCCCAATTTACTGATAAAGTATCTGTGGGAAAGTGAGTATTTTTGACTTACTAGTGTGGGAGAGACCTTTGTATAATTTATTTTGTCTGATCTTCATAATAACATGCAAGGCAGATATTAGTATCTACATTTTAAAAACTAAGGAAATGAAGGCTCAAAAAAGTTAAAAACATTTATCATCATCACTTATATGTTTTAATTTCAAAGTCTTCAGTTTTTTCTCTTGCCTCAGGCTGCCTCATGAAGTAGCACAGACTGTTAATGGAAGTTCCAGTTATGTCTGGGTGCTTGTCTGCAGGAGTTGATGTATGAAGGATTCATGTGTCAGGTGAAATGTTAAGTAAGGTAAATTCAAAGGTTTTCCATTTCTGAGGTTCTAAAAAAAGGTCCACCATGTCACACCGAATTCTAGAATATTAATGGAGTTTAGATCCCCTACTAAAACCCAGGACTCTCCACCAAAATATATAAAGGCTGCATGCCCAAATAACACATGAAGTGGGACAGCAGCACTTGATGAGATACTCAACTCCTGTAATCCACAACCACTATATACACTCTGCTCCAGAAAGTTCTAGTTGAAGTAATGACTTTTAAAGTCTTCATTCTCTAAATGGAAATGTTCTTATATCTAAATTCTTCTTTCTTATGTTTTTAACCAATATCAAAATTCTTATATATGTATAATGTTAAAACTATAGTTGGAGTATGGAGTCAGAGGCCTGGATTCTAATTTTGGATTTGCCATGAATTAGCAAATGATGTAATCTCTTGAAATAACTAGATCTATAATATCAGAGAGAGAGAGAGATCATTACTCAATGAACATACATTGAGTGTATCAATTTTTATTTTAGAGAGGACACGAGTGGGGGAGGAGTAAGAGGGATGGAGAGAGAGAGGGAAGGAGAGAATCTTAAGCAGGCTCCATGCTCAGCACAGAGCCCAATGTGGGGCTCAATTCCACAACTTTGGGATTATGGCCTGAGCCAAAATCAAGAGTTAGACGTTCATCTGACTGAGCTTACCTGACACCCTTGTATCACATTTATTTAAAAAAGAAATACATATCTATTCATTTCAGAGGGAAAGTCATTGATGTAAAATTGGGCAAAATTCTTCTTGACTTGGTGGGGATACAAGAAAACATTGATTTTCAGCTGACAGGATGACCTCCTAAAATGTGTATGTGAACCTCTAACAGTTTAAAAAATAGTTGAAAATTATTATTAGCTACTTCTCTGTTGATACTTCTAGAGCACATACTTAAGGAAATCCTGAGCTGCAAGGTGTCCAAATTGTCAATGAACAGTTTTATAAGCACAGGACAAACACTTTTTATATTTATATTAATTAGTCAGGTCATCTAAATAGTATAGTTACATTATTTCAAGAGATGTTCTATCTCCCTTTATTTTTCTTTCCCTTCCTCCCTCCTTCCCTCTTTTTCTGCTTCTTTCTCTTTGCAAATACATAACTATTGTGTATATGTCATAGCTGTTTCTTGTCTTCCTTCTTACCCCATATTCATATTTGATAGTTGACACTTTCTAATTTAGATGTGATGAAATATCATGAAAACCATTGAGATCGAGTTATTGCCTTTTAGTGGAAAAAGTGCCATAAATCAAATAATAAAGTCTATCTTTTTAAGATAGTTTGCCCTACATAGTAGACCCAAAGGATGCAGATGGCTCAATAGCTAACCATACACTTTCAAATCTAAGGCAATCTATGAATAGATCCAAGTTGAGGTCAGTTGAACTTTTTGAACCAATAGCTGCATTCCCCATACAGATGAGAATCTGATTAGGAAAATGGTGTTCAGTTACAGGTATTACTTGGTGCTTGGATATGCTCGAAAGTTTGTACTGAATAAAGGTTTATATATGTAAGATGGTATATTGTCAACCAAATGATTTGGCTGTATTTTAAATTTGTCTTTCTTTGGAGTTTCCCTAATCAACTGACATAAAGATTATAATCATAGCTAGTCATATCATGACTGTTTTACCTACCTTAAAATTCACATTTTAAAGACAAATCTGAATTCAGTCAAGCCATTATAGATTCAGAACTGTGGACAAACTTCCCCAAGCTTAATATGGTAGTATATGAACTCTATTAATACTTTTAAAAATGTCTCCAAAATAATTGTTAAATAATGAGAGCATACTTAGATTGCCCAGGACAAGTGGGAAATTACTCTTAGACTATCCTTTAAATGTATGTGTATGAAATAAGATAATGTACTTTTGAAATAGAATGTTTTGTAGGTTTTATGTCAGTAAGAAGATATCAATAATAAAAGATCTTTCCCATGTTAAGTTTTCATAATTCAAAAGGAGGGTATAAATTTGACCCTAGTCACCTTGCTGATCTATGGATTAGAATATAAAATCCATGGACTATTGGAAGATGTCAAGATTTTATTATAATTCATATTCTAGCCCTGTCATTCTGAGTCTCAAACAAATCCTTAAACTTTGCATTGCTTTACTTTCCTCTTGTGCCAAAAAATATAACCTATCGCTGTCATAGACTCTGGGTCTAAAGTTATCTCTTGTCTTAGCAAGAGGGCAGGATCCAGGATTAGAGCAAGAGATGGCTAATGTCCAGAAAAAGACAAGAGCCCAGAATAAGGGTCCTTGCCCGATATTTATTAAGATCAGAAAGCTTATAAATGTGATGGGTGTGCACAAAGAGACAAAGAAGTTGTGAACATCAACTCATGGGCATGAGGGAAAGGATTTTGTTTTTTGCTTTTTTTTTTTTTTTTTTTTTAAGATATACAGTGTTTGGGGTTTGGATCAATATAAAACAAAATCCTGGCAATGGGCAGATGGGCAGATGGTTGTTAACAGAAAGGAGGTGCCATATCTGTTTATCTTAGCTAGCCTAGGGGAGAAGACAGATGGGACAAAAGACTTCAAGGTTAAAAAGGCACCTTTTCTTTTGTAAGTTAGCTTCATACTGGGCAGTATCTCCCACAGTAGTGCAGTGCAGCGGTCTATAACCCTAATTACCTGCTTACCTAATTTGGTCTTTCCTTTCTGTGAAAGCAGCTTTGTGCTATAATACTAAATTGGTGGTGCTTTGCCCTGAATGCCTAATCTTGCTTACCTCATATACCTTTGTATTAGGAGCCTTTGTCCACATTCCTGTTTGGGGGCCTTTGTCCCTCCTTCTCTATCCTGGGCGCTCTGCTCCCCCTCCCTATTCTGGCGGTGTCTTTGCACCTCCCTATCCTTGGGGTGCCTTTCTTGTTTACCCAAACTCAGGTATGAGCAATCTATGGCTTTGTATTTCTTTATGCCTTGTTAACCCATTGATGTAAGCCCGGGAGTTTCCTAAATTCACTCCCCACATATCACAAGGTTATTATAAGACTTACTGTGATTCCTGGGCCAAAGTAGGTGCCTAACAAATGTCTGCAAAATTTTGATGAATATGTGTTTAGGAGTAGAGGAGTAAGACAGTACGTAAATAATGTGCCTGTCTAAATATTTACCTGAGAGTTGTTTTTTTTAAATTATTAAAAAAATTATTTAATGGTTATTTATTTTTGAGAGAAAAACAGAGCATGAGCAGGAGAGGGGCAGAAAGATAGACACAGAATCTGAAGCAGCTCCAGGCTCTGAGCTGTCATCATAGAGCCCAATGTGAGGCTCGAACTCACAAACTGCTAGATCATAACATGAGCCAATCTGATGCTTAACCAAGTGAGCCACCCAGACACCCCTTTGAGTGTTTTTTAAGTGTTGGGCTAGACATATATGCTGCTTTATATCCTCCAAGGTCCTTTAGAGCTCATTTTCTCCTAATTTCATACCTGAAGTCTCCCTGAAGAAGTCACTCCATGCCTGCATGCCAGAGAATATCTGGTTCCTTTCCATTTTCACTGGGGACCATATGCTTAAGTGTAGCCTTCAGTACTTGGTAGCTGAGGTTATTCTATCTGTGCCCTTAAAACAGGTAATTAATGTCTTTTATAGATTTAGTATGCACACATATGTACAGGTTTCTTTTATATGCCCAAACATGTGAAAGCAGGGGTCAAGAACCATGAAGGGTGTGAGATTTTTACCCTATTTGCCAACCAAATAGATAGCTTATTTGAGTTCCTGGATGATTAAAATAAGACCAATGACTCCTAGGTGAGACACCAAAATGATAGAACTTGCAGCACAGCAGGTATCATGAGCTTTATTTTCATATAGGCTCCCTTGTCCCCGTGTCCTACAGGAATGATGTGAAAGCATCTCCAACTGGATGCTGTGCACACAGTAGGTTTCTGTCACAGCTGAGAAACCTCAAACTTCTATCTGAGAACTGCAAGCTAGTCTGCTTAATTTTTGCCCCAGAGGAAGATAGTGTCTGTTTTTCAAGGCTGTTCACAACAAAAAATCCTTGAAGAGAAAGACCAGAAAAAAAAACAGTTAGTACCCATTCTCACAAGATGTGCAGAAATGAGAGTCCCATTGAGAATTATCTCATGAGAAGAGGTAACCGGGATCATCACACTTTATTCCTAAATTCTTTAATGTGTATTTCCTAAGATTGAGGACATTCTCCTACATGACCACATTGCCATTATCTCTCCTAAGAAAATTTGCATTAGCAGTGAACTTTTCTCCATTATTTGTTCACTTTCCTCTCATGCTAGCATATTCATATCTTGCATATATACAAGTATACATGATATTGGCTAATTTACTAATTCGCTGGTGTTCTATTTAGAGTTCTCTAGTGAAAGCAATGATGTGTAAATATATTTTAATGTCTATGTTATATCCTATGGGATCATGTGAAAGGATTGAGTTGGCAAAACTCTAGTTTGGTAGAAAAGAAAAATGTGATATTTAAACATTGTTGTGAATATAATAATAGCAACATCAATAATAATAGCTGGCATTTATAAAGCTCTTATTATATACTAGGCATGATGCCAAGGTTTTACATGATTAATTTAGTTCATTCTTAGAGCAATACCATCAAGTTCTTAGAGATGAAGAAACTAAAGTAACTTTCCCAATGTCATTGAGTAAACAGCGGAACCAGGACCTGACCCCAGGTCTACATAGCTATGCTCTCAACTGGTGTTCAGTATTTTATCCTTCACCCTTTGCGGGTATGAGCTTGCCAGTAGGAGCTTACCTGTGTTCCATTAGCACAAATGATATCCACAAAACTAACTACTCTTTGAAGTTGGGCCTATATATCTCTAGGCTTGGTGGTCTCCAACACCCTTTAGAAGCCTCACCATATTCAAGACTTGACCAAGAGAAAGCATGTGGTGTCAAAGGAACTGTTTCAGAGTCATTAGAGACTTCCATCCTAGAGTCAGCCATAACAAAATTCAAATCCCAGTATATCACTTAACTTGTGTGAAGACTTGACTGGCCAGCTAACCTCTGTATGATGACTCCTCTGTAAAAGGTGGATGACAGTGGCACTTGTGACCTAGAACAAAGTCAGTGATCAAACCATTTGTGTCATTTATGATTCTTCGCTTAACACCTCCATTGGGGAAGGGTCCTACCCCGCCTTGCCACTGCCATAGTGGGAGAGTTAGAACAGCAAGAGCAACCTAAGCCTAAGGCAGAGAGGTTGTTCTGGTCTCAGGACAAATGTGTCCACACAGTCCTCAGAAGAGAGTGTGTCACGCTTAGCCAGTTCTTGGCTCCCTCCAGGCAGCATTGATGACAAGCAAAAACCATGGATGTGAAACAGCATTATTTATTGGCTGAACTGCCCTGATCTGACTGAGTGAATAAATCAACTAGTGTCTGGTGCTCAGAAGCACTTCTGAGAACATGGACTTAAACGTTTCTCCTTTGCAACTTTATTCTTTTTCTGTGTTAAACGCCTTTTAATAAACTTCCTCTGATCTTGCAGAGTGGATGTAGCCACAACTGATTGTGCCCCTAATTACCATTCACTTTATTTGCCTGATGCTCACCTCCTAATGCCACAGCCATGAGATTTTGGGGGAGAGAAAAGGGCTCCCACTGCCAGTGCAACTGAGCTTGGGGAATGGGCAGTGTAATTCCAGTTTGAGCCTCTGGTCAGACTCCAGTCATGTTCTGGGCTTTCCTTGCCATTACAATAAGTTCTGTATACTTACAAATTACTAACATTAAGGTAAAAGTTTCCATATGATCTGGCAAATACTAGTTTTTTTCCCCTTTCTCCCCCTCTCCTCTTTTTTTTTGTTTTTGGGGTTCTTTTTTGTTTTTAATTTCTTTTTTCAAATAATTTATTGTCAAGTTGGTTTCCATATAACACCCAGTGCTCATCCCCACAAGTGCCCACCTCCATGCCCATCTCCCCCCTCCCCCCCATACCCATCAGTTCTCAGTTCTCAGTACTCAAGAGGCAAACCATGAAAGTCCCCTCTCCTCTTAGTACATAGGGATAGCTGCTTCAGACTATTCCAAAGGGTATGATGTGAACCTCCTATTGCAACAAGGGATCCTGGAAAGTGCCACCTCAGAGTATAATCTCTGATAGAGTTTATTGTTGCTTGTGTTTGGTAGGAAACACCCCAAATTTGAGGTGATTCATGTCTCTGAATCATAACGTCCTTTCAACACCCCTGAAAATCAAATGAGGGAATCTTTTTCCAAAGGCCCACGTAGTAGAACTTTATGAGTCTGATGTGTTGGATTATTCCACTATTTTCTTCCATGAGATTCTGGAACATATTACAAGAAATGAAGTACCCCACATCCACCAGCACCAATTTCTCACAGCATCTTCTGTTATGTATATGTTGGGCATACATTTGATTACATGAATTCAGCCATGGCCTTTTAAAAGGAAAGTAGAAATTAATGACATAAATTTGGAAGTGAGTGACGATCAAATCCAATAGTTTTAAACATTATTTGTCACCATATATTGCTTTGATCAAATAAAATATGCAGAAATTTAACATCAAAAAAAAGAGTAAAGGAAAAGCAATCCAACTGCTGTAGGGTTGGCTATGGTTCTTGTGATTGTACAGACAGAACCCATGCCCAGTCAGCACCTTCTCCCTGCTATTCCACTCCCTCTCCCCACACCATGCAAATCCCAAATAACTCTTAGAGTTTCATGGAACACAGATTGGAAATTGTTTAACGATCCTCTCAGTTCATTTATAACTCACCAAATATTTGTTGAGCACCTCTTCCATTGCTGACAGTCTACTAAGTTCTTAGGATTCAAAAGTGACTATGATTCTGCCTCAAAGTGGCTTACATTCTAGAGAGGATTGTTCAGTACTCATTGAAATCTGCTTGGGGCAGATGGAACTGAAGAGGTGTAGTCTGGGAGCTCTAACAAAGGACTTTCTGCAGAAGTTGATCTGATGTTTGACTGCTATAATGAAACCACACTGGAAACAAACAGGATTCAGAACCAAATTGACTGGCACAAAATTAAGAATCCCTCAGCTTTGGAGTCAGGCTGACTGGTTGGGTGAACCTGGGCTAGAGACACATAATCTCAGTGCTCACCTATAAAATGGAGGATCACACTTGACACAGGGTGTTGCAAATATTAAAGTATATAATATATGCACAGTGCTGGATGTCATGCCCAGAGCATGGTAGCTCTTTGAAGGCTCATCTGTCATATATTCCCCTTCTGCCTCAAGCCTATGATTTTTAGGTGAAAGAAAGACTAGTTTTTAGGCATAGTGCCACCTAAGAGGAGACTGTTCTCTAAAAAATATCTTCAAGGTGCTGCTGTTTCAAAATTGGCCACTTTATGCCCTTTGGGTTGAAGAATAAATGCTTCAAAAAGTATAGGCTTTTGGAATTGCTACTGACACTGCAGAAAAGCTTTTTAGCGTTTAGAATCTTTTACCTATCCTCTAAACTTGATTGTTAGAGAAGAAGCCTGATGTCATGAGTCATTTCTGCAACATTTCCCTCTATAATTTGAGAGGCACATAAATTCAGGAGCAAAGGTGATCCACAATAAAGGGAAGTGGTAATTGATACACACCCACCATTATTGCTTGATGTAATTCAACTGTGAACATGTACGTATCTTCCATTATAAGGCAATTTAAATTCTTTGTATATTGTAATCATGTTTGAAATAGATGAAACAGTTGAATTGCTATGGACATTTTTTTCAAGAAACTATTTGGAAACAAGTAACAGGTGGCTATAATGGGCTGTATTTCAGACTACGACAGTTGCCATTTTCTTTTCAGTTATGTCAAATTTATTACCATGACTGAAAATAAGATTCTACAAGGGAGACTTCCCCTAATCTCTGTGTATGCAGAAGATGAGTGATATTTTCATGTTCATATTTCTCATGTTTCTTATGATTGACTGATGAGGATTGCATTTACTGTTACTTTTTCTCAGCTCCCATCAGTTTGAAATAGATGTTGAAAGATGCCCTAGGTATGTCATAATTGTTTCCCATCAACCTTTTTTGCCTTCAGGTTCCTGTGCATGTCCTTATTAAATAAATGTTTGTGAAAGTAAACTTACCATTCTCATTTTCCACTGTGACTTTACTAGATAAATTCTTCGTCATTCATTATCATCTACCAAACATGCCTCAAGCCTTTCATTTGAATCCAATGATGCTTGCTCAGGGGGAAAATAAATGAACCTACTACTAACAGAAACTTTAAAGGGATTTGGCTTTACTGGGTGCATGATTTCTTCTTTGTGTGTTTCAAGAGGAAGAAACAACCTGTTCTGGAGGGAATTACCAGCTAGATTTTAATTTTCACCTCTTGCCAGAGTGCTTGGAAATTCACACATCCTGACCCAAGTTTGCTTAGCAATATTTTAAATGTCTGACTTAAGAAATTCTTTGCTTGCATTTTCCATTCTGCTGCTATTGTCTGACCTAAATGACACAGAACAATATCTTAAGTGACTGCACTCTCAGATTCATTTCACAATGGACTACGTTTAGCATCCAGTCCAGTGACGTTTCAGAACTTCTTTCATATTGATCTTCAATTTTGGATCATATAGAAACAGTAAAATTGGGTTCATTCCAGCCAATTCCAGGAAATGTGGCTCCTAAGCATAAGTGGTCAACAAAATACCTGTTTACAGTAAATGTGTATTTGTGTATTTTGTGAGTAGTTTACAAACACTGTCAAAGTAGAGAGATAGAAAAACATTCTGATGAAAAGCATCTGTTCTTCCAAGAGAATTCCCCTCACTCCTCTGTCATTCCCACCAGAGATTGTTCTGAGAACTAGATTAATTGATTTCTTGATTGTCAGATACTCACAGTAAAATTGTGAGCCAGATTAAATTCCAGATTCCAAGAGTTCAGAAATAAGTAATTTGCACTCAAAACAAAGAAGCAGTTTGTTAGATTTTCCTCATGCAATTTACTGTACACAGTCATTGTTGTTAGTGCTGTGCTTACTGAAAACATAGGTAGGCCACCTGAGTAGCTCAGTTGGTTGAGCATCTGGCTCTTGATTACTGCTCAGATCGTAACCTGAGGTTCATGGGATCAAGCCCCGCATCAGGTTCTGTACTGAGCATGGATCCTGCTTAAGAGTCTTTTCCCCTCTCCCTCTGCAACCCTACCACTAAAAAAAAGTAACTATCAAGACATTCTTTTTAAAAAGTTGCCTAGAACATTGACTTGTTTGACAGATGATTTGACAGTGAGGCTGGGGACCCAATTGTGAACCTTTCAGGGGAGATGTTTTTCTTTGACATGGTAAACATTTTTAATGGTCTCATGCATTTAAAATTTGTATTTTTTGGTAAAGTTTATTTATTTTTGAGAGAGAGAGAGAGAGAGAGAAAATCCCAAGAAGGCTCCATGCTGTCAGTTCAGAGCCCAACACGAGGTTGGAGCTCATGAACTGCAATATCATGACCTGAGCTGAAATCAAGAGTCTAACACTTAACCAACTGAGCCAACTAGGTGCCCTGGAATTTGTTTTAATGTTTTCTTTTTTCTTTTTCCCCATAATAGAAACAAATTTTGGGATGATAGCTATGCCTGCCTTTGGGACTTCCTCCTACTCGCTATGGCACCACAAGGACATCAGTGGAATGGAGTATAATTAACATAATCACGTTCATTCTTTCACACAACAAATTATGGTAACTGCACATTACATACAGGCACTGTATGAAATTGGAGGGAATGGAGGTAGACCAGACAATTTTTTTCCTCAGGGATTTCTCATTAAAAGAGAGCCTAACAAGTAAGTCAATAGCGACTAAGTAGGGTGAAGAGTGTTTTGGCAGCTCTACCCATTGTTACATGGGAGCCTGACAGGTTGACTGGCTCAGCTGCCAATAGGAAAGTACAGCTAAAACTTAGCTGTGAAAGACAAAGAGCAGTTGCAGGGGTTTTAAGGGATAACAAGGTCCAGGATAGTGTAAACTAGAATGTCCAGTATGTGGGGAAAGGAACTGATGATAGATAGTGTGAGAGATGAACCTAAGAAGACAGGAGGATCCATTACAAAGGGCACCAATATGATGTGAAGAAGTACTATGCTCAGAGCTTTGGGGGGGGTGGCGGGGTACTAGGGGTTGTTTCTGCCTTTCTCCTCCCTTTATCCATTCTAGTCCCTACTCTGTGAATCTTTATTAGGTATAACAAAAAAAATATACATCTTTAACAGGTACAATTTGATAAATTTTTCACAGATCTCTATACCCATGAAACTATGAACACAATCAACATAATGAACATATTCATCATCCCCAAAGTCTCCCCCTGCCCTTTGTAATGTATTTCTTCACCATAGATTAGTTTGCATTTTCTAGAAATTTATATAAAAGAAATGGAAAAGTAAGTACTTCAAAAAATCTGGCTTTTCAGGGTACCTAGGTGGCTTAGTCCATAAAGTGTCTCTTGATTTTGGCACTGGTCATGATCTCATCATTGGCAGGACTGAGCCCCACATCAGGCTCTGAGCTGACAGAACAAAGTCTGCTTGGGATTCTCTCTCTCCCTCTCTCTCTGCCCTCTCAGGCTCACTCCCTCACTCTCTCTCTCTCTCTCAAACATAAACAAATAAAACTTTTATTTTAATTTGGCTTTTCATTCATAATTTTTTGATAATCATTGATGTCCAATACTCTCCTGTATGAATATACCACATTTGTTTATCCATGTACCTATTGGCGAACACTTGGGTTGTCTTGGCTTATAAAGATGCTAAGAACATTTCCACATAAGTGTTTGTGTGCAAATACAATTCCACCTCTCTTGGGTAAATACTAAGGAATAAAACAGACATATGATAGGTGTTTAGTGTTTAAGAAAATGAAAATGTCAACTTGTTTTTCCAAAGTGTATCATGGTTTCTCCAGCATTGTTTGAGAGCTCCAATTGCTTCACATCTCCACCAGCACTTGATATAGTCAGGTTTTAAATTTTAACAATTTTAGTGGATATGTAGTGATATGTCATTTTGGTTTTAATTTGCATTTCCCTAATGGCTGATGATGTTGAACATCTTTTTCTTCATCCTTTTACGATTGAAATACAATCTTTTCTAAAATTTCTATTCAGATATTGTGCCCATTTACTTTTCTTTTTTATTATCATTCTATTTAAAAACTTTTTAATGTTTATTTTTGAGAGAGAGAGCATGAGCGAGCACAAGTGGGGGAGGGCTAGACAGAGGGAGACACAGAATCTGAAGCTGGCTCCAGGCTCTGAGCTATCAGCACAGAGTCAGATGCTGGGTTCAAACCCATGAACTGCAAGATCATGACCTGAGCCACAGTAAAATTCTTAACCAACTGAGCCACCCATGTGCCCCTAGTATGATTGTTTTTAAAGGTTTTTTTTTTTCTTTTCTTTTTTTTACCTATTCTGGATACAAGTCCTTCAACAGAAATATGATTTACAAATACTTTCTCCTAATTCAAGGCTTATATTTTATTTTTTCAATGGTATCTTTTAAAGAGCACAATTTTAAAATTTTCAGTTTATCAATATTTTGTTTTATGGATTATGATTTTGGTACTGTACTTAAGAAGTCTTTGCCTAATCCAAGGTCACAAACATATTTGTTATGTTTCTTTAGCAAGTTTTAGATTTTTAATTTAATATTTAGGTAATGATCCAATTTGAATTAATATTTTTTAATTTTTAAAAAATTTTTAATGTTTATTTTTGAGAGAGAAACAGAGAATGTGAGCAGGAGAGGGTCAGAGAGAGATGGAGACACATAATCTGAGGCGGGCTTCAGGTTTTGAGCTGTCAGCATGAGCCTGATGTTGGGCTCGAACCCACGGCAATGAGATATGACCTGAGCCAAAGTATGACACATAGACAACTGAGCCAACCAGGTACCCCTGAATTCATTTTTGTGTTAGATGCTCTTTATCAAGTTTGGAAAGTTCTTTTCTTTTTCTAGTTGCCTTAGGTTTTTTTTTTTTTTTAATGAGGAATATGCATTAGAGATTGACAGATAAATGCAATCTAATAAGCCTAGATAGATGTTTTCTTCTGCATCTGAGATAATACTATGTATTTTTTTTTTAGTTTGTTGACATAGTAAAACACCTCAATTTTCAAAAGTTAAACTAGCCTTGTTCTTCTGAGATGAACCAAAATTGATCATGATGTATTAGACTTTTTATATATTCTTGAATTTGATTTGCTAAAACAATAAATTCTGCATCTGTGTTCATGAGAAATTCTGATTTGCAAACTTCTTGTAATATCTTTGTCAAGTTTTGATATCAGGGTCATCTTGTTCTCTTAGAATAAATTTGAAAATAGTCCCTCTTCAATTTTCTGTATAGATTTGGTATTATTTCTTTCTTAAAATTTGGTAGACATTACATCTGAAGCCATCTGAACTAGTGTGTGTGAGTGTATGTGTGTGAGTGTGTGTGACGGTTTTAAACTGGAAATTCAATTTCCCTAATACTTAGAGGACTATTCAGATTATTTTCTTCTTTTTGAGTAAGTGTTGGTAGCTTGTGTCTTTCAAGGGATTGGTCCATTTCATCTAAGTTACTAATTTTTTTACATGTATCTGTTTATATTATTTACTTATCTTTTTTGTATCTGTAGAATCTGTAGTGTTGTCACTTCTTTAATGTATGATAACGTTGAATCTCTTTTTCCTCATTATTTTGGTTAAAGGTTTACATATTAATTTCACAGAACCAGTTTTCAGCTTTATTGATTTATGTTTATGGTTTGTTTTCTTTTTGTTGATTTCTGCTCTTATCTTTATTATTTCCTTTGTTCTGTTCTCTATCTAGTTAATTTAGTTTTTTTTCCTACTCTCTTAAGGCTGATGCTGAGGTTACTGATTCAAGATCTTTTTCTAGTGTAGGCATTTAATGCTACAAATCCCACTAATGTTTTAGCTGCATCTCACAAATATTTTTATGTTGGAATTTCATTTTAATTTAATTGAAAAAAGTTTAATTTCCTCTTTTAGGGGCGCCTGGGTGGACAATGGGTTGAACATCTGACTTTGATTCAGGTCATGATCTCACGGTTCGTGGGTTTGAGCCCTGTGTCGGGCTCTGTGCTGACAGCTAGCTCAGAGCCTGGAGCCTGCTTCAGATTCTGTGTCTCCCTCTCTCTCTGACCTTCCCCTGCTTATGCTGTCTCTCTCTCTCTCTCTCTCTCTCTCTCTCTCAGAAGTTTAAAAAAAATTTTTTTTTAATTTTTCCTCTTTTAATTTCTCCTTTTACTCTTGAGTTATTTTGACTGTTTTTAAATAATTTTTTAAGCTATTTTTCTGTTACTGCTTTCTAACTTAATTATGTTTTGGTCAAAAATATATTTTGTTTTGCTTGAATAATTTTAAAAATACTAATATTTATTTTATGCCCTGGAATATGGTATATCTTAGTAAATGTTCCATGTGCACATGAAAAAAATGTGTATTTTACTTTGGTTTTGTGAAGAAGTCTATGAGTGACAATTTTGTCAAATTGGTTGGTAGTGCTATTCAAATCTTATTTTATACTTAATGATTTTTTATCTATTCATCCTATTAATTAATTGAGAGAGAGGGATATTGAAATTCCTGGATATAATTGTGGATTTTTCTATGTTTCTTTGTAATTCTGTTGGTTAGGATTCATGTATTTTTGAAGTTCTACTGCTGCAAATGTTTAGATTTCTTAGGTCTTGTTGATGAATTGATTTCTTTGTCCCTCTGCAATAACCTTCTCTATCCGTCTTTATATCCTTACTGTAAAATCCATATCATCTGATATTATTTTAGTCACTCCAGCTTTCTTTTGATTTGTGTTAGCTTGACACATCTTTTCTCATTCTTTTAGTTTTTTTTTTCTTTTGTGAGAGAGAGAGAGAGAAGCAGCAGTAGAGGGGCAGAGAGAGAGGAAGAGAGAGAGAATCCCAAGCAGGCCCCACATTATCAGCATGGAGCCTGACATGGGGCTTGAATTCATAAACCATGAGATCATGACCTCAGCCAAAATAAAAGTTGGATGTTTAACCAGCTGAGCCACCGAGGTGCCTGTCCTATTCTTTTACTTTTAAGTTAACTATAGGTTTCTTGTAGATAGCCTACAGTTGACTTATGATTTTTCATACAATCTGATAATCTCTGACATTTATTTGGGGTTTAAGATAATTTATACTTAATGTGACTACTGATGTGGTTAAGTGAAAATCTATGATTTTGCTATTGTTTCCTATTTTCTCCATATGTATTTGTTCCCTTTTCATTATTGTTTTCCTTTTTTTGGATTGAATATTTTGAGATTCCATTTAGTCCCCTTTGACTTAAAAGTTAACACACCTTGCTTTGTTTTTTATTTTTTTTTAGTGATTGCTTTAGGTTTATTATATACATTTTTAAATATCATAGTCTAGTTTCAGATAATTTTATACCATTCACAAGGAGAGTAAGAATTTTACAACAGTTTGCTCCCATTTCTGTCCTCCTCTTTTTACTATTGTTGCCATAAATTATATTTAGTATGTCTTAATGCCTCTTAGTATTTTGTTGTTACTTTCCTTTTGTGGGTCATTGACATTTTAAAGAAAAAATATTATATTTGCCCGCATATCTACCACTTCTGGTGCTCTTTATTTCTACATGTAGATCCAGATTTCCATTTGGCATCATTTTCCTCCTGCTTGAAATGTGT
This sequence comes from Hyaena hyaena, assembly GCF_003009895.1. Classification (NCBI taxonomy): domain Eukaryota; kingdom Metazoa; phylum Chordata; class Mammalia; order Carnivora; family Hyaenidae; genus Hyaena; species Hyaena hyaena. The sequence continues at coordinate 949,894 of NW_024080978.1, forward strand.
CTCTCTCTCTCTTTCCTTCCCTCCCTGCCCCCCCTCCCACCCGTCTTTTGGTAGTGTAGGTCTGCTGGTGATGAATTATACCAAATTCTGTGTACCTCGAAAAAATTTTATTTTGCCTTAATTTCAGAACTAGATTTTCACTGGTTAAAGAATTCTAGGTTGGTAGATTTTTATCTTACTCTATGTGAGAGGTGTTACATAGAGCTCTTCTGTTTAGTATTACTTCTGATAAAACTTCTGTTTTATATTTATTTCTCTGTGCATAATATGATCCTTCCCCCATTCTTCAACCTAGACTTTTTTTTTTCTTCTTTAGGTTTTTGATGTTTCCTGATTTTAAACACTTTGATGACTATCTATCCTAATGTTTACTTTATAATTTTTATTCTCCAGGTTCACTAAGCCTGTTGAATTTGTTTGCATTTTCCTCAACTTGAAAAAAAATGGGGCATTAAAAATATTTTTCTGCATGTACCACACATCCTTTGCAGACCTCCACTATGTGTGTCTTAGACTTCTTGATGTTATTCCATAGCTGGGAGATTTTGCACTCTTTTTTCTCTGGCTTTATTTTGAATAGTTTCTATGCTATGTTTTAAGTTCATTAGCCTTTTCTTTTTTCTTTTAAAAAATGTTTATTTATTCATTTCAAGACAGAGAGAGAAGGGGGGCACAGAAGGGAGGGAGAGTGGGTCAGAGAATCCGAAGCAGTATCCATGCTGCTGACATAGGCTTGATCTCACAAACCATGAGATATGACCTGAGCTGAAACCAAGAGTCCTACAATTAACCCACAGAGCCACCCAGGCCCCCACTGAGTTCATAAGCCTTTTCTTTCATTGTCTTTAATCCTGTCATCATTCCTATCCAGTGCAGGTTTCTTTTCAGATATTGTACCTTTCCTCTCTTTGGTTTGAGTCTTTTTCATATTTTCTGCATTTTTGCTTCATATTTTAGTATTTACTTTCTTGAACACATGGAATATAGTTATAAGAACTGTTTGATGTCCTTGCCTAAAATTCTATCACTTATGTAATGTATTTTTTCATTTATTGATTTTCCTCCTTAGGGTGCATTATATTTTCCTATTTGCATGTCTAGTAATTATTAAATGACAGAAATCATAATTTTATTTTGTCAAATGCTGAAGAATTCTCACTCATAAAAGATGGTCTTGAGCTTTGTTCTGGTTCATAGTTAAATTAATTACATGGAAGTCATTTGTTGTCTCTGGATTTATATTGAAATCTTTGGTAGATAGGATCAGGTAATTGTTACCTCCAGTACAGTTCTTTCCCCACCTCACTAATGAGGTAAAGTCCTTTCTTCCTACCTATTTTTCATAGGATATCCTACAAACTTCTGTATTACCTGATACTCTGAGTGAAGTGTTCCACTTTGGCTCATGGAAACAATAATGATTCCTAGTTGGGTTTTTGGTTTGTTTGTTTTTGTTTTGTTTTGTTGTGCTCCAAAGATCTTTTTCCCTCTTACTCTGTCAGACAATTCTTTCCTTATTCTCAGGTAGTTTCTCTCCATCTGTGCACTGATCAGAAGATTACTCAGATACCCAGAGTTCTGTCTCTTGACAGCTCTCTTCCATCTAGTAGTTTATTCTATAAACTCTAGTCACCTTGACTTTCTTAGACTCTCAGTTTCATCTACTCCATTCTTTAAGACCTGCAGACTTTGCTTGAGTTTCCATAGCTTGGAAACTCTTTACAAGCAATACAGTCAGTCAATCATAGGAATTACCTCTTTTTTTTTTTTTATATTTATTTTTGAGAGAAAGAGAGAAAGCATGAGCAAGCATGAGTGGGGGAGGGGCAGAGAGAAAGGGAAACAGAAGATCTGAAATAGGTTCCAGGCTGACAGCTGTGAGTCTGATGTAGGATTTGAACTCAAGAACTGTGAGATCATGACCTGAGCCGGAGTCAGATTCTCAACCACCTGAGTCTCACAGGCAACCCCCTATCTTACTATTATTATTGTTATTTAATGTTTAGGGATTATCTCTTGGTTTCCCTCTATTGGGCATTAACTGTCCTGTGTTGTTCTATGATGTCCAATGTTTAAAAATAGTTTCACATATTTTGTCTAGTGGTTTTGTTTTTGTTTTAAAACGGGATTGATTATATTACTGTTGTTGCATCTTGATTGGATACAGAGGTCCTACTTAGGTTTTTAAGAATAGAAGTGACATAATCATGTTTAAATGTGAATGCTATCTATCTGCAGCATTCACAGCTTATTGTAAACCAGATTTTAGAGAATACTGGTTAAAATAACTTTTATAAAATGGAAAAAAAGTGATGCAACGTGAATGAATTCTGTGCCAGTTGGAACATGAGATAACTAAATATTTTGTAGCCATTTATAAATAGAGTTTTCAGGGACCAAATGGTATGATTGAAAACACGTTATAATAAAACATTAAATTTTAATAAGCAGGGTACTAAATAATTTATATTATCTTTTACCAAGTGAAAAAAGAAACTTCCTATAAAACTACGTTTTAGGACAAAAAGTGTTGCAGAGACACATAGCATTGTATTTATTGTGTACTAAAATCATGAGCGATTATATATTTTTAACCAATTTCCTGTATTTTGTGAATTTTATTTCATGAGCATTTTCAGTATACAAAAAAGTAAACTTTTAAAGATTTTTAGAACCTAGAATAAATGGCACTAGACATTGACTGATATTAGTAAATAAGTATGAAGTTGAGGCTTAACCAGTTTTAATTTGTGACCCAGATACCTAATCTAATCATATAGCTATATGGGAGAAGATACTGAGTTATGTTAACCTTTTGAATTTGAAGCATTTGAGAGATCACTGGGTAGAAATGTCTGGCAGTGCAATGGTTTCAAGTTTCTGAAATTCAAAAATGACCTCTTGGCCAAAAATACATATTTGGTAATCTTTGATAGTAGTTGAAGATCTAGGTTAAAAAAAGGTTACCTAAATGTCATAATTCTTAATATTTTATCATGATATTTCAGTTTAGCTTCCTACATGGACACACCACTCTATCAAAATAATAATTAAAATTTCCTGTCTATATAGGCCTAATAATAAATTACAGAATAATTATTTATGATCTATATATTTACTTGTAATATAATAGCTTCCAACATTATAGTGCTATTGATTAATATTAATCATTCCCTAAGTATAAAAAATTCCAAGTTCTGAACTAATACTGCATGGTGATAGTGCCTGATTAAACTTTTTCTGATAAACCTTAGTTTTTTATTATTTATTATTTAGAAGTGTTTTAATATAATTAATAACTTATTTTTATTATATTTTTATTTTAGTATATTTTGTTTTTATTTTTTTAATTTAGATTCAAGTTAGTTAAAATATAATGTAATATTAGTTCCTGAAGTAGAATTTAGTGATTCATCACTTACATGCAACACTCATTGCTCATCCCAGCAAGTACCCTCCGTAGTGCCCATCACCAGTTTAGCCCATTCCCCCATTCACCTCCCCTCCAAAAGCCATCACTTTGTTCTCTTTATTTAAGAGTCTTTTATGGTTTAACGCCCTCTCTGCTTTAATCTTATTTTAATTTTAATTCTCTTCCCCTATGTTCATCTGTTTTGTTTCTTACATTCCACATATGCGTGAAATCATATATTTGTCTTTCTCTCATTTACTTCACTTAGCATAAAATGATTTAGTTGCATCCACATTGTTGCAAATGACAAAATTTCTTTCTTTTTGATTGCCAAGTAATATTCCATTGTACATGCATACAACATTGTCTTTATCCATTCATCAGTTGATGGACATTTGGACTCTTCCCATAATTTGGGTACTTGTTGACAGTGCTGCTCTAAACATTGGAATGCATGTGCTCCTTCGAATCAGCATTTTTGTATTTTTTCGATGAATACCTAAGAGTGCAATTGCTGGATTGTAGGGTAGTTCTATTTTTAACTTTTTGAGGAAACTCCACATTGTTTTCCAGAGTGGCTGCACCTGTTTGCATTCCCACCAGCAGTGCAAAAGGGTTCCCCTTTCTCCATATCCTTGCCAAGGTCTTCTATTTCTTGAGCTGTTCATTTTAGCCATTCTGAGAGGTGTGAGGTGGTATCTCATTGTGGTTTTGATTTATATTTCCCTGATGATGAGTGAATTGAGCATCTTTACACTTGTCTGTCAGCTATCTGAGTGGCTTCTTTTTTTTTTTTTTTAATATGGATATTTTTTCCTTTTTTTTTTAGCAAATAGTTTATTCTCAAATTAGTTTCCACATAACACTCAGTGCTCATCCCCACAAGTGTCCTCCTCCATGCCCATCCCCCCCCCCCCCCCCCCCCCCCCAGTCCTCAGTTTTTGTCAGTATTCAAGAGTCTCTCATGGTTTGCCTCTCTCCCTTTCCCCCACCATTTCCCCCCTTCTTCTCCCCCTTGTTCCTCCGTCAAGTTCCTCCTGTTCCTCCTGTACGTGCAAACATGATATTTGTCCTTCTCTGCCTGACTTATTTCGCTCAGCATAACACCCTCAAGGTCCATCCATGTTGCTACACATGGCCAGATTTCATTCTTTCTCACTGCCATGTATCATCAGCATTTCTGTATCCCTTGGGTAAATTCCTAGCAGTGCTATTGCTGGGTCCTAGGGGAGTTCTATTGTTAGTTTCCTGAGGAACCTCCACACTGTTTTCCAGAGGGGCTGCACCAGTTTACATTCCCACCAACAGTGTAGGAGTGTGTCCGTTTCTCTACATCCTCGCCAGAGTTCTCTGATTTGCTCATTTAGCCTCTACTACAAAGCTGTCATCATCAAGACAGTATGGTATTGGCACAAAAACAGACACATAGACCAATGGAACAGAATCGAGAACTCAGAAGTGGACCCAAAAGTTATACAGCCAACTGATCTTTGACAAAGCAGGAAAGAATATCCAATGGAAAAAAGACAGCCTTTTTAACAGATGGTGTTGGGAGAACTGGACAGCAACATGCAGAAGAATGAAACTAGATCATTTTCTCACAGCATGCACAAAAATAAACTCAAAATGGGTCAAGGACCTGAACGTGAGACAGGAAACTATCAACACCCTAGAGGAGAAAGCAGGAAACAACCTCCTTGACCTCCACCGCAGCAACTTCTTACTTGACACATCCCCAAAAGCAAGGGAATCACGAGCAAAAATAAATGATTGGGACCTCATCAAGATTAAAAGCTTCTGCACAGCCAAGGAAACAACCCAGAAAATTAATAGGCAACCAACGGAATGGGAAAAGATAGTTGCAAATGACATATCAGATAAAGGATTAATATCCAGAATCTATAAGGAACTCACCAAACTACACGCCCCAAAAACAAACAACCCAGTGAAGAAATGGGCAGAAGATATGAACAGACACTTCTCCAAAGAGGACATCCAGATGGCCAACAGACACATGAAACGATGCTCAGCATCCCTCCTCATCAGGGAAATACAAATCAAAACCACACTGAGATACCACCTCACGCCAGTCAGAGTGGCTAAACTGAGTGGCTTCTTTGGAAGTGTCTATTCATGTCTTTTTCCCATTTCTTCACTGCATTATTTGTTTTTTGGGTGTTGAGTTTGAAAAGATTTTGGATACCGACCCTTTATTCTGACATGTCATTTGTAAACATCTTTTCCCATTCCATTGATTGCCTTTTAGTTTTGTTGATTGTTTCCTTTGCTAAGCAGAAGGTTTTTGTCTTGATGAGATTCCATTAGTTTACTTTCGCTTTCGTTTCCCTTGACTCTTGAGGCAGGTCTAGTAAGAAGTTGCTGCAGCTGAGGTCAAAGAGATTGCTGCCAGTCTTCTCCTCTAGAATTTCGATGGTTTCCTGTCCTACATTTAGGTCTTTCATCGATTTTGCATTTACTTTTGTGTATGGAATAAGAAAGTGGTCTTTGACAAAGCAGGAAAGAACATCCAACGGTAAAAAAAACAGCCTCTTCAGCAAATGGTGTTGGGAAAACTAGACAGTGACATGCCGAAGATTGAAACTGATTAAAAATTTTTATGTGTATCAACTCTTTGGGTGCCCCTCTAGTTAGAGCTTTTTGATAGGGTTTTATTTTTATTTTTATTCATTTTTGAGACACAGAGAGAGGCAGAGCGTGAATGGGGGAGGAGAAGGAGACACAGAATCTGAAGCAGTCTCCAGGCTCTGAGCTGTCAGCACATAGCCAGATGCAGGACTCAAACCCACAAACTGTGAGATCATGACCTTAGCCGAAGTCAGATGCTTAACCGACTGAGCCACCCAGGTGCCCCTAATTTGGGCTTTTTGAAATCAATGTTTCTTGTACAACTTGCATACAGGCCAGTACATAGTAGAAACTGCTGAATGTGTCACATACCCCATGTAGCAATTGAAACTTGAGATTAAGTATTTATCTAGAGAAAGAGAAGTTGTATCTACTTGGCTCTGGTTTCTTGCCCACTTTTTCTCTTTTCTTCCTCATTACACACATTCTCTTTAATCATTTCACATAGAGTAAAGCATGTTTTTTTTCCAACATGTCGTCATGTACATTGTCAAACATATAGTGAATTGAAAGAATATGACAGTCAATGGGTTCTTACTGTTTTACCATTGTTTTATTATATGTACTTTATCATATATCTATCCATCGATCCCTCTATTAATTCCCAATCCATGTTATTTTTTGATATACTTAAAGTAAACAGAAGATAGTTCTTCAGTATAAATACATTTAATATAATAAGTGTATTAAATATAAATTAGATATTAATAGAACACATATTAAATAAAAATACTTTAAGAATTGAACACTTCTTAAATTTTTTAATGTTTAATTATTTTTGAGAGAGAAAAAGAACATGAGCAAGGGAGGGGCAGAGAGAGGGAGACACAGAATCCAAAGCAGTCTCTAGGCTCCAAGCTGTCAGCACAGAGCCTGATATAAAGATTGAATTCATGAACTGTGAGATCATGACCTGAGCTGAAGTCAGATGCTTAACCAACTAAGCCACTCAGGCACCCCAAGAATTAAACATTTTTAATAATCTTTTTAAGATAAAATTGTCACACAATGGAAAACACATAATTAAATACTTGCTGATTTTTGGCAAGTGCATACAGCTGTGTAATCAAATTCCCATTAAGATATTATTCTAGAAAGTTCTCTCATGCTCCTTTTCACACAGTTCCTTCCAACACTATCCCAGAGGAAACTGATGTTCTGATTTGTTGTCACTATATATTAGCTTTGTTTGTTTCAGAATTTATTATAAATTGGAACATATATATTTTATATAAGGATTCTTTCACTCAGCATGTTTCAAAATTTATTTTACATTATTAGTATTTTGTTCTTTTTTATTATAGAATATAATTTTATGATGTAAGTATTCCACAGTTTATCCATTCACCTATATAAGTACTTCTGGCTGTTTCCAGTGCCAGGCCCTTATAATTAAGCTGCTGTGAACATTTTTGTGCCAGTTTCTTGGTAGGTATATATTTTAATATCTCTCAGGTAAATACCCCCTGGCTCACAAGGCTATGTGTGTTTACTTTTATTAAAATAACCTCTAGACTTTGTCCAACGTTGTTATACCATTTTACATTGCCACCAGAAATATATGAGAATTCCAATTGGTCTATGTCCTTGCCTGTTTTTATCAGACGTTTTAATTTTAATGGTTGTGTAGTCTTGCTTTGAATACTACTAGTATTCATTTGCAATTCCCTCATGTTTAATGATATTGAGCACCTTTTCAGGTGCTTATTAGCTATTTGTATATTCTTTATATTTTTTAAAGTTCCTTTATTTATTTTGAGAGAGAGAGAGCACAAGAGTGAGAGGGAGAGAGTGAGAGAGAGAGAGAGAGAGAGAGAGAGAGAGAGAATACCAACAGGCTCCACACTGCCACTGCAGAGCCTGATGTGAGGCTCGACATGGGGCTTGAGCCCATGAACTGTAATATCATGACCTGAGCCAAAGTTGGATGCTTATTCAACTGAGCTACCCAAGTGCTTCTATATAATCCTTAATAAAGTGACTATTCAAGTGTTTGCCCACATTTTATGGAGTTGTTTGTATTGTTTATTGAGTTGTGGGCATTCAAAACTACATAAATATTCAAAGGGAAGGACAACATTTTATACACTGTATTTCTCACTGAAACTAGTACAGGAGTGATAAAAATATTTGCTACTTTTAATTTGAAATATACACTTCTAAAAAAATAAACTCAATCTGGAAATTGAAACTTTGAAAAAAACTTCATATAAATATTTGCCCACAGTTTACTGTATTCTGCTGTCCAAATAGTAGAGAACCTAATTGGCTTATTCTCTCATGGTTTGATAGAATTTTTTTGTTTTGTTTTGCATTTGTTGATTATTTTTGTTGAAGAGAGCATACGGGAAAGACAAGCAGCTTTTTGTGTCTTGGCGTGGATGGTGCCTGGGGTTATAATTTCAATGTGACTATTAAAGCCTTGGAAAAGAGAGATTTTTTACAGTTAGGCTCCTACAGCTTTCACGGGACTAGTGGAGTTGGTAGAAATCAACAGTGAAGCCTGGGAGTTCTTTGTGATAAAGGCATAGCAAAATAAAAACATTTTGTTTTAAGTGAGATGTACTAATCTTGACTGAATGTTTAATGGTAGCAATCATAGGCAGTGCTATGGTAGAAGCACCCTTGAGGGGAGAGGTTTGATGATAAAAAACATATAACACATTGATGCTTATTCAGTGCAGGCCACTTCTGAGTAGAAGGTAGATCTGCTAGTTGGCTGGCATTCTCTTTTCCTTTCAGAAGCCTGAAGGACCAAGTAGGACATGATGTTCGATGACGCCAGTAATCCTGCGCTTGAGACATCCAAGGTGAGGACTTGAAATTAGCTAGGGCACTAGCTCCTAGCTGTGCTATTTACTTGCTTTTTGATTTGGTGGAAGTCACCGAATCTTTCCAAGCCTCAGTTTCTTGAAGATGGTAGTGCTTATATCAGAGAAACGTGTGAAAATTAGTGAGATGATACATGTAAAAAACCTGGTACACAAATCAACACTCTACTGCTATTATTATTGCCGTTCACTGGAGTAGAAGTAGCAGCAACAATGTTAGTACTCCAACCTTCAGGGGGTTGTAAACACCAAGCCTTTCCCAGCAATGTAGCCTTGGTGACAAAACATTTTTATCTTTCTCCTTCATTTGCACTTAGTTAGATAGAGATATATTGGTTCATCTTGAAGCTTTTCTTCCTCCTCTAATATCCCAATCAGTTGCCATGGCCACGCTTTCTTCCTAGACCTCCTCTGTCTTCCTGCCTATAAAAAAAAAAAAAAAAAATTCAGCACTTAGAGAGTCAGCACCTGTGGTCACTGACTTGCATCGTCAGCATTTTCCTGCCCCTGAGGATCATAAAACCTGAGGGAAATGAAAAATTGTACCTTATCAGAAAAATGCAGAGGCTCTTGTCATAATACTGCCTTTAGGTTTACAATTAAACCTGGCTCTAGGGGAGAGGGATGTTTCACAGGAACCAGGGACATTCTCCCTAGGCAGGACTGTGGTTTTCTTATACTTGTTTAAAGCAGAGACAAAGAACTCAGAGCAGGTGCTTTGAGTGACCAAGAGGCAGGGAGAAGCTACTGTTCTCAGAGGACTTCTTCTTTCTGGGCTTTGAGTTGTGACCTTGTTGAGCCTCCTTCTGATGAATGGACCACATATGTATCTTTCTTTAAATGCCAAGCTGTTAACCCTGTTATCTGCAGGTCTTTCTTGAGGTTTTGCTCAGCATGAGGTCCAGCAGCCTGGACATACATGTCAGAGGCCACAGGATTCTGTCAGAGTCATACAGCCTTCAGGTGTATGTATGTTCAGGCAGTGGGAGAGAAAGGAAGGTATACGGGATTCTGCTTACCCACTTTTCCCCAAGCTGAGGTCAGGACTGGGCTCTACCAAAAATTTTTCCTTGCTGATTCCTCTTGATTCAAAGAGACTTTTTAGCACAAAGCAAAACTCTTCTAAAAATCCAACCTGAGTTTATGATGTCTAATAAAAGAAGAGGTTAATTCAACAGGTTTCTTTCAATAAATAAAACGGTTAGTACTAGTGAAATTGTGTCTTCTTTCTTTATAACTTTTAAAAAATGAAAATTTTCTTTTCAACATCTAATTGTGTTTTATAAGATTAGGAGCAGGAAATTTGCTGTTTCATTTAGTGACCCAGAATTTGCTATTATAGAATAAGAATGACTAAAAGAAAGAGACATTAATATCAAATGAAGAAGAAAGGAGTAGATTATATGTTAATTTGGCCTTGAGCCTTCAATAGCTTTGCCTAAAGGATTTTTTGAGCTTAAGATAAAATAATAATTTAGCCATTAAACTAGTTTCCCTCTCCACCCTATTTGCCCTGTATGGTAGTATAAGATCTACCAAAAGTGATGAAGTTGCATTAAAATATTCGATAAAGAATAATTCATCTGGAAACACCATCCCCTAGAAGACAATAATTTTTCCAAAAATAGTAATTAAAGAAATAATGTCCTTGAAATTAGGATAATCAAAATTTTACTTGGCTTCACTGAATATTTTCTGGTCTGTGGTAGTAAGAATATCAAGGAGAGTCCTTTGGGTTATGAAAACAGAAACGCACTTTGATATCAGGGAATGATCTCATTCCATGAAAACATTGCATTAATGACCTTCCTTCGGAAAGGGGTGCTAGAGGCTTCTGGCTGACATGAGTCATTTATTCACCAGCACCTGGTGTGCCCAAGATAAGAAGACTTTAAGGGGATTTTTACAGACAGTAGGAGTGGGACTGTAGCATGGGGAGATAGGAAGTCCCTGTGTCCTGCTTAAAGCTCTGTTGAGCCTCCGGTCCCCCTTGAGGTGGATTATCTTAAATCTTAAAGAAATCCAGCACGTCTCAAGGATGTAAAGGGAAAGGATTGCAACCCCTTTTATTTCTCTTCATCTACTTGGAGTTCTAATCAGTCCTATGATTTTGTTTCACTTTGGCGTTCAAAATATAATTTCTTTTTTTAATGTTCATTTATTTATTTTTGAGATTGAGAGAGAGCAAGCCAGGAAGGCACAAAGACAGAAGGAGACAGAGAATTCCAAGCAAGCTTCACACTATCAGCACAGAACCTGACACAGGACTTGATACCACAAACCATGAGATCATTACCCAAGCTGAAATCAAGAGTCAGATGCTTAATTAGGGACCCAGGCTCCCCAGAGAATAATTTTGAAACAAAAAAATTTTTTAATGTTTATTTTTGAGAGAGAAAGAGAGAAAGTGCAACCGGGGAAGAGAGGGAGAGACAGAATCTGAAGCAGGCTCCAGGCTCTCAGTTGTCAGCACAGAGCCCAACATGGGACTCGAACTTACAAAACTATGAAATCATGACTTGAGCCAAAGTCAGACACACAGCCGACTGTGCCACCCAGGTGTCCCTACAGTGACAATTTAGATTGCCACTGTTCTTTATCTTGAGAAGTGGGAGACTAACTCATAAGGAATATACCTTAAAATACTTCTTAATACACACATAGCACTTCTGCCTGTTCCCATTTGTTTATTTTTTAGAAAGGGTGGAGCTTTATTTTGACTTTTAAAGTTTATTATAGAACACATTTATTGTTTTTGAATCTTTTATAAAAACAGAAATAATCACTCATAATTTTACCAGCAGGAATAATACCTATTACTATATCAGTATATATTCCTCTATTCTTTTAAGTTTTGTGTGTATATAGCCATTTTATTCAATAGCCCAAACACAGTGGAGTAGGAACATGAAATTTTTTATTTTTCTTCTATTATTACCTATCTTGTAGACTATGTTGCTGAATTCTTTAACAAAAACTTGGGTAGATTCCGAAACTTTTTGGTCATTTCCAATTATTAAAGCAAATAAACAAAATGGACCATTGTCTCTAGTTGAAAATTCCTGTCTCATATCCCATGTAAAGCATTTTCTTGTCTTCATTTTTAGCCAAGTTTCAGATGTAAGGCATGAGGAAAGGGTATGCTTTACTCTTCACATTCTTTCTACTCCCACACCATAGAATGAGAGATGTGTGGTCGGCTCAAATACCCCACCATCATTTCTGCACCTGGGAATTAGCATGGAAGTCTCATCTACCTCTGGGCCAGAAAGGAGGAGGTGAAATGGACTAACTTCACTTAGTGGATGAGCACTTCGTTTTACCTGTGGAATCTGCACTCCTGATGACTCTTTCAATTCCAATAATTATTTATTTTTGCCCCTTCTTCTTCATTCTGTCACTTATGTAGACTAGGAGTTGGGGAGGTTGAGGGGGGAAGCTGGTAGAGTAGTTGGAGTAATAGAGCTTACTTAGTCATCTCTCAAAAGAATACAAGGGAGGTTTCTGACACTTCTCATTGGTGTGTCTCTTGGGAAAGTGAAGTACTTGAAGCTACTTGGTCCACAGTATTTGATCCTAGCACGTAAATCTAGGATTATAGATAAAGTTCCACTTAACATCCGGTTACTTTTACTTTTCTTTTTTCAATGTACTACATTGAAACATGTTAGTATACTTTTCTTTTTGCCTTTTTTCATACATGCTTTTCTCCAATCAGAGCAAGGTACTCTTTTCCCTGGAAGTTGTTATATGTGTGGGGGTGGGAGTGGGAGTGGGAATGGAGGTGGTGTAATAAAGTGTTACAAGAATTCAATGATTACCTTTTCAGCTTTTAACCTCCAAAATAGAATTTTACAACAAAACATCAGGCTTGAAAGCCAGGCATAATATGGAGAGAATATTCTAATTCGTTGTATTAAGAATCAAATTATAAGGGCTCAGATTATAGGATTTCTTTTATACTATAATGTTATAATCCCCCTTTCACCTATGATGGCCAGGGCATGAGAGAAGATAACATAGAAAGGGGGGAAAATTAGAGAAAACATATCCATATTTAATGCATGGCTATGGTGTGGAGAATAGAGAAAAAAGCAAACGAAGGAATACAGACATGGCTCCCAATTCCCTTTCTCCAAACTTTGATCTAGAGTATCAGAGGAGTTTTAGATAAGTTAGGGAAAATGTTGACTTTTTATTCCAATTCATCATGTGAAAAAGATTATCTCAAATGGAACCAACAGCAATAACCTGGAGGGTGATCACAAGAAGTAAATTCAATAGTGCAGCTTAGTTAAATAAGAGAAAGATGGGACTTAAAACTTCTGAGACATTCTCAGTTCCTATAAGTCAGTATGGAATCCATACTTTCCCACAACCCCCTAACTGAGAGCATATCTATTGAGAGACAGTGGAGCTGTTTTTCCAAATCACTTTTCCTTTCTGCATGACAGCTTCAAGAAGCTCTGCTCTATGAAAACGATAGCTCAGCTAGTGCTCTTAGATGGGCTTCTAAGCAGTAACTACAGTATTTTGGGGCCCCCTGTGAATATGGTATTGTTAGGTTTGTGGGTTACATTTGAAGAAATGCATTATGTTTATTTTGTAAAGGAAAGAACATGGGTTTTTGAGATACACATTCCCTTCAACAGATGCCCTTAGCTCTGGCTATATTACTATGCAAAATAATGATCCAGTTTGACACTCTTACCTGCAGATTATGAGAATTCCTGTTATCTACAACTTTCTTGGTATTTGGCATATTCAGACTTTTAAATTTTGGCAGCCACTGGTATTTATTGTTTTATTTGCATTTTCCTTATTGCTAATGAGGTATAACATATGATAAGTATACCGGCCACTTGGTTTCCTTTTCTGTGAATTGTAGCTTCATAGACTTTCTCCATTGATTTGACCTTTTCTTATTGATTTGTAGTTCATTGATATTCTGGGTGAAAATCTTTTGACTGTTATATATATTGCCAACTGTTCTTGCAGCCTTTAATGTCTTTTGTTTACGGAGTCTCTTGTCATGAGGAATGTTAAAATTTTGATATTGTCATATTTATCAACCTATTTCCTTCATTGATCATGCTGTTTGTGTCCTGTTTAAAAATTCTTTATTGTGTCAAGGCCATAAAAGTAGTCTTCTGTAGGTTTCCCCTGAGGGTTTCAAAGGCTTTTTATTCTTTCAGTTTTGTTTTGTTTTCATTTAGGTCTCCAAAATATCTCAATCTCATTTCAAAGTATAGTTTTAAATAAGGATCTAATTTTTTTCCATATAAAAGCCCAATTTATTGTGCCATTTACTAAATATCTAATCTTTCTTTGTGATATTTAGTTCCATTTCTACTTTATATACCATGTTTCTACATATTTTGGGGTCTATTTTGATGTTTGTTATCTTTTTTTAAATACATATTTTTTCATAGTTTTCATTATGAGTTATTCTTCAACCTTTGTATTATTTGGTAGTGTGATTTTTAGTTACACACATATTTTTAAATAGTTCTCTTATTGGCCATTTCTAATTTAATAGTTGTGTAATAATAGGATATGGTCTGTAGAACAGCTAGTTTAGGGAATTTGTAGAGACTTCCTTTATGGATTAATTTTTTGAAAAAATATATTATTTGCACTTGAAAAGTAATTGAATGTGGAGTTCAAGACATACCTAATAGATACAGCATGGTAATGTGTGGTGTTCAAATCTCCTATAGCCATACTGGCTTTACAAATGCTCAATGCCAGCTTCTAAAAGATAATTTAAAATGTTCTACTTGGATGGTAGATTGGATTATTCCTTGTCATTCTGTCAGTTTTTGCCTTAACTGTTTTGCATAGTGATGTTAGTTACGTAGAAGTCATAATCTTTGTATTTTCTTTATGTATTATTCATTATTATACATTGTGCTTATCTTCAATGAATTAATTTTTGCTGCTACTTTTGCTACTTTTTGCAAGTTACCTGACGTGAAGACAATTCTAGAATATGGTTTCCCATTTCTGTTAATCTGGCCCCAGGGGTTCCACCATTTTTCATCAATTTTCCTATTATCTTGTTGGGTTTTGGTCTTGGTTATGACTTTAGTGTAGAATTCCTTTTTCTTGTGGTTGACTTTTTTTTTCATCCGTGGCCCTATATGAGTTGTAAGCTTCTTAGTATACTCTCAGAGTCAGTCAGTTGGTGGAATTTTTCAGATCCCATATCAAGTTCTTCTTGGAAGCCTTTGTGTCTTTCAGTATCACACCTGCTAGAGCAGCTCCAGCACCAGGAGAGGTTTGGGCTGTTAGCTTGTGTTCTCCTTTCCCACAACTCTTCAACATTAGGGTTCATATTTGCCTGTAATGGCTGTAAACCATTTATCTGCAACCTCTGATCACCCCATTCTATGTGTCCTGTTACTTTTACCTCCTGGGTTTTGAGGAAGCTCTTTTCAGTTTTATGTTTACTTACATATTTTCAATTTTTTAAGTGTAACTTTACTATATTTCTTCTTAAATTTCTGCAGGACTGTGTTTGTGTGTATGTTTGTGTAAATAGTAGGAGATGATAATTCCAGTAAGTTAATCCTGCTAAATTAATCACATATACCTAAATACATGAGTATTTTTTGTTTTTAATTTAAAATTAAGAATAATGTCATAAATACATGAGATGATATATTTTTCTCATTTAAGTATTAATTATTCTTCTTGTCCTATATATAATCTAAAATAAATTTTACCTAAAATAAAATAGTGGCATAATAGCACATGGAAGAGATAAAAATGCTTATATCTATAATTTCCCCATTGATAGTTTTACTTTATTAATTGCTACTATATGCAGTGCTACAAGAAAAATGCCTTCCATTTATTATTACAGATTTGTATTTTTGACCTATAAAGTAGATAGCTGAAATAGAATTTCTTAGTTATATGTATTTTACTTCATTTTAATAGATGTGTAGATTATCCTTTTTTTTTCTATGTAATTTACATACCAATCAACATTTGATATTGTCAGTTTCTCTGTATCCTTTCATTACTATTGGGTATTACTGCAGCTTTTTTTTAAAAAACTGAAGTATAGATGACATAAAATACCAATTTCTTTTCAGGTGTATAACATAGTGATTAAATAATTATATACATATAAAATGTTTTACCATGTTAAGTGTAGTTACCATCTGTCACTATACAAAGTTATTATAATATTATTGACTATAATCCTTATGCTGTACTTTTCATCCCTGTGACTTATTTTATAACTAGTAGTTTGTACCTCTTAATCCCTTTCATTTATTTTGTGCCTTCTCCCATTCCACCTCCACTCTGACAACCATAAATTTGTTCTTTGTATTTATGAGCCTGATTCTGTTTTTGCTTATTCATTTGTTTTGTTTTTCACGTTCTACATGTAGGTAAATTCATAGGGTTTTTTTCTGTCTGACTTATTTAGCATAATACTTTCCAGGTCCATTTGTGTTGTCATAAATGGAAACATTTCATTCTTTCTCATGGATGATTAATATTCCATTGTGTATGTGTGCATCCACATATCCTTTGTTCATCTTTTGATGGATATGTAGGTTCCTTCCATATATTGGTTATTGTAAATGCTGCAGTGAACATAGGGGTGCATATATCTGTTGAAATAAGTGATTTTATTTTTTTTGGGTAAATACCAAAGAGTAGAATTACTGGATTTTACAATATTTATATTTTAAAAATTTTGAGGAAAGGACATAGTGTTTTCCACAGTGGCTGCACTAATTTACATTCCCATAATCAGTACACGAAGGTTCCCTGTTCTTCACATCCTTGCCAACCCTTGTTATTTCTTGTCTTATTGATCTTAGCCAATCTGACAGATATAAGGTGATATACTATTGTGGTTTTGGTTTACATCTCCCTGATGAGTGATATTGATCATCTTTTCATGTGACTGCTTACCATCTGTATGTCTACCTTAGAAAAATGTCTGTTCAGGTAGTCTGCCCATTTTTTAACAGATTGATTTTTTTGCTCTTGAATTGTACGAATTCTTGATATATTTTGGAAATTAATGCCTTATCAAATACATTATTTGAAAATATTCTATCCCATTCTGCAGGTTGCCTTTTCATCAATTAGTGGTTTCTTTCACTGTGTGAAGTGTTTTAGTTTCACAAAGTGTCAATTGCTTATTTATGCTGTCTTTTGTCTTGCCCTAGGAGACATATCCAGAAAATTATTTCTAAGGCTGATGTTCATGCATTTACTGCCTATGTTGTCTTGAGGAGTATTATGATTCCAGGTCTAACATTTAGGTCTTTAATCCATTTTGATTAATGACCTAATACATTTATTTTTGTATATAGTGTGAGAAAGTGGTCTAGTTTCATTCTTTTGCATGTAACTTTCCAGTTTTCTTAACATTGTTTCTTGAAAAAACTTTTCCCCACTGTATATTCTTACTTCCTTTGTCCTAGATTAGTTGGCCATGTAAGTGTGGGTTTATTTCTGTGCTCTGTATTATGATCTATTGATATATGTGTCTATTTTCATTCTAGCTCCATACCATCTTGATTACTAAAGCTTTGTAGTATAGTTTGAAATCTGTGATTATGAGACTTCCAGCTTTGTTGTTCTTTCTCAGAAGTGTTATTGCTACTCAGGGTGTGTTGTGTTTCCATTTAATTTTTTTTTCTAGTTCTTTGAAAAATGCTACTTATATTTTAAGAACAATGGATTGCATTAAATCTGTAAATTACTTTGACTAGGATGGAGATTTTTACATTAATTTTTCCAGTCCATAAGTATGATAGATCCTTTCATTTATTTGTGTTATCTTCAATTTCTTTCATTGATGTCTTATAGTTTTCAGAATACAAGTCTTTTCCCTCCTTGGTTAAATTTATTCTTGGCTTTTTATTCTTTTTGATACAACTATAGATGATTTTCCTTATTTGTCTTTCTGATAATGTGTGTAGAAATGCAACAGATTTCTCTATAATTTCATAACTTGAAAATTTACTGATTTCACTTATTCTATTATTTTAATTTTATTCTATTTTATTTTTCTAATTTATTTATTAGTTATATGAGCATTTTTGGCAATTTTTAGGGCTTTCTATATATATCAAGTCATCTACAAATAGTGAAAGCTTTACTTCTTCTCTACTAATTCAGATGCCTTTTATTTCCTTTTCTTGTCTGATTGCTATGGCTATTACTGCCAGTGCGATATTGAATACAAGTGGCAAGATGAACATTCTTAGCTTGTCCTTGATCATAGGGAAAAAGCTTTCAGATTTTTACCATTGAGTATGACATTAGCTGCAGGTTTGTCATATACCATCTTTATTTTTCATTAAAAAAAAACTATTTACTTTTTTTCCAAATATTCCAAATATGTTTTTTACAGACAGGGGTCACTATGGGTCAAAAACATTCTACAGAAAAAAACATTTTTATAGATACTGGAAATAATTTTTTGTTAATTTGTTTATAGCTTATTTATTTTTGAGACAGAGAGAGACAGAGCATGAGTGGGGGAAAGGCAGAGAGAGAGGGAGACACAGAATCTGAAATAGGCTCCATCCAGGCTCTTAGCTGTCCACACAGAACCTGATGTGGGGCTCGAACCCACAAACTGTGAGATCATGACCTGAGCCGAAGTCGGTCACTTAACCGAGTGAGCCAACCAGGCACCCTGGAAATAATTTTAATAAAAGAAAAAGTTCATATTTATCTAGCTGTGGCTATGTTCCATAGGAAGATTCTGGCAACCAAAGTGCAAAGACAAAATGAGTGTGGCATATGACACAATTGACAATATCCCTTATAGCCTACTCTTCATTGCAAACTGGAATGCCACATAGATGGCATATGATCTTTAGAAGTAGGGCTCCAATGGACAAGGGGACAGGAGGGTCAAGCATCAGAATAAAGCAATTAAAGTTATGTTCCTTCTAAACTCACTTTGTTGAAAATTTTTATCATGAATGGATGTTAAACTTCGTCAAATGCTTTTTCTTCCTCTTTGAGATGGCCATATGTTTGCCTTCTTTTTTTTAAATCTCTTTTTTGTGTGATATATCACATTGATTGATTTGTGGATATTGCATCCCTGGAATAAATCCCACTTGATAGTGCTGAATGATCCTTTTAATGTATTGTCAAATTTGGTTTGCTGATATTCTGATGAGAACTTTTGTGTCAGTATTTATCAAGGATATTGATCTGTAATTTTGTTGTTGTTATGCCTTTAGTTTTGGTATCAGAATAATGCTGGCCCCATAAAGTGAATCTTAAAACATTCCTTCTTTTATTTTCTTTGAATAATTTGAGAAGGATAGGTATTAACTCATCTATAAGTGTCTGGTAGAATTTATCTACGAAGCCATCTGGTCCTGAACTTTTGTTTGTTGGGAGTCTTTTAATTATCATTTCAATTTTAGTAGTAGTAATGAGTCTATTGAGATTTTCTATGGTTTTCTGATTCAGTCTTGGAAGAGTATATATTTCTAAGACCATGTCTTCCAGGTTGTCCTTTCATTTTTTTAGTGCATAATTTTTTGTGGTAGTCTGATAATCCTTTTATTTCTGTGGTATAACTTGTATCTTCTCTTTCATTTCTGATTTTTGCATTCTCTCTTTTTCTTGATAGTTTTTCTTACAGTTCTTAATTTTTGTCAATCTTATAGGTGTTATATGGTTTCAGTTACTATTTCCCTGCTACATGTAGGATGGGGAAATCATTTCATAAAAATCATTTGGTTTTCTTTTTCTGTGATTTGTCTGTACTCTTGTCCTTTGATCATTTTCTTTTAGTAGATTAGTCATTACAGATGACATTGAAGATGTTCATATAGTCAAATATATGTATTTCTCTGATTAAATTTGTTTTTTTTAATATTTCATGTATTTCTGAGAGAGAGAGAGTGAGAGAGGCAGGCAGTGTGAGCAGAGAAGGGTAAGAGAAAGAGAGGGAGATACAGAATCTGAAGAAGGCTCCAGGCTCTGAGCTAGCTGTCAGCACAGAGCCCGATGCAGGGCTCAAACCCACAAATCGTGAGATCATGACCTGAGCCAAAGTCAGACGCTTAACCGGCTGAGCCACCCAGGCACCCCTAAATGTGGGTTTTGTATGTAAGATGTTTCTAATACTGTTTACTAAGATATAAAATTTTAATAATTTGATTCTTTTGAATCTAACTTTTTAACTTAATATATATAAGTTGTTAAAAATCTTTTTTGGTCACATAGCTGATTATGACGGCATTACATTTTTTTATATAAATGGGAAAGTTGACTTTGACTAACAATACTTGGTGTTATCAAAGCAAATCATTTTTTCATCTAAATAACGTTAATCTTTCATCCTTTTTATCCCTCCCTCCACTATATTACTTTTCTTATCATAGAAGTCTGGAGTTACATCATATTGTTTTCTAATTTAGGCTCTAGCCGAAGTCTAAAAGTCAATAAGAGTCCTCTAAATTATATTCTCCACTTCACTAAGAGTAGTGGTTCTTAAATTAACATACATCAGAATTATCCAAATGCTTATTAGAACACAAATTGCTGAGCTATATACCCACAGTTTGCAATTTAGTAGATATAGCATAGGGTCAGATAATTTCCATGTCCAATAGATTCTCAAATGATGGTGAGGCTGCTTTCCTAGAGACCACACTTTGAGAACCATTAGCTTGGGAAAATAGCCTTTAACTTCACAGTCACCCAGAGAGCTGTTAAAGATTTGGGAGTTTAAGTCCTACCTCAGATTAATTAAATTAGCTTCCAATTTAGATAATGTTTCCTTGGCTCTATCCTAAGGACAAAGTCCACAGTCAGCTCTTTTTATATGTGGGGATGGGGAGTGGCCTGATTATCTCAGCTTTTTGGAAGATAGTTTTGTAATTAGTTATTCTGGACATAATTGCATTTTTTACTCCTGTTCTTTATAGTTGTTATTTCTTTTTTTAATATAATTTATTGTCAAATTGCCTAACATACAGTCTGTAAAGTGTGCTCTTGGTTTTGGGGTAGATTTCCATGGTTCATTGCTTACATACAACACCCAGTTCTCATCCCAACAAGTGCCCTCCTCAATGCCCATCTCCCGTTTCTCCCTCTCCCCCACCCCGCATCCACCTTAGGTTGTTCTCCGCATTTAAGAGTCTTTTATGGTTTGCCTCCCTCCCTTTCTGTAACTATTTTTCCCCTTCCTTTTCCCCATGGTCTTCTGTTAAGTTTCTCAAGAGCACATGTGAGGAAAAACATATGATATCTGTCCTTCTCTGACTTATTTCACTCAGCATAATACCTTCCACTTCCATCCACATTGCTGCAAATGTCATTATTTCATTCTTTCTCACTGTTCAGTAGTATCTCATTGTATATATAAACCACATCTTCTTTATCCATTCGTCAGTTGATGGGCATTTAGACTCTTTCCATAATTTGGCTATCATTGAAAGCACTGCTATAAACATTGGGGTACATGTGTCCCTATGAGTCAGCACTCCTGTGTCCCTTGGATAAATTCCTAGTAGTGCTATTGCTGGGTCGTAAGGTAGTCTTATTTTTCATTTTTTGAGGAATCTCCACACTGTTTTCCAGGGCAGTTGTACCAGTTTGCATTCCCACCAACAGTGCATGCTCATGGATTGGAAGAATAATTATTGTTAAAATGTCACTACTACCCAAAGCAATCTACACATTCAATGTAATCCCAATGAAAATTGCACCAGCATTCTTCTCAAAGCTAGAACAGTCCTAAAATTTGTATGGAACCACAAAAGACCACAAATAGCCAAAGTAGTATTGAAGAAGCAAACCAAAGCAGGAGGCATTACAATCCCAGACTTCAGCCTCTACTGCAAACCCATAATCCTCAAGACAGTGTGGTATTGGTACAAAAACAGACATACAAACCAATGGAATAGAATAGAGAACCCAGAATTGGACCCACAGATGTATGACCAACTAACCATTGACAAAACAGAAAGAGTGGCTAATGCAAAAAAGACAGTCTCTTTAGCAAATGGTACTGGGAGAACTGGACAGCAATATGCAGAAGAATGAAACTAGACCACTTTCTTACACCATACACAAAATATAGTTATTACTTCTAAATGCAGAGATTCTTAGAAGCTTCATTTGGAAGAATAGTTCACACCTTTTTTTGATACCCTACCTGTTTTAGAATATATAGTGCTTTGCTCTAGTTTCAGAATTCATAAGTCCATCTGTTTTTTTTTTTAATGTCTCTTTAGTATTTATGTTAAAGACTTGGAGAAGGAATAATAAAAATACATAATTATAGTTTCATGAGTAGGTATGTTATTAGTAGCTCTTTATAGATAAGTAAATTAAATTTCCAAGAAAGCAAACAAAATGTTCATAATCTCACAGTGAGTGTGATTATGTGTCCCAGTTACTTACACAGACAGTGTGGCTCCAGGTGGGCACACTGAATTGTTATAGTAAATCCAGATTTACTTTTGGGGTGTGTTGGTTCATAACTTCCTTGGGATCTTCCCAAGTATAATCTGAAACTGGCCCCCAAACATAGAGGGCAAGGAGAGACCACAGAAAGAGGCAGTCCACTCTAGGTTGGCAGATAGTGGTTTTAATAAACAAATGGAGCTTATATATGAGGCATGTCTTAGTTGTAAGCAAGATGAGCGGATCCACTTGCCAGTTCTTAAAGATTTATGTAGAGGCTTTAATGAATTCAGTCAATTCTTCAGGTGTTCTCAATACCACATCACTATCTCAAAGCAGCCTCTGAGAGTGGGAAAGGCAAGTGGAACCTACATTCCCAGGACAGGGAAGCAGATGAGGAACTTCCAAGTACCCAGTTCAGCTCACAGGTTATCCAGGTCAAGATTCTTTTTTTTTTTTTTTTTTAATTTCTGAGACAGAGAGAGAGAGAGAGAGAGAGAGAGAGATTGAGAGAGAGGCAGCATGAGCAGGGGAGGGTCAGAGAGAGAGGGAGACACAGACTCCAAAGCGGGCTCTGGACTCTGAGCTGGCTGTCAGCACAGAGCCCAATGCGGGGCTTGAACCCATGAACCATGAGATCATGACCTGAGCTGAAGTCGGACGCTTAACAGACTGAGCCCCCCAGGTGCCCCTATCCAGGTCAAGATTCTTAACGTCTTCTTCAAAACCTTCTCCAGTGAAATGAACTGTCACAGTGATCTATTTCTCACTCTTGCGTGAAGTTACTTACTGGGTAGCAGGAAAATAAACAGGAGAACCACCTCCTTGATTCTGAGCAGGGAGCTCCTTCTTGGTGGATTCACTGAATGGGGCCAAGAAAGAGACAAGTGTACTTAACATGTATACTGATGGATTTAAGAGACAGAGAAGCCCACCTATATCTTCCAGAAATTTCTCAGCTTTTCTGTTCTGCTGATGATACCTTCTTGAGATACCTAGCATAATTACAGAGTTAAATTTCTTTTTATGTCTTTTCCATTGTTGTGTGGTATACTGAGACAGAATAAGGTAAAATTGTGCTCAGTTCCTCAACCTGAAAAGAAGGACATCTGAATTTCTGGTTTTAATTCTACAACAAATAGCTCTGTGACCTTGAAATAAATAACTGTATCTTATTTGGATTAATTTTTTTCTTCTGAAAACATAAGAATTTGAAATAGGTAATTTAAAAAATTATTTCTAACATAATAAAATGGAATGATATAGCTCCAAGTATGACAAGTGAAATCTTTTATCAACAATGAACTGTTCCCATAACATGAGTCTCAGATTACTTATGTGTCTCATTATACTGATTTGTTATGATTATGCAATAATTTCTCAGCACCCAAAAGAACAATCTGTTTATTTGGTTTTTATAAAAACATTACAGAAAGTAGAAATCACTCCAAACCCAAACCAAAATGGGATGCTGGGGAAGGAAAGAGAGAGTGGGTCAGAAAGAGAAAGAATGAATGAGAATATGAATCTCTGATCTTGAGGTGCTGTTAGTCAAACAACTGAGAAAAGAAATAATTCCAATGAACTGTATTTCAATTTTACTGGAATTTATTAATGCATATATAAAGTGTTTTCTGGTGCATAGTTAGAATTGCTATATCTATGTCGTACATTATTAGGGTGACTGCTATTACCAGAATAAATTATATTATGAACCTTTCTCCTGTTTCCAGGGAGATGAACTGACGGTGGCATACAGATGTCTCCAATGGCAGGCATGTTTCTTTTTGTTTAAAATACTTTATGAAACAATCCCCAGTTAAGAGAGCACTTCTAAGCATATTCACCTATGAAGACATACACTTAGCAGATCTGAACTTGACTATAGCTATAGATATATGGATATATAGAGAGAAGGTGTTCATTTCATTAATGGCTGAATAGTTGAGGAACTTAGAAAATTTTCAAATAAAATGCCTTAATCACTTCCAGGATACATGCATACTCAAGTATTTATGCCATATACTTCGATGTCTAAGGACAGCTATTTTAAAAATTCTGCATATGCTTTCTGTAATTTGCACAGTAGGGAATATATTTTGTACAGTGGCAAAAAATTTTCCCTTGAAAGTTACCTGCTTATTTTAAAAGCCTTTTCCTTAAGATAAGTAACAAACTGATGTAGTAAGCGATTTGGAGATTACATCAGAATTAAAATATAAAATAGTAGTAGTCAACATTAATTCCTATTGTTGTGTATTCATTTGTTTAAGCGGCTAAAACTTTGTATCTATGGCTTCACTATTCAATTTTACTAAATAACAGTTGTATAAATAAGGTCATGAGGTCCTGGTTTGGGTCCCTAAAAAGTAGACTTTGAGACATATTTACTTGCAATAAGTTTATTGGGTGAAAGTTCTTAGAAACAACACCTGTGAAGGAGTGGAAGAGGCAATGAGAGAAGCTGAACTGTAATATGGCAGCAACAAAACCTTGGCCAAGTCCACATGGAGGTCTGAAGCTGGCATGGCCCTTCAGAGCTATGAATCACGGCAAGGGGGCCATGACTTTCTGCCCTGCATGGACCAGTCACTGGATGTGGTCTACCTTGCAGAGGGGATGCACCCTTAGGTGAAGCAGCTAACTTCTGCAAAAGGCGACTTATGAATATTTTGTTTAGGACTAAGTACTAAGACAGGTGTAGCATAAGAGAGCCAAAGTCTTATACTCTTTTTCACAAATTATAGCAGTCATGGGAGAAATATTATAGATAGTAGGAGTATTAGATGGCAATGGTGAATTTACATTGAGTAATTACACTTAAGTATGAAAATGTATTCTAAAATTATGTGTATGTAGAATATGCTTTTCCTAGGGAACTCAAAGTATAAGTCATCAAATTTGTTTGAATCAAGATGTTTCTTGTAATGGGATAACTAAGAATAAGTATGCAATCTGAGTAGAGAACATAAGTGAGTGTAAGGAATGAATATGAATATATGTAAATCTTTTCACTGCACGTTTGCAGAGGACATCTTCTATCCTGTGTACCCTATGAATGTTTATAAAGACTTTGTTGTAGTTGTTAGCTTGACCTAGTATTAATTTGAGTAAAGCAGCATATATGCATATATCCAGAATCCAACCCTGTCTTTCAAGTCCATACTCTGGGACAAAACCTATGATCTCTTGACAGGATTATTGGAGTAGCCTTTTACATAGTCCCCCATCCTTGCTCCTTATGTAGTCTGGTTTCAGCACATCAGCCTGTATTGTATTATTAAAATGTAAGATGATGCAACTACTTTGCTTAAAAGCCTCTCCTGGCTTCTGATCTTACTCAGTAAAAGCAAAAGTCCTTACAATAGCCTCCAGGGCCCTACATGTTGTGACTGTTGACTTCTCTTCCTACTCTGCCATTACTTGCTTTGCTCTGAGCACATTGGTGTTTTTGTTATTTCCTGAACATGCTGCATCTCAGCAAATTTGCACTTGCTATTTTCTCTGTCTGGAACGTCCTTTCTCTAGATAATTGCATGGCTTGATACCTCACTTCCTTTAAACACTTACTCAAAATTTTCCCCAGTGATTCTTCCTGGATATCCTACCTAAAACTTCAACAATCTTTTCCTGCCCTATCATGTTTGACCCTTTCCTTTCTCTACTTAATACTTAACATTATTTATCAGTACATATTTTACTTAGTCTTCTTGATTATTGCCTGTCTGTCCTACTGAAATAAAAATCCCATGAAGGCTGAGATTTTTTTGCCTTTTTCTTTTATACCTATGGCCACAGTGTAAAAACTAATGCTTGGCACTTAATAGACACTTAGTAAATTTTTAGGTTTACATGACAAATGTGAATATACAGTTAGTACTTTTATACCACTGGTCCCCAGTCTCAAGTTGTTATAAGACATAGCTAACACTAGAAGGAAGAAGGAAAGCATTTCTATGAGGCCCACCTTTCCTGCTTCTCCAGAAAGCAAGGATTTTCAGAACAGTGAGAAAACTTAATTAGTGTTGATTATGCTCTGGGCCTTCCTACATGAGTCAACAAGAAAGCTGAAAGGAGAGATAGCTCTCTCGAATCATGTAGACTCATTGTGCCCAACTGTTAATCTGAGAGATAACACTGTTTTCCCGTGAGTGTCAACAAAAAGATACTTAGGGCTAGTGAGAAGAATAAAAATGTCATGCTGGTTATTAAGAAACTATATCCTGTTCTTTTATTTCCAAACTAACCATTACCTCATTCCAGTTTAAAATGGGACAAGAAACTCCAACATCAATTTGAGAGATTAGCTCTAGGTTAAACCCAAAGTCGGCTTTCTATAAACTACTCTCTGTATTCAATATCTAACAAATGTTTCAATGTCATTTGTGGCATGAATATAACAGAAATTAATATGAGGTTGTAAGAGAGATGCTTTAGGATGTCAACTTGTTCTGAAAAGTATGTGGAAATTTGGTTTTTGGTTTGCATTAAAAATTACTTTTTGTAACACCGTTGAATGTCAAATGCAAAGCTTGCATCTTGCATGTGACATCTGTCATTTTTATAAATCTCACATGATCTGTGCTGTCAGGTGTCAGCTCTTTCCCTAGCATGCTTCTAGAACTAGCACAGCATCAAAAAGGTTGTGTCTCACTACTGGTAGTTACCTGAGGCATAGTAGGAAATTGAGAACTAAGAGCATGGCTATTGACTATATAAGGCTCATGTGAGCTCTACCTTCTCTGTGTATTATCTGTAATCATCACAGTTACAATCATCTCAGGACTCTAACAATGAGGAATTCCAAAACAAATGTCTGAGCACCACAGGCATTAACCTGTCTGTGGCCTCTTTCTTCAAGATCACTTTGGGTGCTGTTCCAAAACTATCCAATATAGTGCCCCGCCTCCATGTCTGTGCTGACAGGAAAGTATAGGAGATGACTTACAGCCCAGTTCTTCTCAGTCCTGAATACTAAAGATGGAGCATGCTGCTTATCCTTTTTACTTTCAGCAAAGCCTCAGAAAACCCAGAATAGCTTATGGCCCATTAGAATGCAGGTGGTATAGGATGCTAAGCACCTCATAACTGTGGCTAAGTACCCAGGAGCAAAATCATGACTTATACATTTTTCCAGTCTTCCTTGGCTACAGTATTTTGAAGTATGGGGGGCTTGACAGAAATTGGATTTGGATAAGCACAGATGCTAACACAGTATTCAGATATCCCCAAATGTTCAGTCGCATGGACAGCCCTTCTCTCAGGAAGGGTATATAAAAAGACCAATAAGCTAGTTTTATTTTTATATATGGATTTATTAGAAATGGAACTTATTAAAAATGGGCTTTCAGTGCCCAAGGGTACTACTGATTCAGGGTGGTCCACTGTCTCTCTGCCATTGCCTGTGAGCATGTCCTATTCTGTGGACACTGCTCTGGCATCCTAATAGTCTGTATAGATTGAGGGCTGTCAGTGCCTGAAAAGGAGAATGGAGCCTACCACACCCAAGTACTGGCTGCTTGAGGCCTTCTAAGCCTTAGAGCATTGCAGGAAGACATTTGCCACTCAGAAGCTACAGAGGGTGGACGCTTTCCATTTTTCATCTACTCCACCACCAGAAGAGCTTTCACCTCTATGGAATGCCAGTGTGTCCCAAAAGAAAGTAAGCATTTCATCAAATCTCCTGGCTCTTTGTCCACATGAAGCCAGAATCTTACTCTTTTAAATGATTCATTTGCATGTTGCTTTTTTTTGTGAATATTTTGCCATTAAATAGACAAAGTCTAATGTAGCAAAATAAGCTCATCTTAAGTATTTGAACCTTAAACGAGAGAGGACTGAAAGCCCTCTGCCCCTTACCGGATGGAGTATCTATCTCTTCTCCAGCAAATCCCAGATTGTATGAGTGGAGCCACAAAACCTTGCCCCATCTTTCTTTCTTAATTAATCCTGTGCATGTCAAAACAGAAGTTTGTAGCACACCTCCCTTTCTCTGTAGCCACTGTAGTCAAGTGGAGGATAAGTAAGTATCTCATTGGCATGGGTCAGTGAGGCATGGAATACCTGGCATCACAGACTGTACAGAGGGTTCTACACATTCTATGCACTTTGGTCTGAAAGAGAAGAATAACATTCCAGGACAGGCTTCAGTGAGGATTAGAAGGGATTAAAGCAAAGCCTGGCTGGGAGGGCCTGCTAGC
Source organism: Hyaena hyaena (assembly GCF_003009895.1). Taxonomy (NCBI): domain Eukaryota; kingdom Metazoa; phylum Chordata; class Mammalia; order Carnivora; family Hyaenidae; genus Hyaena; species Hyaena hyaena. Next base: position 978,405 of record NW_024080978.1, read on the forward strand.
CATGTGACTCTCTGGAGATATTATGAGCTTCTCAGATAAAAGGGTGAGGTGCTCATAGTATTTTTCTGAGAACACCAACATTGTTTCTCTCATAGGCTATTTGACTGTATCTCCACATTACAGACTCCATGCAAATGGAGTGGGAGAATTATACTGTTGTTTGCAGAAAGGAGTAAGGAATATTTTTTCTAATATGAAGAGATTAGAAATTGTTGCCATTCAGCCTTCCCGAGATTTGTTATTCAGCAAGCCCAACATTTGTCTCCATGCTTTTATGGGAGAGCCGAAATATAGCCTAACTTCTTTGTTGAGCATCTTACTGTAGCTGCTGATAAAATCTACTGTAAAAGAACACAGAGACGATCTCATGAAAATGGAAAGAAATTATTCCTTGTAACACAGAGCAGTTAAGACAGAGGCATATATTACACTTTGTTCTGCATTTGGATTGCTAGCCTATCAAAAGTTCAAAGCTGAAAGTTGTATCTGTATCCATGTAACTTGGGAATGTTCCTTGCACTGAGGCATCATTTGACAAGGAGATAACAACCTGCATTAAGAAAGTGAGAGCATCTCTTGGAAGACTGGCAGGAATGGTAATGGAGCAATGTGCCATGCAGATGAAAATCAACACTTCAAAGTGAGAGTGGTATTGAATTCTCTTTAGAGACATGGTGGAATTTTTTATCCTTTTTTCCAAGAACAAATAGTTTTACTTTGTCCAAAAGTCAAAGTATCTTATAGAAAGTACAAGACTATTGTAAATTCCATTGAGTAGTCCCTTTCTCCTTTCTGGCCACATGCCATACTTATTCCTGGCTCCTGGCCTTTGTTGATGCTATTTCCTTTCCTGAAATTCTTTACTCTCCCATCTTCCCATGCAAATATCATCCACACTTCATAATATGAGCCAGACACATAATATCTTCTGTGTCTAATCACTAAATTAAACTTTTACACATAGTATTCACTGTAATCCTGATCACAACTAACTCTATAAGGTAAATACTACTATCTTATAAATTTATAAATAATTAAATTGATGCCATAGAAATCCAATAAGTTGTCCAAAGTCATTCCATTAGTGAATGGAGAAATTCAAATTTGAATCTAGGTTCTCTGTACCTGCCACATTTCTTCCTATATTAAGCCACATATCTTTACATTTTCATAAAGTTGTCACCATCAATCCCTGTCCACAGCCATAAACCGCTTTTAATTACAATTCTACACATTGTTTGAAACATTCACTTCAACCTTTGACTTTATACTATCCTAGATAATTATCTAAGGTGCTTATTAAATGAAAATTTTCTCCATAAGTTTATCTTTTTTAACAGCATTATATATTTTTCAGTCTGCCAGTGTATTCCTAGTACTTTACTGGCTTATTAGTAAATACACAGTAATACCTAGTAATCGAACTGAGTCAATTAATATAGATGAAATTAAATGATAAAATGTTAAAAGTAACACTGTATTCATCATTCTGAAACCCATTTTTGCTAAGTATTACTAAATTATGGCCAAAGAAACTTTCATCACACATATGTGATCACCCCTTAAAAGTGTAAAGATGATCAGAATACTGTAGAAATTCAGCTCTATTGTGCAGGCAGGACAAGTGAGTACATTTCTGAACAACAATTCAATAGTGAAGAGGTCAGAGGGCTGTCAAGTAAGACACTAAACTGATGTGCTGAAAACAAGCCAGAAGCAATACAAAAATCAATAAAGACATCTGAGAAATAGCTGGGGTTGACCAGACCTTCTGGGCAGGATGTGATCTAGTTTATCCAGAAACCAACCACTACAAGCCCAAACAGAATAGATGTTAGTGGCATTAGGCTTATTTTTCTGAAGCTCTGAGAGACATAACAAGATAAACACATATGTATAATTGACACTTCTAAGTGTGCTGGTCATCAGTGAGCCTGTGTAAGCTAATTCTGAGCCTCCTGGGGAGAATCCTTGGCATAGAACTAGAAGGAGTTAAATATCTATTACAGGGGATGCCCCATAGTCTAGTGATTAAGAAGATGGGCTCTCAGATGAGGTGGTCTATTTGACCATCACTTACAGATGTGAGAACCTGCTCAAGTTATCCAACCGTGCTGTGCTCCAGTCCTTATTGCAAATTGTAGCACAAAGTAAACAGAAACCATATCAAAGTAGCTGTTTTAAAAAGGTGATGATATAAATACATATACATTTCTTAGCACAGTGGTTGGCCATGATAAATATGTACTCAATAATGAAGATAATACAGTGATAGAAAAGGATGAATGTGGCAGGTGTAGGCAGTTATAAGGTATAAAACCACTCATTCAATAAATACCAAGAATCTGTTCAAGTACTGGGTAAAGACTCTAAACAAAATCAATCTGAACCCTACCTATATGGAGCTTAAAATCCAATGAAGCAGTTAGACCATAAACAAGTAAACATCGAACTGTATAGTTCTCAATTATGAAAAGGTGATATGATGGAAAATTGGGGGCCTGAGAGAATAATGGGAGAGGAGCTGTTTTATTTTAGTATTTTGTTAATTGGAGTAGAGTTGACATACAATGTTATATTACTTTCAGGTGTACAACAATGATTTGACAAACCTGTGTTAGGCTACGCTTACCACAAGTGTAGCTACCATTTGTCACCATACAACACTATTAAAATACCTCTAATTCAATGTCTATGTTGTATCTTTATCCCTGTGACTTATTCATTCCATAGCTAGAAACCTTTACCTTTTTTTCCCCTTCACCCATTTTGCCCATCTTCTCATCCTCTACCCCTCTGGCAACCATCATCTTGTTCTCTGTATTTATGGGTCTGTTTGGGGGTTTTGTTCAGTTATTTATTTGTTTTGTTTTTTAGATTCCACATATAAGTTATATCATAGGGTATTTGTCTCTGTCTGTCCTCACTTAGCATAATACCAAAGAGGACCTATTTTAAATTGGATGTCAGGGACAGCTTTGTTGGGTGAGTAACATCTACAATGAAACCTTTCTTTTTTTTATATTCTCTCATATTTTGTTTATTCACATTTCTTTTTTTCTTTTTTCTTTTTTTTTACAAATAGTTTATTGTCAAATTAGTTTCCACATAATACTCAGTGCTCATCCCCACAAGTGTCCTCCTCCATGCCCATCCCCCCCTCCCCCCCACATCCATCAGTCCTCAGTTTTTGTCAGCATTCAAGAGTCTCTCATGGTTTGCCTCTCTCCCTTTCCCCCACCATTTACCCCCTTCTTCTCCCCCTTGTTCCTCCGTCAAGTTCCTCCTAATCCTCCTATACGTGCAAACATATGATATTTGTCCTTCTCTGCCTGACTTATTTCGCTCAGCATAACACCCTCA